>NC_136504.1:118203940-118391440 GCF_053919585.1 Euprymna scolopes
ATGTCCAGTTCGACAATTTCAAGCATTATATCGTTTGAAAATTTTCAAAACCCAGCATTTCAAATTTTCAAACGGTATAATGCTTGAAATTGTCGAACTGGACATTGAAACAATTGTAACATAAAATGAAATACACTCTGAAGTCTTGATTTTGCACACACAGTATATTAATGTTCAATTATACAATGTGATAATTTTGTAGCTTAATCCTTAAGTCAACCATTTTTGGCTTAAAACCTATTGGTATATGAAAATTTAATGAATTACACGAACTCAGTATATTACATATAAGTCTCTCTCTATATATATATATATATATATATATATATATATATATATATATATATATATATATATGATTACTTCGCTTAATCACATAAATTAATATACGAAAGTATAATTTTATGCTTAAAGTATTTATTTCAACAGTGCTCCATACATAGCTAGAGCTATGTAGCAATTTATGAATAAGCTTATGCCTGACGAATTCTCACGAGAATGAAACGCAGAATATTCTGTGTAGCTTAATTGCCATATATATTTTTTATAAATTACTATATGTATATATATATGTGTGTGTGTGTGTGTGTGTGTGTGTGTGTGTGTGTGTGTGTGTGATCTTTTCTGTTGTTCTGAAACTTGATATATAAGTGATTCGGACATGTGGAACAAATTCAATTTGGTTTTTTCGTCGGTAAAATTGTTGCTGAAGGGGTAAAAATGGGAGAAGGTTTGGGTGGCGTAAGTTTGCTTTAAGTGCGTTTCTACGCATGCACAAATATACATTTATAGGTTAAACATCGTTAACCTTTGTATGCATATGGACGTTTTTTGCTGCACTTTCTTGGCTTCGAGCCGGATCTCACCAAATTAAATTCGTCTTGGAAGGACACCATCAACTCACAGAACTTTATCTTTATTCCATTTGCTTCCACTTACCGTAACGAATAAGGCTGGAGAGCTATATAGTTTGGTTTCGATTCCAGCTGGTGGCACAGAACTCACGAATCTATTCAAAGCATGCTTTGAATAGATGCGTTACATCCACCATTTGGAGTGTAACCCTCCTAAACCCGGGATCGAGTCAACAACCATAGAATTGATAATAAAACTATCCATTAGGGCGCATGGACAAGCGCCGCTTGCAATTATGATTAACTAGCAGTTCAACCCGGCTTTGCTCGGATCCTACGTACTGTTCATAACTTGCCCTACGTGTGAATACACTTTATGTAAGATTTCAAATGTTTAAACTAAAAATTGTCTGAATAATTTCGTAGAGACCGCAGAGGTAATTTTTTAAAACTTTGACGCCACCTTTGACCCCTTAACATTTATTATTTTGGTCTCAAATCAAAATACAAAGTTTTACCCATGTCCAAGATACCTACATCTAAAATTTCAAGTGTTTAGACCAAAAATTGGTGGAAGAATTTGGTAGAATCTGCAAAGGTCAACTTTGACCTTTTTGTAAGCCAAATTTTCGCCCAAAATCTTATTAAAATGATTGCCGCATGTCTGAATACCCGTTATGTATAAATTTCAAATGTTTAGACCCAAAATTGGTTGAGTAGTTTGCTAGACAGTACAAAGGTAAACTCTTTTGACCTTTGACCCCTTGACAGCTCAAATTTTCGAACAAAGCCGATTAAAAAGCTTGCCCTATCTCTGAATACCCTTTATGTAAATTTTCAAATGTTTAGCCCAGAAATTGGCTGAGTAATTAGGTAGAGACCGCAGAGGTAAATTTTTTAAAACTTTGACCCTAATTTTGACGCCTTAGCATTTATTGTTTTGGACTCAAATCAAGTTATTAAGTTAGATCCATGTCCAAGTAGTCTGTATCTAAAATTTCGAGTGTTTAGATCCAAAATTGCGGGAGGAGTTTGGTAGAGATTTCAAAGGTCAAATCGTTGACACACAAATTTCTGGACGAAAACAAATTAAAAAAATACTCCTTATGTCAAATCTCGAGTCTCTCGGCCAAAAATTGACAGTTATTTAATATGGAAACGTACACGTACACGTACACACACGCACACACACACACACACACAGATATTTTCACTTTTATAGATATATAGATAATTATTCAATTATAATTATAAAGTCCTTTTAAGAATACTTAAGGATGGGCACTGGGCGTTTATTAGTAATTTCTTTCTTTCATCCTCGTGGCAATTGTTTGGTGGCCTGGAGCTAGAGGCTGAGCAAATGGAGGCAAAGGTGGTTTCATGGCTAGGTTCGAATTCCCCGACGGACAGGATTTGTCATCCAACACTAATGAATGCGTAAGCATAAAAAAATAGTTTCTGTAGATATCGGCTTTCGATCCTGGCTTGAGGTAGTTGCTTGTCTAGCCGCACTGATGAGCTGTGAAACAGCAAAACAGTACTGTATATGGATGACTATATATATATATATATATACATATATATATATATATATAGTGTCGACAAAAAGAAAGTCCGCACTTGTCATGTTTACAAAAACCGCAAATTTAACCTAAATTTAATGTAACTTTTTAAACAAACCATACCTCATTTGATTCGCTTTTTATTCCTCTATAATTTTACCTGTTCATATTTGACTTTTAATTGAAGTATCCTAGTCTTTACGTCAATTTAAATAAACGACTTAACCGAGAAAGCAAAAAGAAACTCCGCACAATGGAAAATTATTTAAATGTAACTTTAGAAAATTAATGCAATACAAATACAATAATATGAACATTCATTAATATTTAGTAATTTGATGATCTGCAAATTTTGGACCATTCTTTTGAATTAGTCTTCAGCACTATTCCGGTGAAAAGGTATTTCACTTCTCTTTAATTTTTGTCCAAAGTTCTTCCAAATTTGAAATTTTATCATTGCGTAGCTGTTGCTTGATTCAGTGCCATACGTTTTCGATAGGATTGAGGTCTGAAAATTGTGCAGGACAATCCAAACACGGAATATCATGCTCTTAAAGGAACCTCTTAACATTGCCAGTTGTGTGAATGTGAGCATTATCCTACATGAAGATGAAATTATCATCCAAATTCCGGCCAAAGTAGGGAAGAAAATACTCAGTCAACATACTATTGTAGTTGGTCGAATTAATTCCACCTTGCAAGCGAAATATAGGCCCTGGATCATTAGCACACCAGAACTGAACCTCCATCACCTTGCAGCGTTGAAACTATGCACCTAGGATTAAATTCTTCGTCCTTCCTTCGACCGACGAACTGCCTACCATCATTGCCTGGCTTATTGAACTTACTTTCATCGCAAAAAAATAACATTCTACCAATATGAAGAGTCATGATTTTCATAACATCTTACGAAGTCCAGACAATGCTTTCTGTTATTTACAGAAATCATTGGTTTGCGCCTTGGAACACAACCTCGCAAATTAAATTCATTCAATCTGTTCTTAACTGTAGAAAGAGGGCAGTTTTTAACAAGATTACAATGTTGTTAGATTTTCGGAGCCGTTTCAAATCTGTTTCTGAGACTGCGGATCTTAATAGCATTGTCTTCCCTGTAAGAAGTAACTCTTGGACGACCAGATTTAGAGGCATCACGAACACTGCCGATGTTTTTGCACGGTTATTCGTGCCGTTTTTCATCACATTTACATCTGCGGTCGATTTCTCAATTCGATAAATAAGAAAGGTGGAGATTAATGAGCTCCTGACCATCACTAAGAGAGACTTGAGGTATATGGACTAAATGTTACGTTATATAACCTAAGAACAACAAGAATTACGATTAGAGATGCTACAATGCGGGTATTTTACGCTGGTTTTAAGCTCATTTGTTGCTGCGGAGTTTCTTTTTGCCTTTTCTAAGTGAAGATATTTTTTTTAAATTGAACACTAGAATATTTCAATTAAAAGTCAAATATGAATAGGTAAAATTATAGAGGAATAAAAGGCAAATCAAATGAGGTATATGCTGTTTAAACAGCTACATTAAATTTAGTTGAAATTTGCAGTTTTTGAAAAAATGACAAGTGCGGATTTTAGATTTTGTTGGCGGCACTATATACATATATATATATATATATATATATATATATATATATATATATATATATATATATATATATGGGGGGGTTGGTTGTTTTGTTCAACGGCATATCAACCTTTTTCATGTTATTTAATGCCGAATCCAGTTATTTTGGAAATAGTATTCATGTTATTTTGTAGAAGGGTTTTATTCTTCAAACTCTTTGTATCTTCAATCGCTAGTTTGTAGTGTTCGGTTGATTGTTTTGGGCTCAAATCAAGTTATTAAGTTAGATCCATGTCCAAGGAACCAATATCTAAAATTTCAAGTGTTTAGACCCAAAATTATCGGAGGAGTTTGGTAGAGTTCTTAAAGGTCAAATCGTTGAAATTTGACCCCTGGTAGAGTTCTCTAAGATCAAATCGTTGACCTTTGACCCCTTAACAGCCAAATTTCTGGCCGAAAACCAATCACATAGATTTTCCCAAATCTCAGTACCCTGTATATCAAAGTTCGAGTCTGTAGACATAAAATTGACAGAGTTATTGCGTAGGGAAATGTACACACACAGCAACACAGACAGACAGAGACACAAACAGACAGATGCAGAGACACGTTCACTTATATATATATATATATATATATATATATATATATATATATATATATATATATATATATATATAAGTGAGGATGTGCGAGAGGACACTTCTCAACCTATATACTCAACGAATTTTTGATCTATAGACTTTAAATTTGGTATATAGTGTATTCATACATATGGAAAACTTTTCAATTTGGTTTCATCTGAAAAAAAGGGATGCCAAGGGTTTTTCATGAGATTTAAAAACACTTTTTTAAGACGTGGCAAGCTGGTCTAGTGGTTATTGTACTTGACGCACTGTCTTTAGGTTTTGGTTTTTGATCTCAACTCGAGTATTTTTTTAAGAAGTGAACTGCTTAAAAAAACATGATACTCGCATGCAAATACATCAGTTTTTTGGGGTTTTTTTTTTTAATTTTTTTTTAAAGAAATTTAACGTTACGTTTAACACCGGGCAACGCTGGGTGCATCCTCAATTACAAATTTCATATAAAATAAGAAATTGGTTAGTAAAGCATTCGCAACCCTTTCTAAAGGATAGCTCATCCACTGTTTTCTGGCTTATTTGTAACCGAAAAAACGGTTGGTTGATCTCTAAGTGGAAGTGGGAATTAAGTGGGAGCAGATGAAGTAAAGATAAAGATTGGTAAGTGGACGGTGTCCTTTCCATGGCGAATTTAATTTCGTGAGTTCCAGCCCTAAGCCAAGAAAGTGCTGCAAAATCACTGCAAGCCTTTCGGACACTTTGATTTGTTTCGTTGAAAACATGGTAACAGACGAACGCCGTTGTCCGACAGCCAAACAAGATGTTTCTTTTTCTCACGACAATTCGATTCTTTTTACTTGGCTTTTTTTTTTTTTTTTTTTTTAGTCGTGTTTGTGTTTTGTCTCCTTATGTTGCTGGTTAAAGAGAACGAGTATTCGTTGACATTAGGTGGAGCAGAATCGATCGCTGTCAGTTATCGCCCACTTCACGCGTGATTAAGTGGAAGACGAGAATTAACCGATCAGTGTTTAACGAGCGTTGCACTTCGACGACAAAGTTTTTGATCATATTAGATTGAGAATAAAGTTCTTGCGGAATTTTTAATTTTGATTTCAAATGATGTATTTTCAAATAAGTTTTCGTTATAATACCTTTACTTTATATATTATATTAAAGAATATTTTTCGCTATATCTAATCGTTTATTTACAGTCGTTTTAAAACAATTGTGTATTCTTTTCAGAACGTTGAAAATGGAAAAAAGCAAATTCGCACAATGTTTTTTTATTTATTTATTTTTTTTTTTACATGGAGTTCACCACTTATCAAGACTCAATGGCCACTCGGGGATAAGGGTTATTGTGTGTACAGTAATCAATGGTATAGTGTAGTAATAGTATTGGAGAATTGATAAGGTGTCATTACTTAGGTAGGGGGGTTCATCAGGAATTTGTTTGCGTTGGACTTGAAGACATCCAGGTTGAAGTCGGGAGGGAAACAGGCAAGCGGAACAGAGTTCCATAGGCGTGCAGTTCTAAGAAAGAAGCTTTGTTCATGGAATCTACGTTTTGATTTAGGCACAGATAAGGAGTGGGGAAAATTATCGACGGTGGTTTCAGCTAGTCGGGTGTTTTTTGAAAAAGATTTGCGAGGGGGGACCAGAGAATGGAGCTCAGACGAGCACTTGCCATGGAAATAACGATAGAACAATGACAGTCTCGCTACGTCTCTTCTGTGGGAAAGAGGTTGCAGGGTAGAGAAAAGGGCATCCCCCACCAAGCCACGAAGTCTATTTTGTACTCTGTCAAGGCAGGATAGGCTGTTTTTAGCAGCTCCCGCCCAGATGTGGCAGCTGTACTCCATCTTTCAATTCAAGCTAGGCCGAAAAGTTTCTGAAACAGTTCGCGATATTAACGAAGCGTTTGGCCTAGGAACTACTATTGAACACACAGCATAATTGTGGTTTAAGAAATTTAGTGGCAGCGATGAATGTTTTGAAGATGATGAGCGTAGTGGTCGGCCATCGGATGTTGACAACAATCAATTAAGAATCTTAGTCGAAGCCAATCTACCCACAATTGTTCGAGAACTTGCTTCTGAATTAGACATAACGTATACGGCGATTTCCAGCCACTTGAGAGATTGGAAAGAAAAAAATTATTGATAAATGAGTTCCTCACGAATTGAACGACAATCAAATATTATGACGTGTTATTTTCTCTTCTTTTACGCAACAAGAACAACTCGTTTCTCGACCGGGTTGTGACTTGCGATAAAAAGTGGATTCTTTACGAAAACTATCGATGCTCAGCTCAGTAATTAGACACCGACGAAGCTCCACGGTATTTATTTGCTCCCCCACCGAGCAAATTAGACACAAGGCCGATTTTTTTATGTGAGGAGTGAAGTGGAAATGGGGGACCAACTCCTCGGGCAGTAGGGGAGGTGGATAGTGACAATTGGTATAAAGGGTTGCCCCTACATTGACCAAGGTGGTATTTATTTGCTCCCCCACCGAGCAAATTAGGCACAAGGCCGATTTTTAATATGAGGAGTGAAGGGGAAATGGAGACCAACTCCCCGGGGAGTAGGGGAGGTTGATAGTGACAATTGGTATGAAGGGTTGCCCCTACATTGACCAAGGTGGTATTTATTTGCTCCCCCACCGAGCAAATTAGGCACAAGGCCGATTTTTTATGTGAGGAGTGAAGGGGAAATGGGGGACCAACTCCTCGGGCAGTAGGGAAGGTGGATAGTGACAATTGGTATAAAGGGTTGCCCCTACATTGACCAAGGTGGTATTTATTTGCTCCCCCACCAAGCAAATTAGGCACAAGGCCGATTTTTAATATGAGGAGTGAAGGGGAAATGGAGACCAACTCCCCGGGGAGTAGGGGAGCTGGATAGTGACAATTGGTATGAAGGGTTGCCCCTACATTGACCAAGGTCTTATCTGTAGGGTCGCCCCACATAAGGTCCTTGCTTGCAGTATCTGCCGGAACAGATACTACACTTTGATCTCGGCCCGAAGGCCACTACCGACGAAGCTCCACGACACTTCCCGAAGCCAGAGTTGCACCAAAAGAAGGTCATGTTGACTGTTTAGTGGTCTGCGACCGGTCTCATCCATTGCAGTTTTTTTAATGTTGGCGAAACCATTACAGCGAAGAAGTACGGTCAACAAATGGATAAAATACATCAGAAACTTCAACAACAACACCCAGCATTAGTCAACAGAAAAGGCCCAATTCTCCTTCACGACAATGCCCGACCGCACTTTGCTAAACCGACCCTGCAGAAGTTGAATGAATTGGGCTACGAAACATCCTCAGCCACCATACTGCCCATACCTCACCTATCGACTAATCCTTTTACAAACATCTCGGCAACTTTCTGCATGAGAAATGTTCCAAAAACCTAAGCGATGTCAAAAACGCCTTTAGCGACTTTATCGCCGCCAGAACGCAAGATTTTCACGTTACTGTCATAAATACATTTGTTTTGGGTTGGCAAAAGTGTGTTGATTCTAATGGTGCTTATTTCGACCAAAAAAATTTTGTTTGAGCCGAGATATGTTCATCTGAATTTTAAAGTTTTAAAAAAACTGTCTTTTCGACCTGATAATTTAGTATTCGATTTGATTTTAAAACAATGCAGATAAATCTTTGTGGTGTATGTATCCGTCAGGGGACGAATATATCATGTTCCAAAAATCACGTAAATTAGTCAAGTATGTGTGCTTTAAGCTAAGAAAATAAAATTTGATGATTTTTAGCTATGAAAAGGTTTTACTTATTTGAATAAAAGCAAATCTTCGATACTCGAATTGAATTGTCGTTTTTGAATTTTAGCACATCCTGAAACAATATGGCGGCTCGTTTTGTTCATCGTAAAATTTGATTTTCTTAGTAAAAACAAAACTACTTCATCAATGTATGTGATTTTTGGAATATGACATCTTCTTTTCGTGACGAGTGCGTACATACTCCAGACTTTTCTGTAATTTTTTATTAAGTTAAATTCTAAATAGAAACCCGTTTTTTATTGTTGTTAATGCCATTCCTATACGAAAAAGGAAATCAAAATGATTGAAGTAAATTAATATCCATAACAAAAATCCTCCACCAAAAAGTCAGCTAATTGTGTACAAATCCCAAGAGCTTTCTATCATGTTTGAAAGTGCTCTACAACTCATGCTCTCTTCCGATTCAAGTTATGGCAACAGGACCATTGCCAGCTCCTTCAAAATGCATCGCTGGATTGCCACGAGTAACAGAAACGTGCTCATGGTGATGAAAACAAAGTTTCCAGTCACGGTTATGATCTTTGGTGTGGTTTCAAGTGAGGGACACATCATGCCACCTCACATTTTAGATATCTGCTTAACAGTCAACACCAAAGTGTACCTGGATGTGCTGGAGAGTGTGGTGATGCCCAGGTGTAATCAGGTGGCAGCTAGCAAACCCTGGGCGTTGCAGCAAGACTCGGCACCGGTCCACAAGTCGAAAGAGAACCAGGCTTGGCTTCAGAAGGAGTGCTACAACTTTATACCCTTCTCTCACTGCCGGAACCCGTTTGGTCATACGTCGAGAACATCATTAACATGACTTACCACAACACCAAAGCCAGCTTAATCGCCGCTATCTACCGAGTATTCGCCGCACTCCCGCTGGCCCTTATGGAAAAGGCATGCTCCCAGTTCCGGACTCATATCGAGGCAGTTATTGAGTCTGAAGGCGGCTATATTGAATAGATGGCATAATTAAGTTACCTGAATTAATCTTTTAAATAAAAGTATTAAAATAAAGCTGTAGTGTTGTTTTCTTTAGGGCGAAATTTTTATCATTCCACCCTATACAGAACTTGAGGAATAGTTGTCAAAAGACGCAGTAAAATTAAAGGTGCCGCCCCTGGATTAAACAAAGGTTTCTTTGACAAAAGCAGAGAAAATGGCCAAGAAATACTAATTAAAAGATCAGCGGCGTCAATATCACAGCTTAGACACAACGTTGGCTCGGGGCTATCGAGAGAACAACTGGTCATAACTGCTACGATCCATGTGACTCCAAACTCTAACTCTGCTCATATTTAGTGGGCAGTATTTTCGTACGTAGCTGGCGAAAATTTTGCTCCTTGGGAAAAGCAAAGGCTAACAGAGTAAACCCTGACATAAAATCTGGTTTGAAGTTCCGATAAGCGGATGGTGAAGCAACGCTTTTCCAGCAACTCCTGCTTACTTTGACTGTATTCGCTTGCCTTTCCGATGGACTTTGTCTGCAATGCCGACAAGGGGATAAACCTAAGTGTCTTTATTACCCGCCCAGTCCTGCATCCGGAGAGGCAACTTTTAATCACTTGGTTGCATAACATAACTTTTAAGCACGTGTCGGTGCGAGAGGAACTTGTAAACAAGATGCATGACTTGTTAGTCCTCCGAACTTAAACAAAATTGTCGGACGACCTTGTGCCGTGAGGCGAGCTACAGACATGATAGCTGTGAACCTGGAAACTGTTGACTCGTAGAGGAAAAACAGGAGTGTGCCCATATTGTCGCTGGTTTATATAATTAGGTATAAGTGGTTTCGTGGTGAAACGACCGTTAATAAATGCCTTTTCTTTCAACTGGAAAAAAAAACTAGAATCGCATTTCTTTCTTTTGTTTCTTTGCAAGACTTTCGTACACAACGTCGGGTTTGTGTTGAAATGTAACGACCGCGTTAAATGAATATTAAAGGTTAATGAGTGTACGGTGGTCACTGGTGCAACAGCATCGTTGGTGGTGAAAATTGGGTAGAATTTGATTATTTAAGGGAACACCTATATAAGAACTTGTTTACATTGGACTTGAAGACGACCATATTGTATCCAGCTGGAAAGCAGTCTAGCAGAACAGAATTCCACAGGCGTGCAGGTCTAGGAAAGCTTTGCTCATGGAATTTGCACTTAGATTTAGGCACAGATAGAGAGTGGGGGAAATTATTGATAGTAGTTATAGATAGACGAGTGTTTTTGTGAAAGTTTGACAAAGGGAGAAACCGTAGATTGAAGCTTAGTCGAACACTTGCCATAAAAATAACGATAGAGCAGAGACAGTCTCGCAACGTCTCTTCTGTAGGAAAGAGATTGCAGGGAAGAGAAAGGGAACCCCTTACTAGGTTTCGAAGCCGGATTTGAACTTTGGCAAAAGTAATAGAAATATATCGGCATGTTGAAATGAACATTTTGCATTTCAGCTTGCCGACATATTCATCTAAACAAAGATTTTATTCGTTATACACCATTCTTTGTGCATTATTACTATTTCCTGTTAATTTCAATTGGCCAGTAGTTTAAGAGTTTATCGGTTAAATATTTTCACATACGCATACATATATATATATATATATTGTTTTATTTATGTAGAAAATAAAATTAAAAATTTCGACACATATGTGTGTGTCTGAGTCATGACACGTATACACACACACACACACACACACACACACATACATATATATATATACATATAGTAATTTATAAAATATATATGGCGATTAAGCTACACTGAATATTCTGCGTTTCATCCAACTATAGGATTCGTCAGGCTTATGCGCTTTGCATTTCAGCTTGCCGACATATTCATCCATCTATAAGCCTGGCGAATCCTATAGTTGGATGAAACGCAGAATATTCAGTGTAGCTTAATCGCCATATATATATTTTATAAATTACTAACTAGCTCTACCTACGTATTAAGCACTTTTGAAGTAAATACTTAAAGTTTACGCATAAATCTATACTTTCGTATATTAAATTTATGTGAATAAATGAAGTAGTTATATATATATATATATATATATATATATATATATATATATATATATATATATATATATATATATATATGATTGTTGAGCTGGATTAAATCCGACGATATGAAATAAAATGGAGGTGGAAGGACCTGGATACTCAACGTTTCGCACGATTTATGCGGGCTTCTTCAATGTCATGGGCTTTGTCAATGACCATCCCTCTTGAAGAAGCCCGCATAAATCGTGCGAAACGTTGAGTATCCAGGTCCTTCCACCTCCATTTTATTTCATATATATATAACAGAGTTTAAATATCACAATCATGTAGGTAAGACTTTTATAATTCATGGTTAAAAACGTTTTAAAATAAAGAAAAACGGGATGAAGAGGAGAAAAGAAAAAGGGGGGGAGTCAGCTGACCTGTTTCGCCCTCGCTTTCTCTACATATATTAGTGATTGGACGATTAATCGGAATTGGAATCGGAATCGGAAAATTCGAATTTCGGGGGGGGGGTCGGAATCGGAAAACTTTGTGCCTATTTTCCGATACCTAAAACGATTCTTTTAATTATATTTTTTATTTGATTTTGTTTTGTTATTTTTTTTAAATCTTCTACTGCTGTTAGTAATAATGAAATAATTAATATTTATTGATTTAAAGCTACCACGCTAACTAAAATCTATAGATCGCCGCATCACAAATGTATTTTCACGTTTGAGAAAATATATTCTCCCTCTAACGTGTTCTTTTTTATGAGAACAAAATAACCATTTTATAGTTTTAGAGATTTATAAAGAATCGAAATTGGAATCGTCCCATCACTCAATCTGACGAATACTCACGAGAATGAAACGCGGAATATTCTCTGTAGCTTAATTGCCATATATATTTTTATAACTTACGACCTAGCTCTACCTACGTATTAAGCACTATTGAAGTAAATACTGAAAAATTTACGCATAAAATTATTTCTTCGCATATTGATTTATGTGATTAACTGAAGTAATCCTCTATATATATAAAAATGTTACTCTTGGTTCGTTCGTAATTAATAGTCTAAATAACCACTGGACAGATGGCTTCCACATTTTGGTATAATATGTTTACTGTACCCATGCGTGTTTCTATATATCTCTTTTTAATTATAACATTATACTTAATTTTTCCATAATAAATAGGTGGTTTTCTTTGTACGTATGGGCCATTTTTTTTTATTTGGGGACAATTATTTCACACCGCGTGCCATCACGTGACATCACTAAACGGAACTTTTATATACCAAATTGACTTTTTCCGTTTAAAAATAGAATTATTTCTCTTTCGTTAATATATATTTTTTTTTTAATATTTCGTGTTTTATATATATAAAGTACAATTGTTGAATGTTATTCTCTTGATTATATTTGTTTGGGAGAAGCACAATTTAAAAAAAAAAAAGATTAAAACGGAACGAAATTTAAATTTCCATTTTTACAACAATCCAGCGCGTACTTCGCAAGTTTTATCGTAAGTTAACGAGCAACCCATAAAAATCTGGTAACTGAGTGTCAAATATGCTTGAAATATTGTAAAAAAAAAAAATAAATAAATAGAACATCTCCCTAATATACTGGCAATAATTTTGTCCCGTCCTTCCCTTGAGTGTTCCAATAAGAGGGATTGCTTTACTAGGATCTGTATTAGAAACTGAGCAAAATTATTCAATTGTTGATTTTTTTGCATTTTTGGTTAAATTTGTTAGTTTGCAAACCCTAAAAGCCCACATAAGAATTGAACAAAAGATGAAATTAAAAAGAATGGTACTCATACAGAATTTACCCCCCCCCACACACACACACACACAGACACCGTATTCCAATTAGTTTAGGGTTCGAACGGCCATCGTGGTGACCGAATTCAGCCGAGCGTTGTCCAAATGTTTAAACACTAAACCAACATTTTATTTATTTTTTTGCAGAATTAATTAATGATGGGAGTATTTTTTCTGTTTATTTTCTTAACATCTGTTGACCAAAAAAATAATTTGTACAATCTCTTGAAAAAAAATCTAACTTTTCTCTACTGTCACCTAACTATTTACAGTGTTCATATAAAGCAGTCATCTTTTCTTTTTATGATAAAAATTCGGGGTACTCGTTAGGCGTTCAGTTCCATGGCGACCAGCATAAAAAACACGCGTCGCTCCCTTCCTGACGTAAGCGCACGTAACACTTTTTTTTATTTACTAACGTTATCGTAGTAACTAAACGATTATCTGTCATATTATTTTGAAAAAAATGTTTTACTCTTTATGAATATTAAAAGAAAAATGACTAAACATTTATTAATAATGCCTCACTTTTACGGACATTTGTTTTTTAAATTTCTGAAATGACGACTTTTATCGACTTTTTTTTTAATAGCATTTGCGGATGGGTATGCTGGCATTTGTTTTAATTTCTTTTTAAATGACTTTTTATCGACTTTCTTTTTTAATAGCATTTGCGGATGGGTAAAAAACGAAAAAAAATAACTAAACCATTTACTGATAATTCTCACTTTTACAAATATTTTTAACAAATAAATGTTATCAAAGTTAAGATACCGAGAAATTGTCAGTAAATGGGTTAGTTATTTTTGTTCGTTTTTTACCTAATCCGCAAATGCTATTTAAAAAAAAAGTCGATAAAAGTCGCCATTTAAAAAGAAATTTAAAAACAAATGTTTGTAAAAGTGAGGCATTATTAATTTAGTTTACTAATTTTTCTTTTAATATTCATAAAGAGTAAAACTTTTTTCCAAATAAATGATGTGACAAATAATGGTTTAGTTACTACTACAACGTCAGTAAATAAAAAGTGTTACGTGCGCTTGCGTCAGAAAGGGAGCGATGCGTGTTTCTTTGCTGGTCGCCATGGAACTCAACGCCTAAGGAGTACCAAATTCTTTTTTCAAAATGAAACGTTTACTACCAACTTTCTTTTTTTTTAAAAAGTGCAAGTTTTCCTGAAAAAAAAACTTTCACCTAACAATTTATGGCAAAAATAGCGACCCATAAAAATCTGGGGTGCTTCTACACTTTATTACCGAAATTGGGACGCCATTTTTTTCACGCACTTGTTATCCAAATCTAGGGGAGACATCATTATATGGCCGAACGATTGCTTCCGGAAAGGGAAAGAATAAATTTACCAAAATTAACATTTATTACTTCCGGAAACGTTAAATTAAACTAAAATTATCATTTATTACATTGGTAAACCGATATTACTGGAGAAAATGAATGTTGTCAATTAAAAAAAATGTTTAAAATTATTTATTTGTTAATTTGTACATTTGTACATTCTCTTGAAAAAAAATCTAACTTTTCTCTACTTTCACCTAACTATTTACAGTGTTCATATAAACATTCATTTTTTTCTTTTTATAAAAAAATTCTGTTTTCAAAAAGAAATGTTTACTGCCAACTTTCTTTTAAAAATAAGTGCAAGTTTTCCTGAAAAAAAAAACAAAAAAAATTTCACCTAACAATTTATGGTAAAAAATTCACCTTTTCTTGGGGAAAAACAACTTTTATTGATTAAAAAATGCAAAAATAATAAAAATAAATAAACAATACAAAATGTAATTTTTTTATGAGGAATGTGTTCCATTTTAACAAACTGAGCCACAGCAACTCGTGGCCGGGTACAGATACTATATATATATATATATATATATATATATATATATATATATATATATATATATATATATATATATATATATACCATAATTTAAGAATTTAAAATTTGTGATTTGAAAAAGTTAAATTTCAAATATTGAACTTTTATTGTATGCAAAACAAAGAATGCAGTATAGTAAAATGTATTTCCTTAGTTTTCGATGTTCATACATCTCCTCGGGGGAAAAATATTAGCAAATATTAAAAAAGGTTTGCACCTAAGTTGCTAAAGGTAATAAACATAGAAAATTAAATGTTTTTAAAGTTTTTAAATCAGTTTAACTACATAGAATAAGGGAAATTGGATATTGATGCATATTGATGCATATATATGGGTCATTTTGACATTTGTTTTTCTATTTTATATTTAATTCTATCACCATTTAATTTTTTTCTTCGCTGATTTTTTTTTTATTTACACTTTGTCTCGACAGCCGTGTTATACGCATTATCTTATTTTTCTTTTATTTTTATTATTTGTGAATTCTTCCACGGATTTCGGCCTTTTAGATTATTTTGGACCATCTTCCAATTACGTGATTTCCTTGGACGAACTTGTGCGAATGGAAATTTAATTAATTTTCTTGGATTTACATTTTTGGATTATACCGTCATTGGATACTTTACCTTTCACCAAACTATCCATTCACGTGAAATCACCTTTTTCTTCGCCCTATTCCCTCTGCTTCACTTTTTGTTATGAAGTAAGATCTTTGACTTACTTGCAGTTTCATCAAATACTTTTGTAGGCAAAATCCGATCCCGCATTTTGCTAAAACCTACCATCTGATGAGAAGGAAAGTATTTCTTCGAAACTCCGCGGATTAAGGACTATCCACTTATTAAGTGTTTCCTTTTAACTCTTTTTCAAAGTGTTTTCTAACATGTTTTATTAACTATTTGCTCTTTGTTTCATAAGAAGTCAATAATTTGTACGATCGTTTCGGAAACGATGTTTTCATTGTGATAGATATTAAGTGAGGGACAATAATTTTGACATATAGTATTTTCAGGTAGATTAGGGATGCCATTGGTATATGAAGGGTTGGTCTGTATTTGATTGGTAGATTGGTTAAAGTTGGTGTAGTTATTTAATAGGGTGGTCGAGTTATGGTTGCTGTTAACCTCATTAAAATTTGGGGTTTGCGATACTGTGTAGCTATAAACTACATTTTTTATTTTGCATGAACCTTGTAGAGGCATCTATTTTTTCTTCTACAGTTACAGCCTGCTATATCTTCTGTATTTGTATTTTGTATATTATTAATTTTTTTATTGTTAGAACTAATTACTTTTGATGAAGGTTTGCCAAACTGAAAATAAATACATTAAACAAGACGCAATCTACTTTGGTTTCACATCTGGACTTATTAAGCATAGAATTTCAACCCATAAGCATTCCTTTAAAAACCACTCCCTGTTGAACCAAACCACTCTATCGAAACATATTTGGCGACTCAAAGATAAGAATACTTCCTTCAATTTGAAATGGCAAATAATAGAATCATATAAAGGATATACACCAGGAGATAGATTCTGTGTACAGGAGACCTTAAAGATTAAAAAATATGACGATATCAAAAATAAAACCATCCTCCTAAATTCAAGAGAGGGGGTTATTTCCTCATGCAGTCATAAACGTTGGTTTAAATTTAACAAATATAAACCACCATAAGTCATTAAAAACGTTACTTATTAATATTCAAACTTGAAATTTAAGTTTAACTTGATACCCTTATAAATAAAATTTTGATCATCAATATTATTATTAATATTAGTTTATCTGATATATTTACCATTATTATATATTGTTTAAATATATATTTAAGCTTAACCTATACTATATTTATTAATTTCAATAAATAAAGTATTAAAAATACTAAATTCAATAAGTTCAAAATATAATATTTATAATCTAAATAGAATAAACACTAATTATCTCCCTTTGATTATTTAAATAGAAAAATAAGATTATCTCCCCCTTTTTTAAATATTTGCTTAATTTTAAATTAGGCGTTTGCTAACATATTCTAACCGCTTAAAAATGTTTAATTGGCGTTCTTTTTGAAAATTCAACATTTCGTACATTTATAAGCTACAATCAGCATCAAAATGAATGCTTTGACGATAATTAAGATTTTCAAAAGGCGAACAATTAAAAGGTAAATATCTATTTATATATATATATGTATATATGTATATGTATATATATATATATATATACATATGCATGTATATGTGTGTATATATATACATGTATAATTCTTAACTTTTATTAAAAACATATTATAACCTTATATTTAAACCAAATTCAGATTTATAATTGTATTCTATTTTTTATTCTCAATCCATATTACTTTTCTTATCAAGTAAATATTTTCCTTTTTATTTTAATTTTTTCCAGATACATCTGCCTTACTTTAAAAATGCTAGGTTTATTTATGGTGTCTTTTACATGTAAAAAAAAACCCACCCAATACTTTTGCTGATGTGGAGACTTTGTTTAAAAAAACTATATGTCAAAATTATTGTCCGAGGCTTAATGTCTATCACAATAAAAACATCGTTTCCAAAACGATCGTAAAAATTATTGACTTTGTTATTGGTCCTTCTTATGAAACAGATTTTTAATTTTTAATTCTAATTTGAATTTTAAATTATCAATCACATTACTATATATATATAAATATGTATATATATACATATATATATATATATATATATATATATATATATATATATATATATATATATATATATATATATATAAAGGTTATGAGGGTTTTTAGAAGCATTAAAAACGATGTTACTTTTTGTATTTAATATTTTTATTGTTATTTTTTATATTTCAAGCGAACCTCCGCCCTTGGTCACAAAAAAGTATCGTGACGAAGAGCGGAGGTCCGCTTGAAATATAAAAAATAACAATAAAAATATTAAATACAAAAAGTAACATCGTTTTTCATGCTTCAAAAAACCCTCATAACCTTTAAATCACTATCCTAGAAGCATACGTGGGCTTTTAACATTATATATATATATATGTGTGTGTATATATATATATATATATATATATATATATATATATATATATATATATATATATATATATATATATATACACACACACATATACATATATATTGATGTATATATATATGATATATATATATATATATATATATATATATATATATCCATTATATGTAATAACTAGGGCTATGACAAGAGAATATTCTTATTGTTTTGACTCTCGAGTATATACCCGACACGGTTAGACACAGTAAATCAATTGAGAACCACATCATGACTCACATCTAAAAACATATAAGAAGTTAACTGATATATACTCGAGAGTAAAAATAATGAAAAGAATATTCTCTTTTCATAGTTTTAATGATTATATATCACACAAGCGTTAATGAGTAAAATATTCTTCTCGACGAAATAATTTCAAGTCTTTAGTCGAAGGCGAAAGGGAATACCAAGATTGAGGTTTAACAAGAATTACTTTGTTTATGAGATCGTAAGTAAATGACACGTTTCTAGGAAGAAAGTGTAGTATCTGTTCTGATACTGTATTTCATCTCTGACTATCGTAATTTTTTTTTTTTTTTTTGGTTCCAATCCAGAGTACCTCTTTGGGGGGAGTGGAGCAACTGCATTTTCCACACCTTACAAAACCCGACCTTGTTTTTAACTCCGCCCTCGTGGGGAGGCATGTAAATAGGTACTCGTTGTTGGGCAACGGTCGAACATTAGCCGTGAGAGAAACCCGGGACGAAACAGGAATTGAAAGAGACGGCTGTGTGGAGGGATGAGTGTTAACAGTGGCCGACGGATACGTGAATTATGGCGATCCGACTGACAGCAAGAGCCTGGAGATGCGACAACAAAAAAAAGCTGGTTTCAACTTGAACGCGCTATAATCTTGCGTTGGTCTCTCTCTCTCTCTCTCTCTCTCTCTCTCTCTCTCTCTCTCTCTCTCTCTCGTTGTTGACACTTCCGAGGGAAACTGCGCATCTGCCGGTGACGGTCGCAAGGACAATAAATAATTATCTAAGAAGCGGAAACATTGAAAGTAGCAATTTATTACGACCTCTCGAAGTCTGTAGAGCTTCGATAAATCAACATTTCGAGCAATCATTTCTTGTGTGACTTGGTTGTTATGCTTTGCGGCATATCAACCTTTTTTTTGGGGGGGGCAAATTAATGCCGAATCGTCTTTGATGTCGTTTTTTTACGAAGACGTCACCGCTTATCAAATGTACAAAATTTATTAAATCATCAAATGTTCAAGCAAGAAATATATATTTTTAGCAAGCCGCCCGGCATTGCCCGCTCGTAAAATACGCTTAAATATGATATTTTGATTAATGCAGATTTCGTATTTATTATTATATTATACTAGCATTTCAACCCGGCGTTGCCCGGGTGTTTGAAGGTGTATGCTGGGCAAAATAAAAGTGGTCAATTATTAAAATTTTTAACCCCTATTATGACCCCTTAACATTTATTGTTTTGGGCTCAAATCAAGTTTTCAAATTAGATCCATGTCCAAGGAACCTATATCTAAAATTTCAAGTGTTTAGACTCAAAATTGTCAGAGGAGTTTGGTAGAGTTCACAAAGGTCAAATTGTTGAACTTTGACCCCTTAACAGCCAGATTTCTGACCGAAAACCGATTAAAAAGATTTTCCCAAATTTCAGTACCGTGGATATCAAATTTCGAGTCTGTAGACTGAAAATTGACAGAGTTATTGCGTAGGGAAATGTACACAAACACACACACACACACACACTTTCATTTTTATAGATTGGACCCAATATACAGTAATGATTTAAAAAGTAACAAAAAAAAAGACTCGTGCGCCACCACTGAGAATCGAAACCAAAACGATTACGATTTACCCTTTTCATTTGACGTTAATGCCTGACCTATGAAGATATGTTTGCTGCAAATCTAAAAATTAAAAGATGACCCAATAGCTATTACGTTGTGCATAAATATTCGTAATGCCGTCGTTCGACCTTCACCTGGCAAATTTCATTTTTTTAATTTTCACACTTTTGCGCCGATTTTTCCCGGCTAAAACCCAAATATAAAGTTTCGCATGGGTTCGAATACCCTACATATTAAGTTTCATGTCTGTAGACCAAAAACTGACAGACATGTGTAGTGGGCAGATTTTTTTAAATAAATATATACACGCATGTATAAATATATATAAAAAGAGGTTTGTGTTTACTGTAAATTTTTTACGCAAATATTATGCAAGTATAAACCATTTAGAATATCTGCATGAATATAATTACACGTAATAGTTAACTAAATATGATCATCCCATATATATATATATGTATTGATAAAATTCAAAATGGCGTAAGGGGAAAACTAAAACAGGTATATGCAGCTTCTCTTCCAATTTTCGTATTTTTTTTTTTTTAAATTTTACATGGGGATCACCACTTATCAAGTCCTGTAAGCCACTCGGGGATAAGGGTTATTTTGTGTACAATAATCACTGGGATAATATCGTAGTAATAGTTGGTATTGGAGATTTGATAAAGCGACTTACTTAAGGGGGCGATTAATCAGGAATTTGTTTATGTTGGACTTGAAGACGTCCAAGTTGTAGTCAGGTGGGAAACAGGCAAACGGAAAAACAGTACTCCATCTTTGGACGTAATTGGCTTTTATACAGATAGAGAATTGCATCAGTATTGAGATATCTTCTGGAGTGGTAGAAGGATCCTACCATTTTCCTAGCAGCCCGGGCAACAGACTTTATATACGTGTTCCATTTCAGATCAGGAGTAAAGGTCAAACCCACTTCATTTCCTTTTGACGGATTGATTGTTGCTATTTCTTCTGATGAGTTAAGGGCAAAATAGATTCACTGATTGATATAATAATTAAGTGATGTGTGAGTTCCTTCCTCATAGGTTCCGAAACGGCTGAGCCTATCTTTTGCAAATTTCAAACAAAGGTAATTTAGATTTCTGGCAGTGATCTTAGATATGTTTGTTCAGATATTCACAAAAAATCCGACCTTAAAAATAGGCTTTCCCTTTTATAGATAAAAAAGAATAATTTTTGCAGGGGAATATTTTAGGTCCCACTGGCCAAGAGAAATAATAAAATCTCAGCAAACCATTCCTTCTTAAACAGAGCAGATTTATTGGAGATATAGCTCAGTGGTATAGCATTCAATAACAGATCGAAAGACCTGTACCCGGGTGTACCTCAACATTTTATTTTAATCTTCTTTTGTTAATGAGTTCAATTTATGATCAAATACGAGGTTAAAACCGCTGAAAATATATTTTATATGTCTGGCAGTGTTCTTAGATAGGTTTTGTAAAGAAATTCACCCGCTAAGTATGAAACATCGAAAAAGTCCGATCTTAAAAATAGTTTTTCTCTCTTATAGATAAAAAGAATATTTTTTTTACAGGGGAATCTTTTAAGTTACACTGTCAAGAGAGATAATAAAATTTAAGCAAATCATTTCTTTTAAAAAAAAAAAAAGATATATTATAATCTGGGAGGTATAACTTAGTGGTAGAGCATTCGACTAAAAATCGAATGATCTCCTGTTCAAGTCCGGGTGTACCTCATCATTTTTTTATTTTTTTATTTATATTTTTTTTTTTAGTTCAATTTACGATAAAAGAAGAGTACCATTTAAAATCACAGCAGATAATTTCTTCGTTTGCATATTGTAAAACTAAACATTAATCAGAAGTGCTTTTTCCAGGGCATTCATCGTGACGCCCAAATATCAGCTGACGTGATATTGTAAACAAAAACAAACAGAATTTGATGAACGACATTATCATTATTGTGAATTAGTCCACCAGGCAAATTATTTCTCGTAAAATATAATAATCAACAGAGAATTAATTCCATAATACGTACATACACAATCTGCATAAAATAAAATATCATGTTTAAGCGTATTGTACGACCGAGCAACGCCGGGTGATCAGCTAATATATATATATATTAATATATATATATATATATATATATATATATATATATATATATATATATATATATAACACTATCACTAATTCTCCCCCACTCTTTATCTGTGCCTAAACCTAAACGTAGATTCCATGAACAAAGCTTCTTTCTTAGAACTGCACGCCTGTGGAATTGTCTTCCGTTTTCCTGCTTTCCGGCTGACTACAACATAGTTGTCTTCAAGTCTAACGTAAACAAGTTGTTGATGAGCCGTTCCATATAAGTTAACAAATTTGCCGAATTGGTTACTATATTGTTTAATTTCTACTGTAAACTCTTTAACCCTTATCCTCGAGTAGCCTCTTGGCCTTGATAATGTGGTGATGCCTGTGTAAATATATACATGTATATATATATATGTATATATATGTATGTATATATGTATGTATATATATGTATATATATATGTATATATATATGTATATATATATATATGTATATATATATATATATATATATATATATATATATATATATATATATATATATATGAATTTTGCTTATTAGCACATAAATTAAAAATTAAATTGCAAATGACGGTGTAAAAAAGATACTCGATGGTTGAATGAATGTTTCTACAGGAACAAAAAAATACGCAATTCATTTTGGATTTTACCAGTATTCATTGAATTTTATAACTGTCCTATATATTAATTATTTCAATATTGAGTATTCTTTTTACATTGTCATTTCAATTTTAAATGGGAAGATGAACAATAAATATCTTATGATTGCAATATGTATTTATTTGTATATGCTCTGTAGTTATATTTAGCATACATCGAGCTTCATAAATACAAGGATTGGTATATATAAAGGGTGAACTATAATTTTCCCCATAATATCTATCTATCTATCTATCTCTCTTTCTCTCTCTCTCCCTCTCTCTCTCTCTCTCTCTCTCTCTCTATATATATATATATATATATATATATATATATATATATATATATATATATATAATAAAAATTACAATTAAATTTACCAAAATGATCCAAGATGGTAAAATTAAAGTAAATTATAAATATTAAAGAATTAATATTTGTAAAATTATCTCAGCCAGATGTAAAAGCTCGATAAAACCAAATAGGAAATAGAGCTTATAATATTATATTTTTTTCGCGCCTTTAACATTTCCTGTCTGGGTCATTTTGACTTTTGTTTCCCTTTATTTTATATTTTATATTTAAGTTTATACTCATTTCTCTCTCTCTCACTCTCTCTCTCTCTCTCTCTCTCTCTCTCTCTCTCTCTCTCTCTCTCTCTCTCTTTCTTCTTTCTCTTTCCAGATCATTCTTATTTATATTTATGGGCTTTGGTCTCTGGATCTTAGTGATGGGCCCAGGTTTCATCCTGTGTAATCAGTCTTTTGAAAAACTTTGACTCATCTTCTTGGCACATCTCCAAATTCATCCTCGAGTACTCAACGCGTTCTCGCTTCTGGAATGGTGTGAGCAACCTGGGAATCCCTCTGGCAGACACAAAGAGCGTCGCTTATATGCAAATGGCCATGAATGATAGTGTCCACAGACCCTGTACTAATCTTGACATCTTGGGCTATTTGGCGAATAGTAATGCGCCGATCTTCCAAAATGGCACCCTCAACTTGACGGACAGACACCTCATCAATGGCAGAAGGGAGGGGGGTCGACCATGTTTGAATTCACGATGCCAGCGTTTTACAAGATCATATGATGGGGCATTATCACCATAATTTTATTTCATTTCATCAAAAGTCTCCTGTAGTGTGCGTCCTTTCAAATACAAAACCGGATCACTGCTCGACATTCAACAGGCTCCATTTCACACCTGACTCAGTTCAAACACCTGTAAAACAGAAACCACAATTAGTTCAGAGCTGTAATTTGCCACATAACCCGTAGAGATATAAATCATTGCACATGAAAAAATTCCAGCTAGATCAGACAACATCGTCCCTACTCTCCTGACCTTGCACATATATATATAAGGGGCTCCTTCAGTCTTTGACAGAATATGGATCCCCACGAAGGGGTGCCTGCACGTGAAATTTTCGTGACAGGAGGTGCGCAATCTCCAACCACACCTCTCATGAGTCGAAATTGTTTAATACCAAGTTGCAAGTGAAGTGTGTACAGAACGACTGGAAACAAATGCCGAGATAAGCGGAGAGCGCATACAGCGTCTAGAATTTCCAAGTGGCCACCCATCTTGTCCTAACCAGGCTCGACGTTGCTTAACTTCGGTGATCTGACGAGAACCGGTGTGTCAACGCGATTATACCGTGTGTGTATATATATATATATATATATATATATATATATATATATATATATATATATATATATATATATATATATATATATATATATATATATATATATATATATATATATATATATATATATATATATATAACTACTTCATTTACTCACATAAAATTAATATACGAAAGTATAGATTTATGTGTAAACTTTAAGTATTTATTTCAAAAGTGCTCAATACGTAGGTAGAGCTAGTTAGTATATATATATATATATATATATATATATATATATATATATATATATATATATACGGCATAATCGCGTTGACACATCGGTTCTCGTCAGATCATCGAAGTTAAGCAATATATATATATATATATATATATATATATATATATATATATATATATAGTCATCCACACACAGTATTGTTTCAGCTCATCAGTGCGGCTAGACAGGCAACTACCTCAAGCCAGGATTGAAACCCGACCGTCTGTACGACAGTCAAAGATCTTAGCCATTACACCATTGGCGAGTAGTGAATTTAACGATGTTTTGACATCCTCCGAGATACCTCCGCTCGCTTTGTTTACACAAAGAGCGTCGCTTATATGCTAATGCTAATTCGTGTATCACTTTGAGGAGCATTATATATATATATATATATATATATATATATATATATATATATATATATATATATGTGTGTGTGTGTGTGTGTGTGTGTGTGTGTGTGTGTAAGAATTAAAGTTAAATTCTTTGGATTCAAATATATATAAAATATGTATTCAAAATATGATTTTATTGCTTGAAGCAAGGAATATATGAAAAATAATTATATTTATTTCCTTAATTCATGGGTGTTCAATAATGGCTAATAGAAGCAGAGGAAATGAAATGCAGTTAGCAAAATGATCAGTTATACAACTACATTTATACACTTATGATTTGCTCTACAGTATAGATATTGAGCTTTTCCTTTTTAGCAGGGATCGTCTTGAAAAATATTATCTCATTATAATATTTAATAAGACATTCATTTGATTATCAAATCTGTGATTTAACATTTATATATTATGCGTGTCTGCGGATAGATAGATAGATAGATAGATAGATAGATAGATAGATAGACTGGTCGAATGCATGTCCGTGGGTACATTTTGTTTTATTGTCGCTCAATTTTTCGTTTCTTAGCGTCCGTTTCTGACGCGTTTGCTTTATTGTCGCAGATGGCAGGTTTGATCGGTTGACACGCGAACCCTGAACAACAAAGTGTAAGCCAAACAATCCGGCACAGGCTATTACGGTGTCCGTCCCCAATTAGAGGCGCTAATCTGACTTCTTCGTCGTTCGTCGGACTATCAAGTCGACGAGATTTAAATATTTAAGTCCTTTTCACACGGTAACGAAAAGTGACAGAAGAAGAAAAAGAAAGATATAAGAAAGAAAGTGTTGAACGAGAAAAAGAATTTTCAAAAAAAAAAAAAAAGAAAAAAAATGTCATCGAAGGGGGATATTTAAATGATCCAATCTTTTGTCTCCGACTGCTCTTCAAAGGAATCTAATGAGGTGAAGATGGCGTCGCAACAAATTGTGTCTGTTTTAATTGGTTGGTCGAACGCCAGCCAAACACGCGACTCAAACGAACACAGCTTTACTTATCCGTATGTAATGGTTACTTCCAAAATCTAATCGTTTTTTTTTTGTTTTTGTTTTTTTCCCCCTGTTTTTAAATTTTAAAATGGCCCCTTCAACATTATTAACAAAAAAAAATCATTGGAAGTTTTGGTTTACGGCATATCACTCATTTCTGGCGTATCAATCCTAACGCTGAATTCGTTACTTTTGGTAAAATCTTTATGCTTCAAGATTTTTATATCTTCAAATGTTTATTCATGGTTTTTGGTTCATTTTACAGGTTATTTGATGCCGAATCCAGTGATTTTTGGTAAAAGTTTTCACGCTTCCAGTTCTTTATCTTTTCTACAATTTATTCATGATGTTCAGTTTGGTTGCTTTGTTCTACGGCATATCATCCCTTTTCGGATTATTTAATATCGAATCCAGTGATTTTGAAAACGTTTTTATGTTTCAAATTCTTCATATCTTTAAATATTTATTCTTGCTATTTGATTTGCTTTTTGCTTTTTGCTTTTTGTTTTTTGTGGAGGAAAATGTTGGTTTTGCTTTTTGTTTTTTGTTTTTTTTTGTGGAGGAAAATGCTGGTTTTGTTTTTTGTTTTTTTTGTGGAGGAAAATGTTGGTTTTGTTTTTTGTTTTTTTTTTTGTGGAGGAAAATGTTGGTTTTGTTTTTTGTTTTTTGTTTGTTTTTTTTGTGGAGGAAAATGTTGGTTTTGTTTTTTGTTTCTTGGTTTTTTTTTGTGTGGAGGAAAATGTTGGTTTTGTTTTTTTGTTTTTTTTTTTTTGTTTTTTGTGGAGGAAAATGTTGGTTTTGTTTTTTGTTTTTTGTTTTTTGTGGAGGAAAATGTTGGTTTTGTTTTTTGTTTTTTGTTTTTTTTTTGTGTGGAGGAAAATGTTGGTTTTGTTTTTTTGGTTTTTTTTTTTGTTTTTTGTGGAGGAAAATGTTGGTTTTGTTTTTTGTTTTTTGTTTTTTGTGGAGGAAAATGTTGGTTTTGTTTTTTGGATTTGCAAAACATGATAAAGTTTTACAAATAGAATGAAAATAGAATCAATGTTTTGGTGCATTTTATGCCTGGAAGTCGGCATCGGATAAGAAAGGGGATACATTTACGAACTGCCTTCAATAAGATTCCAGACTTTTTTGTACGGCATTTAAAATTGTCGTAGACTCTTGAACATTCAATATGTTATTGCTATACATCTTACAAGATGACTGACCATTTTTTTTTATGTTGAAATGAACAGCTACAGCAGGAATTGGAATACACCCTACTAAAGTCTGATTGTCACAGCTGGTGAATTTCAAAAATGCAATCTGGACGTAAGGATACTTTAGAAGAAAGATAAGCAATAAAAGTCTTTTTAAAACTTGGAAAAAATGTTAAAGAAACGTATGGAATGCTTCAGACTATTTTTGGTCCATCTTGCGTGAGTCGAGCATCAGTTTTTGAGTGGCATAAGAGATTCAAGGAAAAAAAGGAAGAGAGTCTGTGAGGAATGATAAGAGGTGTAGGAGGAGTAAGGAAGTCAGAACACAAAAATTGATTGGCCAAATAAAGAATTTCGTGGATAAGGAATGTCGTGTATCTATAGAGACAATAAATGCATAGTTTGATTTCAGTGTGGGAACTGTACACACAATTATTCGCGAGGAACAGAAGATGCTGAAGATTTGCGTGAAGTTTGTCGAAGGGAGCTGAGAGAATATCAGAAAGACGTTGTCATAACAGACTATTTGGCGAAGATAGGCATCAAGACAGTTCTTAGTCCTTCCTGTAGTTCAGACCTTGCTTGACTTTTGATTATTATCTCAGCCCAAGAAAACCCTTAGATACTATCGTTATGGGACAACTGAGGAGACGAAATAGGACCTTCCAGAAGTTGTTGAACGGTACAACAAGTGCATTATAACCGGAGGAGATTACTTCGAAGGGGGTTAGAGTTTCATTGCAAATCTTCCCAACACTAGTTCGCCGTTTGGTTTCGAAAAGAAGATACAGCCGACGTACGGAGATTAAATAATGTAATAGATACATATACCTATGAAAAATCGTTTTTTCGGTTAAAAGAACAATAAATTAAAAACAAATTTGGCTATTCTGCAGTATACGGACGGCGGCCATTTTTTGTGCGTTTCACTAAACTGTCGCCAGGTGGCGCTTCTCAGTCAAAGAACAGGGGACGATAACTTGTACTTTTTGAGAAATTCTTCAGAAACTTTATGTTAAAAGGGATTTAAATTCCCTAAATAATCGCGAATATTGCATTGCTGATGTTGGAAACCCGGGAAACAATCGACTTTTTGCATGCTAATAGGTTGTTGTCAGCCATGGAGCAGTGGCAATGTAGACAAAGCATGGTATTGCAAAGCAATAGTAGTAGTGATGGATTCTGCTGGAGATGTTGCTTTAATTCGAAAAATGTTTCATTTAAATTATTAAATTGTTGTTGACCCTTCAATGTTGATTTACTTTGAAAAATATTTCGTTTAAATTATTAACTTGTTAAAAAAAATCAAAAACAATTTTACTTTATAAAAATTCAATGTTGCTTTCATTATAAAATTGTTTTATTAAAAATGTATTTTCTTACGCAAACTTTTCAATAAATGCTTTTACAATTATATATGGATGCTGGTTGAGATATAATAAATGTTTTGGTTTTCAAATATTTTTGTGTTCCGAAAAAAATCTTGTTTGTTACTTATTTGCCGTGGTATTTGACGAAGAAGAAATTGGAGTTATCGGCTCGTAATATTGCGACCGTCCGTATACTGCAGAAGTGCCACAAATTTCTTTTCCATATATTGTATAAAACTGAATTCATATAAAAGGAAAGGTTAACATGTTGCAGATGAATATGGTATGATTTTGAAATAAAAGTCTTTTACACAGAACTTTATAACCATGGACAAACGTTTTTTGTTTTTGTTTTTTTGTTTTTTTTTGTTGTTTCTTTGTTTTGTTTTGTTTTTTTTTTGTTTTTTTTTTTGTGAACTAAAACCCGTTTTCTCATTAGGGTTCTTTTTTTAAGCCATAGAAAATAGCATAACACCGAAATAAAAGGTAATACCAAAACACAATCAAAGGTATGCGTAAATACGTATTTATTCTGTTTTCAAGTTGAAAAGTTTTCACTAGACCATGTATTCAGTAATTGTCTGTATTTTTGAGATGAGGTGTTTTCATTGATTGAGATTGTCGGACTGACTTCCTCATCTTGGTTGTTATAGTCACAACGTTTCGGCCGTTTTGCCCTCCGACCTTCATCAGGTGTTTTGTATCGAACTGGGGAACCGTTTGTTAGGAGTCTCGAACCCAACCCTTTATTATTATTACGGGGGTACCGTGTTCGGACTCCAGCTAGGCTCTGGGACATAGTTGCTGATTCTCTGTTTTGAATGTTACTTTTCACTGCTTTCGTTCAGGATTGAACTCAGCACCTTTGGGTAACTGTAAACTTTGATACAACGTCTAGGACCACTCGGCCATATGTCACTAGGACAAAAAACAGACCGTCTATTCCACCTTACTATCAATACGTAATTGTAAGGAGGGTTATTGATTCATACCTTCTCAAGGAAAAGTGGTCGATTAGTCCCGATAGAACTCGAACCCGCGACGCCTACACTTCGCCGAGCCCGTAACCACTATATCACTCCACTCACTGGCAAATGTCACTCGCTGTTGACTGATGGGAAATAAAAGGCGTCTCCCCCGCCCAGGTGCTCCACTCTGCGATCATTATCGTCGTCCTTAATCGCGTTAAGACGCTGCCCCTCCCCATCAATTAGCGCGACGAGCAAAGGAGGGGGGGGGGGTAGGTTAGTAAGAAAATCGGGGGGGGGGGGAAGATTTTTACATCTCAATTAGCCGCCCCTTCTTTTCTGGTTGGACGGGTAACTCTTATCCAATGAAACACGAATGTCGCTGACGAGGATCTGCGTTTGAAGCTGGATTTAATCTGAAAAATGAGTAAAAAGAGGCGGATTATCAATTAAATAAAGAATTGAATGAAAACAATGTTGTTGTTGTTGTTGTTGTTGTTGTTGTTGTTGTTGTTGTTGTTGTTGTTGTTGTTGGAAGAAGAAGAAGAAGAAGAAGAAGAAGAAGAAGAAGAAGAAAAGAAAAAAGAAAACGAAAAAGAAGGGAAAAAAAGAAAAATGACAAAGAAGAAGAAGAAGAAGAAGAAGAAGGGGAAAAAGAAGATAGAAAAAAGAAAGGAGAAAAAGAAGAAAAGGAAAAGAAAAAAGAAGACGAAAAAAGAATTGAAAGAAAGAAAAATGACAAAGAAGAAGAATGGAGAAAAAGGAGAGAGAAGAAGATAGAAAAAAGAAAGGAAAAAAGGAAACGAAAAAAAAAAGAAAACGAAAAAGAAGAAAAGAAAGAAGAATAATGACAAAGAAAAAGAAAAAGAAGAAGAGAAAAGGAAAGAGAAGAAGATAGAAAAAAGAAAGGAGAAAAAGAAGAAAAGGCAAAGAAAAAGGATGACATAGGCAGCATGTTTTCATTCAGGCAGATATTGTTAAATAGCACGGGGTGTTTTTGCTAAATGATTTTTTTTTTTTTGTAATTTTTCCAGTTTTCGAATGATCATTCTTATATCTCGGTCAAATTTGTGTAGGAATCTTCCGTAGTCGTTTTTGTCTATCTGTTTTTTTGTTTTTTTGTTTTAATTTTGTTTTGTTTTTTGTTTATTTTATTTTATTTATTTTTTTTTTTTTTTTTTGCAAGTAATTTCAACTGATGTTCTTCAGTCGTTGATTACAGTTTCGTTTAAAATTCGGATGTTTTTATATACTTCAGTTCAAATTGCATTTAAATTACTCGAAATAGTGAAGCGTCTCGTATGTAAAAAGAAAATACATTTTAACGTGGTTATAAATAATGCACATAAATGTTTCAAAGTGTGGTTCATACATTGGTACGGAATTTACATTTTTTTTTTTTTTAATTTATTAATTCAAATTACAACATGGATATATGGATATACGTATGTGTTAAGTTGTGTAGTCGGGGATTCATATCGGAAACGCATAATGCAGAAGATGATAATGACATTTAGATATTGTTTGCATCACGACGACGACGACTGTGACGATCGTTGATGACGTCATCTTTTTATTAAAACGAACTGAGAGATTTATGCAACAGATCTTGTGAACACAACAGTGAATGCTCCGACGAACTGCAAGCATTCGTACCCCCCCCCCGACGTAAATACCCCCGACAAACCCGACAAGCAGCTAAATCCCACCCCTTCACACTAGAGATCTCTAGATGCGAGAGAGCCTTCTACTCCAGTAGTTTCTTCCCCAGAACCGCTAGACTTTGGAATTCCGTTCCGGGTTCCTGCTTCCCCATCTGTACTGACATGCAGAAGTTCAAGTGTAACATGAACCGACATCTTTCTGCCCAACTCCCCACATAGTACCCCTGTAGATTATGCCCCTGATAGTAGCCCACTACATCAAAGTGACACTGTGCTTTGTTTGGAGTGAAAATGTAATAAAAAAATAAATAAACATATAGAGGGGGGATGCTTCCGGTGATAGATGACGGAATACAATTTATAACAAGGGCATTTACACCAGCAGCTGAGAGATATGATGTGTACACTTTTAACTCTTGAGAGGAGTAGGTGATGATAAGGATGGGGCACATAATACTTAACGGAGTTATACAAAGTTCATTTGAGATGATAGACAAACACATTTACCTTTTCCTTTTGGTGGAATAACGACAGATGAAAACAGTTTACAAGTATTGATGATTTTTTTATTCATACCAGCTGGATGATGATTATGGTCAGGGATTCAAGCTTTCTCAATTACATTGTCCTATCTTTCTCCTCCTCCTCTCACCTCCAAGATGGCGTCAGCTCCCAGTGTGTCCGACTCGAGCTCTCTTTGGCTCTGTCTCTCACTGGGACTGTCTCTAACTTCGAACCCTGTCTCAATATATTGGAAATCTCCTTTCTTTATGACATCAAAGCATGCTTCGCGACGTGAAATTTATTCACGTGGATTTTACCTATGTATACCCAAACACACTTTTGGCAAACAAAGAATCTCCAATTTGAATTGTTCAATATCTAACCAATTTTGTTTAACATTATTTCTAAACTCATTATTGTCCATTCTTTTAACTGACATATTTAATATCCAGTTATTTCTAAAAAGAATGAACCATCGACTGCATTCCTAGCATTAAATATCCATTATCTTTTAGCGCTTGCCTACTGGATACGATTCTAACCTTTTCCAAATATCATTGTCAAACTTATCTAGTTTGCTTTCTTATTTACTGGGGTCTGTCCTTTTTTCATAACATATGTGCACACACACATACATACATACATACATACATACATACATACATACATATATATATATAATATACGGTAAAACAGGTAGTTAGTAAAAACCTGAAGAGAGTGCTCAATACTATTGCAGAGCAAATATGTGTTTTATTTTTTATTACCATTTTATCTGTTTGGTTACATATGTTTCGGATGTTGGACCATGTTTACGATCCAACAGCCTCGTCAGACCTTAAGGTAAAACGGTAATAAAAATTATATATATATATATATATATATATATATATATATATATATATATATATATGATGATGATTATGTACCCGGGCACTTTAAAACGTTAATACTGTTTTCAAAATTTACCTTACATACAATGCTTCTAGTATTTTTAGCCGTTTACATTTAAATCCATATGAATGATTTCCGTGTTTTTAACGGATATTTCTAAATTGGGAATGTAGGCAGTTATGTTGTTTTAGGTATTGGTAGCAGATCGAAACGTGTAAGATTAATTGCCTGGACAATGAGTTGGTGGTGTGTCCAATTGGTGTTTCTATTGTTGAAGATGCATTTTCCCGAGGGGCATTTTAATTAGTAGACTACATTTGTTTCATCGACTGATTGTGTTGCCCGGGAAGTGTTGTTTTTAATTATAAAGTTAGCAGTTGTTAATTTCTTGTAGTAGAATATAAATCTGATCTAATTATTATTAACTGGGAATATATATCGATGCATTGTATTTCTTGGCATCTTTTCAGCTGATTTAAAACCACAATGAAAGTAACAGCTGCTCTGATTAAAAAAAAAATGTTATTTGGCAAGATATTCTATAGTTTGCTTTCAATAATGTTCAGAATTAAGCAAGCTGTTACCATTGACAGTAATGTCCATGAAATCATTTATTAAAGCTGTTTTTTATTTTGATTTTTGTTTAATTCAAATTTACTGTTCCAAAAAAATCGCAATAATTCATTGTAAACATCCATTAGAACACCTGCCTAAAGTTTTTGCAATTACTAGTTTATACCTGTTCCGTGAGTCGTGTTAGTACCTGGGTATATTTGATGTTTCGAAATGAGACAAATTCTGCAATCATCATCATCATCATCATCATCATCATCATCATCATCATCATCATCGCATTTCACTCCATTTCAAGGCGCATCGTTAGACAATATCCGAGGCATCCCCCAGGTCCGTGTTGGGTCTGCCTTGCTTGGACGACAGTCTGTGAGGATGTGTGTGATAGCACGTCGGCACCACAGGGACACCGAGCGTTCTGTATATAGCCCCACTTCTGCAGGTTGTTCAGTGTTTTGGCAACTTTCGCTTGGGCTCGATTAAGTGTTACCCACTCTTTTCGGCGGGGGGGGGGGTTCAGAACCTGCTGGGAGTCTCATTGTTGATGTCTTTGACTCATTCCACCAACGCAGACGAAAGGACACTAGTGTCATTCGTCCGAGGCCTGTGACGGAGGAAAAGCTCTTGTAGGGTGGTATTTGCTATGGCACCTCTTATAGCGGATGGTGATTGTCGTTGCTCTGCTCGCATGCTCTGTCTCTTAACAAATCTTCAGCAGAGCAATTCCAAACATTCTGTAGACAGATGGCAGGTTGGTTGATTTTAAGTTGCTGGCAATCATTCTGTATGCTTTGTTGAGCTTGATGGGTTTTTTTTTTTGGTTTTTTTACATAGGCGTCACCACTTATCAAGGCCGATAGGCCACTCAAGGATAAGGGTTAAAGAGTGTAGAGTAGTCAAAAGGACAATATAGTAATCGATAGTAATGGAAGTTCGGTAAATTTGTTGACTTTTATAATTTGGGCAAAATGAGGTTATTACGTCGAAAAGTACGTTGATTTATAAACAAATAAACGTGTGTTTGTTTGTTTTTTTAATCTGTGGTGAATTGGCTTACTAAACTTACATTTTGAATTTGCAATTTAACAACGCTTTTATCGCGAAGAAAACATATATTCATATAACTTTCCTCGACTGTAAGAATGTAGAGAAATAAAAAAATATATAAATACAACAAATGAAAATGAAAGAAAATGTAGTTAGAAGAAAGACAGTAAATAAGAATTTGTTCATCGAGGTAGACAAAGGAGAGCTGAGGTGGAATAAATGACAAGTTGGACATGAGAAATGTGTAATACTATTGATCTCCCCACCAGTGTTGGGAAGTAGGGAGAAAAGAAACAGAAATATAACAAAGACGTGGAAAATGTGTTAGTGGAATAGGTGATAGATGAGAATTTGTTCATCGAGGTAGACAAAGGAGAGCTGAGGTGTGGTTGTAATCAAAATGTGTCGGAAACAAAGGAACTGAGATATATTTAGATTTAGTTTTAAGATTGGCAAGGGGTTTTACGGCTTCTTTAGGACGTTTAAGTGTGTCGGTGGATTTTGTGGCGATGAGTTTACAACGCTTGGGGAAGTTTGCGATACTCAACGAGTGTTTACGATGTATTAGAACAGTCCAGTTGATGACAGTCAGAATTGATCAACCGACTGACGAACGCAGTGTGGATGTAGATGTGGACCTTGGCGTGTGGAGGGTCGATGGTGTCTCATACACACATACACACACATATACACATAAATACACACACATACGCACACATGCACACATATACACACATACACACACATACACACAAACATACACACACATACACACATACACGCACACATAAACGCACACACATACACACACAGACACAGAGTGCAATTAATATTAGGTTGGTGCAAAAATAATGGTACGGCACAATCACGTTTACACAGATCACCGAAGTTAAGCAACGTTGAGCCTGGCCAGTACCAGATGGGGGACCATTTGGGAAGGCTAGGCGCTGTATGTACCTTCTGGGAAGGTTGGGCGTGGGGCCAGCACCCTCATCCTAAAAAAAATAACTCCTCGCTACAAAAACATCTACAAAATTGTAGATGGCCTATGCCCCTCCAGGGTCTCAAAGGCTATGGATGAATGGATGGATGAATGGCAAAAATAGTTTTTGACATGAAGTTGAACGTCAAAGAACGACATTACTTTTACACCAACCAAATATTTACAGAAAATGTCGAAGTTTGTATTTTCTTTTATGTTTTCTTTTTTTTTACTTTTTTTTTTCTTTTGTGTTTTTATGCTTGTGAACCCACGCAGACCCTGTTGCCAAGTGTCAATGTTAGTCGACGATGACACGGCCAGAAAATAAGACGGAAGAGAAAATCACGACAGCCAATGTTGGAGTTCTCGATGTTGTCGACGGGGGATCTACGTGGTCTCACAATAATACACTAAGGCATTTTATGTTCGTACGTACATTATCACCTTCAACACTAATTCAAAAAATGAAATCGTCTGATCAGCAAAGATAATGATTGGGTGATGAATCTGGTGTAGGTAAGGTAAATAACTCCCACTTTAACTTTTTTAAAAATAAGGTTGTGTCGTCGTGCATTGTTACCCAACACGTTGTATGCAGTTTACGTCGCAAAAACCCCTCGGCCTAACGTTTACAGGGAACATGAACTGGAATAGATACATTGAGAGCATTGCCAGGGCTGCTGCGAAGAAGGTGGGCTCTCTCTACCGTGCTAGAAAGCTACTTACGCCTGAAAGTATCCTGTACCTCTATAAGGCCACCATTCGCCCATGTATGGAGTACTGTTGTCACATTTGGGCTGGTGCATCTGCTACTAGTTTCTCACTCCTGGACAGGGTTCAAAAGAGAGTCGCCAACCTGATAGGTCCTGTACTGTCATCTAGGCTTCAACCTCTGCCTCATCGATGAAATGTTGCGTGCCTCTGCCTGTTCTACAAGTACTTTAACGGTGAATGCTCTGACGAAACTACAAGCACTTGTACCCCCTCGTCGTGTATACCTCCGATAAGCCCGACAAGCAGCTAAATCCCACCCCTTCACAGTAGAGATCCCTAGGTGTAAGAAAGCCTTCTACTCCAACAGTTTCTTCCCCAGAACCGCTAGACTTTAGAACTCCCTTCCGGGATTCTGCTTTCCTAACTGCACTGACATGCAGAAGTTCAAGTGTAATGTGGACAGACATCTTGCTACTCATTTCCCTGCATAATACCCCTGCAACTTATGTCCCTGATAGTAGCCTCCTATTTCAAAGTACCACTGTGCCTTGTTTGGGGTGAAAATTGATTTTAAAAAAAAAAACAAGAAAAAGAATAGGAAAGAACTTTAACTCGCTTTTTGTTTTGTACAACATTTATTTCTGCATTCTCTTGTTATCACTGTGACGTCTAATGATTGTCTTCTCTAGCGTCATACACGCTTTGCGCGTCATCACGAACGTTATCCACGTCTCTAACATGATCGTTCTCTTTCTCTTTTTATAGTTTATTTTTCTTTACTGGTAACGTCATTTCGCACAGAAGGAAATTTAGTCTTTTATGGCCTTGAGTCTTGCATATATGCAAATAAATACGAACCTTGCTTTCAGTCCAGACGCGCACACGTCTGAGTCAGTCGGGAAGACGTTCGCCACATCACACATTTTCTACTGCTACTACTACTCCCTATTGTTAACTAGAATAATCAATTACCATAATACCGCATTCACTCCAGGGTTTGTACTACTCAAAATTTTCCAAATGATTACAACAATTGGGTTGTTCATGAAAATAAATATATCTATGTGCAATAATTTCAGAAGGAGAAAATGGTTGAATGGTGACAAAACAAAAAGTAAAAAATTGGGTTAGTAACGCCTTCGCAACATTTTCTAAATAATAGACTGTCTATTGTTTTCCGGTTTGTTTTAAACCGAAAACAGGCAAGCAAATATCTAAGTGGTGGCAAAATCGAAATGGAAACAAAAAAAAAACTTTGAAATATTTATTTGTTTAAAATATCAAAATATATTATGAACAAATTAGGCACAAGGCCATTCAAAAGTGCGGAGATAACGTGTGTCGTTGGTGATCCTTGGTCTCTAATACTTTAAAATTGTCTATCCTACTTTTAACTAGAAATATCTAAGCCACCACAATACCACATTCACTCCAGGGGTTGTCCTTCTTAAGATAAATCCAAACTTGGAAACAGTTTTATTGGATTATTTATAGTAATAACATTTTGTTGACGATGGAATGGGGAATAAATAAAAAAAAAAAACTATAAAAATTGGTTCATAAGATTCTTCTGACCCTTTCTAAATAATAGACTACTTACTGTTTTTTGGTTTGCCGAAAACAAACAGGTCAATCTCTAAATGGGAGTGGGATCCAAGCGTGGGTGAAAATAAGGGAGTTTGTGGATAAAGGCCAGGGATGTAAAGAAATAGAAGTGGGGAGTGGGAATCTTATCAGGGAGCGGGAGGGGGCTCATTCACTCTACTAGCTCAGAGTCTAAAAACTTAAAAACTTACCCAAAGGGCTGGGGTTCGACTGGACCTCGAACCGCGCGCGCCATGTTTATGCGGGGAACGCGTACTCGTACTTGATTCCTCTTCTCACACATAAGCTTTCTTTTTTTCGTGGAATCAAGAAAAGATTTTACGCGATATGTATTTCCACACAAGTGCTTCCGTATAAACACACGTAAAAACATATCCACACAAGCATCTACGCGTATATAGACATTCATACATACCCTTACACCCACACATCCGCACACACACGCTCATACACACACACACACATTTGCACACGACATTTCCGTTTCGCGTGTCATCTCTGTGCCTGCTATACAAATATTTTCATGGAATGTACTCTGATGAACTCGTTGCACTTGTGCCCCCATTTAACGTACATATCCCCGGGAAACCTGCTTAGCAACAAAATCACACCCCTTCACTGTTGAGGTCCCTAATTGCCAGAAAGCTTTCAACTCTAATAGTTTCTTCTCTTGAACAGCTAGACTTTGGAATTCCCTTTCTGCTACCTGCTTCCCTGACTGTACTGATATGCAGAAGTTTAAATGTAATGTAAACCAATATCTTGTTAATCTTTCCTAGACATGCTCCCAAATAGTAGCCCACTACGTCCAAGTGGCGATTTGCCTTGTTTGGGGTGAACGTAAGTAAAAAAAAAATAAATATATAAATCACTGATATAGCCCGCACGCTCATTTACTTTCTCATCCGCATTGTCGCATTCATACACACTAGTGCATGTTGTTAACAGTCAAAATAACCAGTCGAACTTGTCGACACGCTCCTATTAAATGACTTAGTGTTTTTACACGCCTACACGTGCCGGAAGTCGTGAACGGAAACAAATATGTCCACAGGGCGATGATAATCGGTTTAAACGAAATTGACCGGAAGTCGATGGGTCTCCAAATGTCACAGACAGACGCAGTGAGGGAATAAGAGAAAAATCTACGGATGGGCACGTTCTAGCCCACCCTCATTCCACCCGTGAAACGCACGTAGAGGCGAGCACGCACGAGCGACATCGTCCACTGAGAGAACCTCTCGACACCTCCGCTGAGTGACAATATAATGTCCGGACAGGGTTCTTGTGCAATTGGGTAAAGAGAGGCGGGTATGGCAGAAAACGTTTCTTGTTGAAAAGTTAACGAATAAACTGTCATTTTATTTAATTCACAAGTTGTCGAATTGACTCGTTCATACACCACTGTTCTGCTTTTTCTTCTTCTTTTTCTTCTTCTTCTTTTCTTCTTCTTTTTCTTCTTCTTTTTCTTCTTCTTTTCTTCTTCTTCGTTTTGTTTTTCTTTTTCTCGACTTCTTTTTCTTGGTCTTGTTTTTCTCCTTCTTTTTCTTTTTCTTTTTTTCTTTTTCTTCTTTTTCCTTCTTTTTCTTTTGTTCTTTTCTCCTTTTCTTCTTTTTCTTCTTCTTTTTATTTCTATTTCATCTTTTTCTTCATTTTTTTCTTCTTTTTTATCATTCCTCTCATTTGTCTTCTTTGTTTTTTATTTTTTGTTCTTTTCTTCGTTTCTTCTTTTCTTTGCCTTTTTCTTCTTCATTTCTTTGTCGTTTTCTTCAACTTCTCCCTTTTCTTCTAGTAAAAATAGTAGAAGAACAAGAATAGATTTCTCTTTCTTCTTCTTCTTCTTCTTCTTCTTCTATTCCTCCTCCTCCTCCTCCTGTTCCTCTTTTTCTTCTATTACTACTTCGTCATCATTTTCTATTTCTTTTTCTTCTTCAAATTCTTTTTTCATCATCATCTTTTCTCTTTCTTCATCGTTTTAGTGCCGGTCCGTGTGAAACCGCTATGCCTTGACTTCGTATGTAACCTTGGTGTTCTCAGCGTTGGAGATAGAAACCTGAATTCTTGCAGTTCTAATAAATAGCTGTGACCAACGAAGAGAACTTCTTGCAGACCAAAAATCTGGATACAAGATCTTCATGTGCCTCGCTTAGCGACAATACTAATCAACTAGCAAGGTAACTTGCCTAGCCGCTCATAACTCACTAATGCGGCAGGTGGTACTTCTACAAATTTAAACACACACTTAAAACTTTTAACGAAATTCTGCTTTTTTATGTCAAAATCGTATAAATCGCTAGTTTCCCAAAAAACTGATTTCCAGTCAAATCGCTAGGACCTTACCTTCTTAATTTTGTCGCTATTTCAATTGATTTTATTTCTATTTTTATTTCTGCGCCCTCTTTCTTCTTCCCTTTCTCTCCCTCTCTCTCTCTCTCCTTCTCTCTCTTTCTTTCTCTCTCTCTCTCTCTCTCTCTCTCTCTCTCATTTATCAACAGAAGATGAGCTATCTCAATAATGGATTAGGCTCTGGTGACTTTGAGGACGAGGGGAAACACCCAGCTTTCTTTCTAAATTTTTCCCTTCTCCAGTTTAGTCTCTCTTACATTTTCTCTTTCCGCTTTATCTGAAAACTTAAACGGTTCATAAGGGTCATAGGAGATTTAGATGCTTTTTTTTTCATTGAATATTGACACTCCATTTTCTACCCCCACATTCGTATGCAATGTTTTCTTTTCTTTTATTTATTTATTTATTAGAAATTCTTGATTTCCACCAAATTGTTAAGGTTTTACCTTCTTATTTTTTGTCGCTATTTGTCCGGATTTCATTATTATCTCTTTCTTCGTCTTTTTTGCTTTATCTTACTTTCTCTCTCTTCTGCTTCTTCTCTTCGCCTTCCTTTTTTCTCTTATGAGAGTTCTCTCTAAAAACTGAAAATGGTAATTTTGTTGTGACGACTAAACCCTCAAACAATTAATTATGGGATAGAGGTGGGTAGATGAGTTTTCCTTCATCGTCAAATAGTCACCTCCGGCTTACTTGCAAAAAAAATAAATAAATAAATAAAATAAAATTTAAAAAAATGATGATGATGATGATGATGATGATGATGATGATGATGTGAAAGGGAAATGGATGATGAAGAAAATCAAGATAATACCAATAATAGTAGGAGCACTAGGAACAATTCCGAAAAGCTTTGAAAAAAGAATGGGATAAATTGGAATCAGAGGAATGACTGGAAACATACAACGACTAACAATAATGAAAACAGCTGAAATATTAAGGAAAATCCTTGAATGCGGAGACTAACACACATGGGTGACATGCGCGGACCAGACAAACTGCTGCAGAGGCAAAACATGAAGTGTTACATGAAATCAAGAACATTAAAGCTGCATATCTTTAAGTTCTCTATCCCCCACCCCCAAAAGAGTAGTCGAGAAGGGTTAAGTAGTGATGAAAAGACCGAGGAGAGGACGCTGACCATACCTCCGCTGGACAAGTGTCAAGACAACTGGCGTCTTGGGGGGGGGCTTATTGCCACTCAAATTTCAGTGGAGAACAACGGCTGTTGTTAGCAATAAATCAATGGTAAGCAGCTGTTACGATAACGCAAATTGATTTGTGAATGTTATCGAAGGAGGTACTGGAAATTCGGGGAGACTTGTTGTCACTTTGCTTCCAGGGAACGCCACAGGTTGTCTTCAAGGAGAGACCCTTGATGACCTGTGTGAAAGCTCCTTGTGAGCTGCCAATGATGATGATGATGATGATGACGACGCGACGACGACGACGACGACGACGACGATGTACAAACAGGTAAAATTACTTAAGCAAGAACACCGGATGTCATAATAGTTAATAAGAAGGAAAATCCTGCCAGATCGTAGATTTCGCCGTTCTACCAGACCACGGAGTGAATATCAAAGCAACGGAGAAGCGGAACAAATACACAGAGCTTCCCAGAAAGCTCAAATTGATATGGAAGATGAAGAAAGTCAACATAACGCCAATAAAAGAAGGAGCACTAGGAACAATACTGAAAAACTTTGAAAATTAGAGAGATCGAAATCAGAGGGATGACTGGAAAGATACAACGGATAACAATAATGAAAACGGTTGAAATATTAAGGAAAACCCTTGAATGCGGAAACTAATACACATGAGCTATTGGACATGTAGAAACTACTACAGAAGTGAAACACAAAGAAACACCGCATGAAATCAAGAAAAAAAACAACATAATTGTTAGCCTCCCGCTCCAAAAATTATTGCTACCCAAATCCGTGAAGGCCAATGACCCCCCCCCCCCAGATGCGGTTGCATCGTCTTTCTCTGAAGTTGTTTCTAATTGTTGCTTTTGGTAAGTGCCCACTCTCTCTCTCTCTCTCTCTCTCTCTCTCTCTCCCTCTTTCTCTACACACAAACAGAAAAAGTGAAGGGATTCTGGCCCCCAAGGTTGAGAAACTCATTTTATTTCTTTTTGGATTATTGACTACTCAAATTCTTATTTTTCGTAAAGTTTTTATTTTTATAAAAAACGAAAAACAAACATGGTTGCTTGTTTTAGCCTTTTAAATATATTTTAAAAAAATGATTTATTCATGAACAAAATCAATAATGCATGCCGAATTTTATTTTAAACAGCCCCCCCCCCAAAAAAAAAACTTTACTGATTGTTTGAGAAAAATCACAAATTTGGGTTGATTGATTAGTTGATTGTTTTTGTTTTACGGCATATCAACCCTTTTCAGGTTATTTAATGCCGAATCCAAAGATTTTGAAGAAAAAATGTTTTTAATAGAATATATTTGTTGTTTTCAAGTCGGTTTCCATTTAACCCATAGTTGGGACCCTAACAGGTACTACCACTCCGGGTCAGAGTGGACCTGGGAGCAATGGCAATTAAAGGGTGGCTCCACACTCCCCAAAGCCCATAAGCTAGGGCCTCACCACTGGATATAGTTTAAGGTCATATCAAGGACCACACAAATTTTGATGCGAATTCTTTGTTCTTGTTTGAAATCTACTTTTTTTTAATAAAAATGAGAAACAGCTGATTTTAACTAAATCGCCAGAGCCTTATCTCCTTATTTTTTTGGGGGGGGGATTTTATTTCCCTTCCTCTCTTTCTATTTCTTTGATTTGTCTTCAAACGATCCATGAAAGGGTAGGGGGGTTAAATAACAATTTTTTTTTTTTAAATCAAAAATGACTTCTTGTTTTCTTCCCCATGCCACATGCGCGCTCGGTGTCTTTGTTTTAATTTTGGCCTTCATAGTAAACAACTGATTGGAGTTGTTTACGGAAAAAGTTGTTCTTTGTATTGCTTCCTCTCTCTACACCCGCACACATAATGGGGTAGGGGGCAGCGTGATAAGTACATCTCGATTTCAGCTTTTTTTTTTTTTTTTTTTTTTTTTAGCCGTTGGTTACTCACATCTAAATGTTAAAATATGCAGAAAGATTTCCCTTTGCTGGAGAGTGATGATAATTTGTAATATTTATATGTTATTGGTTGTTATGTCCCGAGCACGGTAACCAGTTCCCCGGGGATAATAAATGATAAGACATCAACGATGAAACGTCCCTTACACAGAGGGGTTAAAGTAACTCTTCTGTAATTAAACACCTAAATAATTTGTACAAACCTGTTTTTCTGCAGCTTGTAAGGTCCTATGCAGTCAAAAAGAATGAGGAAAAATGGTCACTTTTTCTCCGTCATTTAAATACATAACACGTTCCGAGATCATGTTGCATCATCATTTAAGCCGTGGGCGTGACGTCACGGAATGAAATGTATAGGCATGAAGGTCGAATGAAAAAGAGGAATAAAAGAAAAAGAGGAAAAAATGTGTGGCGACTCGAAAGGTCTGCTCGACAAACACGCGATGTGTCTTCCTCTCACTCCTGCATAAGCGAGCAGGCCGATCGGGACTTAGAATTACTGCAACCCAACAGCGATTACGTTACAAGAAAGAGCAAACCTGTTGTGTTATGTTTTGAATACGTGTCGGCGACTTACATGTGAAATAGAACTCAATAAATAAAATAAATTCTAACAATAAAAATAAAATCTGCACAACAAAATATAAACAACACCTCAAATCTTACCTACCATAACTGTAACTGCAATGCCCCACACACAGCAATGGTGAAAGTCAACAGAAAGCGTTCGCAATCCTTCGCTATCTCCCGGTCGGTATGTCAGGGCTGTTGTCTGCTGTTGCAACAAATCTTAAGGGCCTCGGGGGTCTCCTGTCCTCACTTTTCTCGGACAGGAAGAGGCATTGAGTTTGCAGACAGTTCTGTATTCAACATTCGTGTGAAGGAGTATTAGGAATGCCCGACGACATACCAACGAGATGCCGAGAGACTGGCCTTCCTGGATCAAACGTTGACAGAAGAATATGCGTGGAACCCTGCAATTTACTGCTTTTTTCGACTTCATCCTCAACCACTCGGTCGAGGATAGGCATGGGCCAAAAAGCGATAATCTGTTCTTCAGACAGTGCTGAGCTGCGCTGAAAAAGCCTCCTCGTCCCAGTGACGTTTCACAGCTTTCCAGAAAAGAACTACATTGGGAACTAGTCAGGGGCTGCTGATGATTTGATTTGTTGCGCTTGGGATAGTTGAAGAAGATCAACTCCAAATGGAGTTGGGCGTTGGGTTCGAGTCATCTAAATATTATAAGTTCTGGTGACTTGCTCGGAACACATTGGCCCTCGATGCCATGCAACACAGTGCCAGAATAGTGGAGACACTCGATTCTCCCCGCTGTGATTCATTTCAAGATGAAACGACCGAACATGCTTCTTTAAATGCTCCAAACTTTGACGGTACTGGAAGTATGACAACGATGTGACAGCTCGTATTGATCCCAAGCATCTTCGCTTGCTAAATGTATCTTACATCATCGACGTCGGTCCGCCATAGAATAAGGAAAGACAAATAGTGTTTCTCGCAGCCTTGACTTTAGCAGGGCTGATGGTGTGGACGTTGTGCCTGAGAGTGGACCAAGGAATTGGATCTCTTGCTGATCAGGATCTGATCGCGTTCTTCAAGCATCAGCTGAAGGTCAAGATCAGATGTTATAGAAAAAAGATTACATTCCTCGGAGTTTGAAAGACGGTGGATCACAGTGGCAAGCTTGTGTGTGAGAAGAGTCCAGTAGGAGTACATGTCCCTGTCTAAACATGGCGCATGCGGTCCCAGGTCTTGTAGGACCCCAACCCTTTGGATAAAGTTTTTAACTTCTAGACTTTCAGCTATTAGTGAATGAGCTCTCTCCTCCCTGGTAATAGAAAGCCTTCAAGATTCCTACTCCCCATTTTTTTCATCCCTATCCCTAATGTGCACTCGTTTTGGAAGGACTCTACCCTTTTTCCAGCCTCCCCTTTCTTTTCTGCCATACTTGGACCCCACTCCTACTTAGAGATTGACCTGCTTGTTTTCGGCAAACCGAAAAACAGTGATCGGTTTATCATTTAAAAAGGGTTGGGGGGGGGGGTTACTAACCAATTTTTTTTTTTTGGGGGGGGGTGTTTATTCCTCATACCCTCGCCAATAAAATGTAATTACTGTAAATAATTCAATAAAACCTTTTCCAAGTTTAGATCATTTTAAGTAGGACAGCCTTCAGAGTGAATGTGGTATTGTGGTAACTGAGATATTTCTATTTAGGAGTAAAATAGACAACTTTAAGTATTGGAGACAAAGAATGACCAACGACACCCATTATCCACACACTTTTGAATGGCCTTGTGCCTAATTTGTTCATAATGTATTTTTATATTTTGTGCAAATAAATATTGCAAAGTGTAGTATCTGTTCTCATAATGAACTCCATTTTATCTGCTCTCGGTCAGTGAAGGGGAAATCTTTCTAGACTGAGACAAATTTAATTTTTGTCCAAATCCATAGTGTTTCCTTTTTAGTGGATATGGCTGGATTTTAGCCTGATTAAAATCCGGCTGCATGTCTAACTCTGCCCTCGTGGGAAGGCAAGTAAATAGGGACAACAATATGTTTTAAACGGGGAGGGGGGGGAGACACGCGACTTTAATTATAAATGGTCCTATCTTTCGTAATCTCCTTTCTCAAAAGACAACAAATTAGGGTCATGTGACCCTACTTTCGAACACAAACATGAAGGGGTCAAGGGTCGGGACTGAATTTCGCTAAGTAATAGAGATTGCGCATCGTTTGGTGATAGTAGTAGTAGTAGTAGTAGTAGTAAGTGGGGGGGCAAAACAAATCCAAGGAAGCCCTTTAACCTAAAAAAAAAAAAAAAAAAGATACAAGCAAAAACTATCGAGTTCTTTTTCTTCTTCTTCTTTCTTTAGCAGCTCGTTGTTGATGAGTTAAGGGGGGGGGGGTCACGTGTCCACGGCAGCATCAATTTTAGCCATCTGGCGAGATAGGATCCTCTCCGAAAGAACATCCGGGAAATATCTAGGTGCTCATTAGAACAAAGCAATTCCACTAAAGTGAAATAAAAATAAAAAAAATAAAAAATTTTATTTATAACAGAGAAAAAAAAGGAAAGAAAAAGAAGGAAAACGTTTTATGTTTCCGAATTCATGAAATTCGCTTTTTTTTTCTGTTTTTTTTTTTTTTTTTTTTACTTTTTATAAATAAAATGGGTTTGTTTTACAATCCACAGAGGTACGAAAGAGTTGTCAAAAAACAAATATATAACAAATAAATGTTACCAAAGGCAAGATAAGTTACTTTTCTACCAAACTGGATAAGTTTTAATGTTTTATTTAATGTAAAATGTTTATTCGGTTCGAAAAATAAGTAGTGTTAAGCGCTGCCGAAGAACAAGAAAAAATGGCCGCGAGAAGTCTCGATAATCATTTAAAAAAAAAAGAAATAAAACACAAAATGGTGGTAGAAACCCAGTCAAGGTGTTACATAGCGCCAGTGACCGTGAAATTTATTGCGTATGTTTCTAGCACCTTTTTGTGTTATTTCTTATTTTTGAAGTTTTTGTCGAGACTACAAAACCATCGCAGCCATTTTTCTTCTTTTTCGGTAGCGCTTAATATTACTTGTTTTTCAAACCGAATAAACATGTTACATTAAGTAAAAACACTAAAAACTAACCCAGTTAGGTAGAAAAGTAACTTATCTTGCCTTTGGTAACATTTATTTGTCTTTTTGACAACTTTTTCGTATCTTCAAACCCATAAAATAAAACATAAAGCACACATTCTTGTGGATAAGTATGGCGATTGCCGGGAGCTGGTGTCTTGTTGAAGTAGGAAGTGGGAAATACAGAAATAAAGATTGCTGAACTCACACAAGAATTGGAGAAAATTATGTATATTAAATTGAAAATATTACAAAGAAAAGGTTCTTGCAAAACTAATTGTGTTTGCGGCTTTAGAAGTTCAATAAAAAGTTCTTTATCGTCCAAAAGTCTTCGACGGCTCCCTGAAAAAGTTCAATCAAAATTCGGCGGCAAATTTAGGAGAGATTTTCCATAGTTGTCTATAGGCCGACGATTGATTCAAAAAGAGGGCGAATCTGTTTTTCCAGAATTCTGCTTATATTAAATATGTGTTGATTGGCCAAGGAGCTTCATCCTAGCCAATCAAAATAGGGCTTTCAGAAAGGAGAAGCGGTCGACATAATTAGTTTGAACAAAGGGAGGTAACTACTTTTTTTTATACTCTCCCAACAACAACAAATAATGCGACGATTGAAATCGTTGCATGCTATATAAAGGCAATCAGTTACAATATTTGTGATTGCTACGTAAAGTGTTTAAATTAAATTGTACAGAATATTCTGTTTAATAGAGATATTTAACAGGTAGAATATACCTTAATGTGTTGGGCATTATTATGGCCCATTTACAATGGAAAATTTTTTTTTTTTTTTTTTTTAATAATAAATGTAATGTATAAATTAAATTGTACAGAATATTCTGTTTAATAGAGATATTTAACAGGTAGAATATACCTTAATGTGTTGGGCATTATTATGGCCCATTTACAATGGAAAATTTTTTTTTTTTAATAATAAATGTATTCAGGATTAGATGTGGATTTCTTGATACTTTTAGGCCTGTAATTGGCCATTTCTTCTGAAGGTTCCGATGGGTCCCTACATTCTTCTATAGGGTGGGATGCAAATTCATCAGATTCCTCATCTGCTGGGGTGTCAGGAAAGTGGTTATGAGTGAGTGATAACTCCGACGGATATAAATGTTTGAGGCTATGTGTTTCCACTGCACCATCACCTCTTTTATTCGAGCAGAACGAACCTTGCCATCGTTGCCACTAAATAGCTCAATAATTCTGCCCAGCTTCCAGAAGGGCCTGGACTTGGCCGGATTCTTGACGAGTATTACGTCGTTGATATTTATTTTATTGTGAAATTCGATTTCGTGTAAATCCTTGCAACACTCCCTCAGACTTAGCAAATATTCATCGTGCCACATCTCTTTGAATTTAGATATTAATTTCTCTCTGCTTTCCAAGGTACTCACAAGGAGAGACCTAGTTATTGGTTCTGTTTCAACCAAACTGGGTGTGTCAGATTAGAAGGAGAGCTCACAGTTTATATTTGGATGAGTGAAGCAGTTGGGTGTTAAGGGAAGCAGATCAATATCGGTAGAGCATCTGTAGGTCAGAGGTCGAGAGTTTACGGCTCTTTTGATGTCTGATAGAAGGGTTAGAAGGTTTCAAACTTTTAATAATACAACAGGAAATATTATATTATTTGTTCGTTTTTTTTTTTTTTTTTTGGAAACGAAATAAATTTTTGTTTTCTTTTAAAATGTTCATTGAATTTTAAACCCTTAACAAAGGCAGAAATATTATTTGTTCGTTTTCTTTTTTTTGGGGGGGGGGGAAACGAAATAAAAAAAATTTTTTTCCTTTAAAATGTTCATTGAATTTTAAACCCTTAACAAAGGCAGAAATATTATTTGTTCGTTTTCTTTTTTTTTTTGGAAACGAAATAAAAATTTTTTTCTTTAAAATGTTCATTGAATTTTAAACCTTTAACAAAGGCAGAAATACTATTTATTCGTTTTTTTTTTTTTTTTGGAAACGAAATAAATTTTTTTTCCTTTAAAATGTTCATTGAATTTTAAACCTTTAACAAAGGCAGAAATACTATTTGTTCGTTTTTTTTTTTTTTGGAAACGAAATAAATTTTTTTTCCTTTAAAATGTTCATTGAATTTTAAACCTTTAACAAAGGCAGAAATACTATTTGTTCGTTTTTTTTTTTTTGGAAACGAAATAAATTTTTTTTCCTTTAAAATGTTCATTGAATTTTAAACCTTTAACAAAGGCAGAAATACTATTTGTTCGTTTTTTTTTTTTGGAAACGAAATAAATTTTTTTTCCTTTAAAATGTTCATTGAATTTTAAACCTTTAACAAAGGCAGAAATACTATTTGTTCGTTTTTTTTTTTTTTTGGAAACGAAATAAATTTTTGTTCCTTTAAAATGTTCATTGAATTTTAAACCTTTAACAAAGGCAGAAATACTATTTGTTCGTTTTTTTTTTTTGGAAACGAAATAAATTTTTTTTCCTTTAAAATGTTCATTGAATTTTAAACCTTTAACAAAGGCAGAAATACTATTTATTCGTTTTTTTTTTTTTTTGGAAACGAAATAAATTTTCTTTCCTTTAAAATGTTCATTGAATTTTAAACCTTTAACAAAGGCAGAAATACTATTTGTTCGTTTTTTTTTTTTTTTTTGGAAACGAAATAAATTTTTTTTCCTTTAAAATGTTCATTGAATTTTAAACCTTTAACAAAGGCAGAAATACTATTTGTTCGTTTTTTTTTTTTTTTGGAAACGAAATAAATTTTTTTTCCTTTAAAATGTTCATTGAATTTTAAACCTTTAACAAAGGCAGAAATACTATTTGTTCGTTTTTTTTTTTTGGAAACGAAATAAATTTTTTTTCCTTTAAAATGTTCATTGAATTTTAAACCTTTAACAAAGGCAGAAATACTATTTATTCGTTTTTTTTTTTTTTGGAAACGAAATAAATTTTTTTTCCTTTAAAATGTTCATTGAATTTTAAACCTTTAACAAAGGCAGAAATACTATTTGTTCGTTTTTTTTTTTTTTGGAAACGAAATAAATTTTTTTTCCTTTAAAATGTTCATTGAATTTTAAACCTTTAACAAAGGCAGAAATACTATTTGTTCGTTTTTTTTTTTTTGGAAACGAAATAAATTTTTTTTCCTTTAAAATGTTCATTGAATTTTAAACCTTTAACAAAGGCAGAAATACTATTTATTCGTTTTTTTTTTTTTTTTGGAAACGAAATAAATTTTTTTTCCTTTAAAATGTTCATTGAATTTTAAACCTTTAACAAAGGCAGAAATACTATTTGTTCGTTTTTTTTTTTTGGAAACGAAATAAATTTTTTTTCCTTTAAAATGTTCATTGAATTTTAAACCTTTAACAAAGGCAGAAATACTATTTGTTCGTTTTTTTTTTTTTTTGGAAACGAAATAAATTTTTTTTCCTTTAAAATGTTCATTGAATTTTAAACCTTTAACAAAGGCAGAAATACTATTTGTTCGTTTTTTTTTTTTGGAAACGAAATAAATTTTTTTTCCTTTAAAATGTTCATTGAATTTTAAACCTTTAACAAAGGCAGAAATACTATTTGTTCGTTTTTTTTGGAAACGAAATAAAAAAAATTTTTCTTTTAAAATGTTCATTGAATTTTAAACCTTTAACAAAGGCAGAAATACTATTTGTTCGTTTTTTGTTTTTTTTTGGAAACGAAATAAATTTTTTTTCCTTTAAAATGTTCATTGAATTTTAAACCTTTAACAAAGGCAGAAATACTATTTATTCGTTTTTTTTTTTTTTTGGAAACGAAATAAATTTTTTTTTTTTTTTTTAAGAGGGACTTCTCAAATTGGTATTCCTTTTTCCATTTTCCTTGCAAATATCCTCAAGAGTTCAAATCTTCTCTTCCCTTTTATTCATTTTTTCTTCACAACAAGCTGCTAAACGTTATTTAGTTTTGCAAAATATGGCGATTACCGGGAGCTGGTGTCTTGTTGAAGTAGGAAGTGGGAAATACAGAAATAAAGATTGCTGAACTCACACAAGAATTGGAGAAAATTATGTATATTAAATTGAAAATATTATAAAGAAAAGGTTCTTGCAAAACTAATTGTGTTTGCGGCTTTAGAAGTCCAATAAAAAGTTCTTTATTGTCCAAAAGTCTTGGACGGCTCCCTGAAAAAGTTCAATCAAAATTCGGCGGCAAATTTAGGAGAGATTTTCCATAGTTGTCTATAGGCCGACGATTGATTCAAAAAGAGAGCGAATCTGTTTTCCCAGAATTCTGCTTATATTAAATGTTTGTTGATTGGCCAAGGAGCTTCATCCTAGCCAATCAAAATAGGGCTTTCAGAAAGGAGAAGTGGTCGACATAATTAGTTTGAACAAAGGGAGGTAACTACTTTTTTATATAAGATGAGTCCATTATAACATCGATGCACAAACTAAATTGGATAAAATTAAAACTATGTCAAAATAAAACATAAAACAAACTGAGGATCCTAATTCGGTCCAGAGAAAAATTACCATGGAGTGGCCTAATGGATACGCATTCAAACTAAACAATAAGCACCTCCAAAAGTAACCACAGAATTACCCCCCCTATAAGTAAAACGATGTAACTTTATTATAAATTAATATTATCAGTATAACTTTTGTACCATTTAAAAGAAGAAGGGCAAAATAAACCAGTAATAATTTTTTTTAAATCTTTTTCATCAATGAAATTGCGAGACGAAAATCGTGTTTACATAATTGGCGCCTTAAAATAACGTTCCCGCGTAGTAAGCATTCCGAACGTGAAAACACTCCCGTGTTTAATAAATCTAGCAAAAATCAACTAATGGTCAGATTTTCGTGAAATTTTTTATACTCATAAATTTTAGAATGAAATTACATATCAAATGCAATTTCCGTAAAATATACGAGGGGAAATATTTATTTTTTTTATTAAGAAAGAAAAGTTTCATACATGAAAATACTGTGAAAAAATATAGAAACCAGCTAATTATCGAAAGTGTTCAAATTATTGGCCATTGTGGTCCATGAACAGCTAACAACGCTCACTGATTGAATCGAAAACGTTCCTAATCAGTCCAATTGGTATGTTGACACATCTTCTTTCAATAGTTGCTTTCAACTCATTCATTGTAGTTCGTTTTGTTGTGTGAACCCTGTGTTTAACATGACTCCAACCCCCGACCCCCAAAAAGAGAAAAGTCCAGGGGAAAGGAGTCAAATCTTGTGAGTGTGGACAGTACTCGATACTTCCCCTTCGTCCTTCACAGGTGACTATCAAGATATGTTCTTATGTCATGATGATAGTGGGAAAGTGCTCCATCCTGTTGGAAGTGCCATTTTTATTCTTAAACATATCTTGAGAATTTGGCATAGCGTATTTATGCAGCAACTTGGGATAATTTCAAGAGTGTACATGTTATTGGGACACTATATATATATATATATATATATATATATATATATATATATATATATATAAGTGAACGTGTCTGTGTGTGTGCCTGTGTGTACATTTCTCTATGCAATAACTCTGTCAATTTTCAGTCTGCAGACTCGAAGTTTAATATACAGGGTACTGAGATTTGGAAAAAATCTTTGTAATCCATTTCCGGCCAGAAATTTGGCTTTTAAGGGGTCAAAGTTTAACGATTTGACCTTTGAGAACTCTACCAAACTCCTCCGACAATTTTGGGTCTAAAAACTTGAAATTTTAGATATAGGTTCCTTGAACATTGATCTAACGTAATAACTTGATTTGAGCCCCAAACAATAAATGTTAAGGGATCAAAGTTAAAAAAAAATTACTGCTTTTTTTTTCTCTCAACATACACCTCCAAACACCCGGGCAACGCCGGGCTGAAATACTAGTATATATATATATATATATATATATATATATATATATATATATATATATATATATATATATATATATATATATATATATATATATGGTAAGATTTCAAACACACGGGACATAACTCGGAGGCTAAAATGTTGGCCACATTTGAATGGAGGCCACCATTTAATGATAAACTTTTTGTATTGAAAACACAATAGCAGTTTCTCTACTCGATAAAATTTTGTAATATTTAGATATATTACTATTTTCGACACGACAATTTAGTACATTTCTGATTACAGGCACACATTTAAACACTCGATCTTTCGACTCTATTTTAATAAGCAACACAAAAAAAGAAAGAATTAATTTCAGCAGAACTGCAACAAAACTGAACACAATAAACTCATTGTGAATTACTTATGACTTCATTCGGTGCTACACTCATTTTCTGTTCCTACCTCAATATGATGATTCAAAAAAAAAAAAGAAAGAAAAAACATGAGTCTTGAAAAGACATGAGCCTCGTTCAGGATGGCTGTTAAAGTTGGATGATGGAGACTTGCGCCTTCATCGAGCACTCAAGAATTGGCTGACGAGTTTGAAATTGATAAATCGATAATTCACCGACACTTGAAGCAACTTGATTTTGTTCGTAAAACGCTGCGCCAAGATCCACACGAACTCACTAAAGCACAAGCCAACAGATGAGTTGAAATTTGCCATCAATTGGTCAGCAATCCATGGGACGAGCGTTTTTGGGGATGCATTGCGACATTGGACGAGAAATTGGTCTGAATCGAGGAAAGCAACAAATTCAGGAGAGGGCAAGATAATCCCAAATTGATTCGACAGGAAAGTCCTACTGTGCGTTTGGTGGAACTTTGAATTTTGAGTTGGTTCCGAATGGTCGTGTCATCAGTGCCGAATTTTACTGTAAGCAACCGGAACGGGTCTACGAAAAGTTTAAGCAAAAGTACCCGGCTCTGATCGACCGAAAGCGTGCTTTGATGCAGCAAGACAATGCTAAGCCACACACCACCAGGAAGACCAAAGACAAGTTTGAAGAGTTGGATGGTGTTGAGGTTCTGTCACATCCAACCTACAATCTTGACTGTGCACCATCACATTACGGCCTTTTCTGCTCAATGCAACATTTTCTGAAGGGCTGCTGATTCGATTCGTTTGATAAAGTCGAAGAACCGTGTCAAGAATTCTTTGAATCGAAGCCGGTTGAATGGTGCTTTGACCAGATCCGAAAACTTATAGATCGATGACAGAAAGTCTTGGAAAATCGATCTTTATTTTGAGGATTCATTTTTTTCTTTTTTTTTTACATGGCGAATAAAATTTCAATTTATATTTTACGACCGGGCAAGCGTTTACAAACTTTTGGGATAACCTAATATAAGTCAATATTACGTTTGTCTTACATATACTCATCAGAAAAACAGGAATTTTCTTCTTAGAAAAAATAGGCATGACCATATAATTTTGGAAAAAACGTATAGAAGAATTCATATCGTGTGAGGAAGCCTTCTTAGTTTGTTTTTATTTTTTATTATTTTTGGTAGCCACCTTAGTTTCTTTAAAACACACACACATCTAATATGTAAAAGGCTATATGTCTGTCTGTCTGTCTGTCTCCATATTTTTAAACTCTATCTCTTCCAAAACTAAAAGTCACAGAGCGGCGCTAGGGACCTCAAATGATTGGATTTTTTTCTGTGGCGTTCTTTTATGGGTCTTTAGTTGGTTAAAATAATTTTTAAGGCTCAAAAATGAGTGAAAAAAAATGAAAAATAGTTATACATTTTGTACATTCATCTTAGTTTAGTTTTAATTGTTTATCCGTTCATATGCGTGTCACGTTGGTACAGTGGTAACGTCACCAGCTTTGAATGCTTTTGGTTTCGATTCTAGCTGATGGCACCCAAATACTTTTTTTTTACTTTTGAAATCACAACTCTTTAATAATGTATACGAAATCTGGACAAATTAAAATATCATATTTAAGCTCCCCGCCAAAACAGCACACACAAAGGAACGAGTGAACCGGAAGTAAACTAGACCTTTGTCCTGTAAGTGCCTGCTCATTGGCTGATTAGGAATGGTGCAGTGCAAACTAGAAAGCTGATTAGCTAACTAAAAACTCAATAGAAGTTGTGTATATGAACACGCGAGACAACCACAACATCCTCGCATAAGCCTGATGAATCCTAGCGTGGATGAAACGCGGAATATTCTGTGTAGCTTAATTGCCATATATATTTTATAATTTACTATATATATATATATATATATATATATATATATATATATATATATATATATATATATATAAAAGATTGTAGCCATCAACAATTGTAGGTTTTTCAGACTTTTATCACTTTTTAATACTTTAAAATATTTTTATAACGCGTTTCAAGTCTTGTTCAGCTCTCTTCACCTATTTTATATAAAGGTTTGTTAGTTAAAGTTTGGAATGTCTTTTTGGAAAACATTTTATTTCTGACAACACTGATTGTGTTTTTCAAAGAAATGCCAATCACAGACATTTTGTCACCAATAGTCGGTGCGCTGGTCAAGAGTTCAATCAGTTAGAGTTAAGTCCATTTAGTGGGGAGGGGGCTTTCAGTCTATTTCGTCATTATTTTATGGGTTTTTATGATTTTCTTCCTTTTTTGATGTGTGTGTGCCAGTGTATGCTTGTGTGTTAAGGCGAGGGTTGTGCGTTGTGTGTGTGTGTGTGAATGTGTGTGGGTCAAGAGCTGAGATTTTTTCTTTCACATGTGTGTGTGTGTGTGTGTGTGTGTGTGTGTGTGTGTGTGTGTGTGTGTGTGTGTGTGTGTGTGTGTGTGTGTGTGTGTACGCGCGCATGCCCGTGCGTATAAGACGGAAATAGATGCAGGATATCTAGATAGGTATAAGGTCGATTCCTAATCTAAACATACATACATACATATATACATGTATTCAGTCACCCAAACACAAAAACACGCACACACACAAACAAAATGGAAAACAGATGATACATACACATATGCACACATACACATATACATAAATACGTACATACACATACACAAACATACACATATATATATATACATACATATATGGATACATATATACACGCATACGCATGTATGCATATATACACACATACACACATATACATACGCACATATACAGAAATATAAATGCAGGAGTACACATACATGCACACACCTACATATGCATACATACACACACCCACACACCCATATATATATGCACACATATACACGCACCACCACCCCCCACACACACACAAACCACATCTATTGGTTAAAGTTGTCTTAGTCTACAAGGATTTTCTTTTATTAAATGTAGGCGGAGTAGTGTAGTTTGTTTCAATTAGAAACAAAATACACTATTCCGCCTACATTTAATAAAAGAAAAGAGTTTGCTAGTTCAGGGAAATGGTATAATATTGGATATGGACGCGCGTGCCCGTGAATGTGTGCGCGTACTTTATTGTGCTTATCTTGGTTCGTGTGTGATGGTGCACATTTGCATAAGCATGCATGCGTGTAAGTGTATTCTGTGTTTTGCCTGTGCATAATTATTGGGATATGTTTAAAGCAGGGTTGAGCTTTGTTGTGAAGTTTTTTTCTTGTGTTAGTAAGTAGAAGTAGTTGTCAGTTTCGTAGATGGGCATTATCTCGAATCTGCCTCCACTGCATGTGTGTATATGCTGTGACACATGCAGGTGTCTATTTTCTGCGATTTTGATGTTGGATCGATGTAAGACTAATCTATTACTAAAAACCTTAGTAATAGAATAGTTTTACATCGATCCAACATTAATGAAAGCTCGCCCATTAATTTCTTTAAGATAAACACTTTATTTTTAAAAAATAATGTCAGTTTTGGCGTTCTTAAATTTCTAATATTTCAAACGATATCTCCTCTCCTATGTAATATTTTCATTGCAAAAATTCCCCTCTGAACTAAAGTTGTCAGATGCAATGAAGATAATATTTTAAAAAATATATATATTTTGAAAAAATATATTAAAAAAATATATAATTTTAAAATATATTTTTTTAATACACCCGTGAGCAAAAAAAAATGGGCCAAACAAATTTTATACATTTTATTGCACTAAAAGCTATATTGAACAATTGAACAAGGAAACTTAAACGAGACTAATAACACAAAACAAGACATTTACATCAATAAATGCTTAGTATAGACTCGCATTTCCTTTTGATTTCTTTAAAAAATCAATCCTTTTAGACATGCTCTCAACCAAAGTGGAACATTGTGAAGAGAAGATGATATGTCATTCGTTTTGCACAGCTTCCCACAGTTTGTCATTGTTTGAAATAGTTCTTCCATCCAATGCACGAGATATTATGGACCAAATATTCTCGATTGGGTTTAAATCGGGGCTTTGATCTAGCCAAAATATCACATCAATTGAATTATCAGAAAACCATTTTTATTTTATTTTAGCAGTGTGTGCAGGGGCAGTATCGTGTTGAAAAATAATGTTCTGAGATTTTCCCAGCTTCTGAATACTTAGCAACAGTCCTGTTTTTAATATTCGAATGTATTCCTTTGCATTGATTGACTTCTCACATCGAATAAGTTCCCCAACTCTTGTTGAAGTAAAAGTTCCCCATGCCATTATCCCTCCATTCCCGTGTTTAACTGTCATTTTTATGCAACTTGGTGAAAATCTTTCTCCAATTCTTCACATGCGCCGTTCGGTAGCATCAAGACAAACAATAACAAGAAAAAATCTTGATTCATCTGACAAGAAAACATTCCTTAACCAGTCTGTATCTTTCTTGCCATAACACGAGAAAAGCCTCTTTCTATCATTGATGTTCTTCTTAGATAAAAATGGCTTCTTTGCACATCTTTTAGAAGGAAATCACATTTCTTTTATTCGTGTAGATATTGTATATCTAGAAAGAGAATTTTCAGCCTCTGTTTTTGAATTCTTTGCTATGGTCAACATAAGTTTTCTTTCGATCCGTCAAAACAGTTAATTTAAGCCTGTGGTCATCCTTCAAAGTGGATGCTCTAGGGCGACCAGATCCAGATTTCCTTTTTACCGAGCGTTTCACTTCGAACCTTTGACCAATTTGCTTCACTGCAGAAATAGATATTTTCACATTTTCTTTTATTAAAATATAAAAAATCTGCTTGTAAGTCATTTTGAACTGCCTTAATCCTGCAATTCGATTTTTTTTTTATCCTTGGCAAGATGCGGTCTTACAATTTTTAGGATTAATTTTCTACTTATTATTGTATGCTATGATAATAATGATCTGCAAAATCGAAATTCTCAGTTAAAATTTACAAAAATTCATGGAAAAATATAAAAAAATCGATTTCTTCCTTCTTTCACTTTTAGCCCATTTTTTTTTTTTTTTTGCTCATGAGTGTATATGCGGGTAGAAAGAAAAGTAACTTTTATTTCGTTTGGTAACAATCATCTGCATTATATATTTCTCTTTGTCTGCCTGTGCTTTTTGTCTGTTTGTCTGTCCGTTCTACTTTGGGTTGAAAACTACTGGTCCGATCTGGCTGAAATTTTGTACGAACCAAGGTGCAGCGAGCTAAGTATTATGGCATCCGTTTGATGCAGTGTTAGAGATTAATAATTTAATGCAAAGATGATCACAAATTTAATCACATTTAATCATCAATTTTGCATAAAACACTCATTCTACGTCAACGGGACATAACTTTTGCCTGTTTTTGACTAAAAGTCTAGTAAATTATATTTCATTTAATTCGTTTGTCTGTTCCACTTGTTCTAGGAAACTGCTGGGTTGATCTTGCTGAAATTTTGTATGGACCATTATGACAAGGTACATCGAACTAAGTATTACGGTATTCGTTCGGTGCACAGTTAGAATCAATAAGGTTTGCATTTAATGCAAAAAATGAGCACAAATTTATAACAGTATTTAACCATCAATTCGACATGAAGCACTCGTTCTCAATCAACGGGCTATAACTTTTGCCCGTTTGTTGACTATTTGTCGTTGTTTTTGTTTTCACCCTTTGTTAACAATTCTGCACCATTGGCCGATGTTTTTGTTGTTTCGCAAGATGTCAACAACACAGTAAACAGAACGAGTTCAGATTACAAACTGTAAAGGACACCATACATTTTGAAACGTCTGGGGTTTCGAAACAAAATGGTTTCCTTTGAAAAGAAAAAGAAGAGAACGGAAGGGAAGAAACGCAACGACGAAGGGTGAGCGTTTGTCGGTTTGATGTTCGCGAAAATGGGAATTATATTGGTTGGGAAAGAAACAGTCAACGCGTAAAAATGTTTTCCATTTTGTCTTGTAATGAGTCAGACGTCAACACCAGTCAATTAACGCACCAACAAAAACCGACCAGACATTTGCAAATAACCAATCAACGCAGCCAACACAAACTGTGACATTCAATACTCTTTCTTCCCCTTAAAAAAAAAAAAAAAAAAAAAAAACGTTTTCGCTCTGGGTTCTGCTTCCTTAACTTTGGGCAATCACGCATATTAACTTACTCGTCATAGGACATAAGCGGCGTTGGTTTATTCGGTGATCCCGCCCGATTACGTTCCATGATTTCATGTCTGTTTACTTCAATACTTCCTTTTAATATAATAAATAAGTATATTCGTAAACTTTTTCTTTACAAATTTATACTCCCCCCTTGCCAAACTTTCACAAAAACACTCGACTAGCTACAGCCACTATATACGATTTCCCCCACTCTCTACCTGTGCCTAAATCTAAAGGCAGATTCCATGAACAATGCTTCTTTCCCAGAACTGCCCGCATGTGGAACGCTGTTTCATTGGTCTGCTTTCCGGCCGACTACAACATCGTAACCTTCAAATCCAATGTAAACAAGTTCTTGTTGAGCCATTAACGGTTACTACACTACCATCTTACATTCTTTAACCCTTATCCTCAAGTGGCTTTCGGGTCTTGATTAGTGGTGACTTTCAAGTGAAAAAAATTCTTATTTTAATATGTTTATTCACAGAACATTTTCACAGAAATAATAAATACTAAATTTAACGCATTATGAATAATTTTACAGAGAAAAATTATATTTGAAAATGCCATAAAAGTACATAAACACATTTATTTGAAAATAAATCAGTTCGTGAATATTCTCATTTATTATATTTTTTTATATTTCAAGACAATAATTAAAATGAAACAAATAAGAAATCGTGGCGGATCGGCAAATTCACTAACACAGTTTATTTCCTATGGCGTGTCATGACGTAGACAACAAGCAATAACTTGGGTAAGTTAATATGCGTGATCGCCAAATCAATAAACTTGTAGTGGGCATTACTTTGAAAGCAACGGCGAAAGTCCGCCTCCCCCCACCTCTCTCTCTCTCTCTCTCTTTATATATATATATATATATATATATATATATATATATATATATATATATATATATATATATATATAACTACTTAATTTACTCACATAAAATTAATATACGAAAGTATAGATTTATGCGTAAACTTTAAGTATTTACTTCAAAAGTGCTCAATACGTAGGTAGAGCTAGTTAGTAAGTTATAAAATATATATGGCGATTAAGCTACACTGAATATTCCGCGTTTCATCCACTCTAGGACTCTTCAGGCTTATGCGCATAAGCCTGAAGAGTCCTAAAGTGGATGAAACGCGGAATATTCAGTGTAGCTTAATCGCCATATATATATATATATATATATATATATATATATATATATATAAGTATATTAATATATAAGTATATATATATGTATGCATATATATAAGTATATTAATATATAAGTATATATATATGTATATATATATATAATTTAAAGGAGATTAGAACAATAGTCTAAAGAGCTGAGTATATTTTAATGTAATAGTGAAATTACTAGTTTAATTAAAATACAGGAAAGATAAAGTGCTCGTTGTAATTTAGATATATAATAAGCTCGATAGGTAAATATCCTAGAGCTTATTTAATATTTAGTAATGTGATTGATAATTTAAAAATCAAATTATAATTAAATTCAAAATCCGTTTCATAAGAAGGAACAACAACAAAATCAATAATTTGTACGATCGTTTTAGAAAACGGTGTTTTTATTGTGGTAGACATCAAGATACGGACAATAATTATTACATATAGTTTTTTAATATACAATTGTGCGTTGAAATTCTATGTCTTATTAGGCCACATGTGGAACCAAAATATATGGCCTAATAAAACATAGAATTTCAACGCACAAATATTCTTTTAAAAATAACTCTCTGTCAAACCAAACTACTCTATCCAACTATATTTGGTAACTCAAAAATAGCAATATTTCTTTCAACTTGAAATGGCGAGTAATTGAATCTTGCAAACCATATAAACCAGGAGATAAATTCTGTGCACTATGTACAAAAGAGACCCTAAAAATTTTTAAAATATGAAGATATAAAAAATGCAACCACTCTATTAAATTCAAGACAGGAACTAATATTCACATGCAGTCATAAACGTTGGTTTAAATTTAATAAATATAAACCACCTTAAATCATTAAAAATTACTTATTAATAAAAATAGATTACAATTTTTTTTTGTAATAAATTAAATTAGACTAATTATCCCCCTTGCACCCTTTAATTAAAGAATATATGACAAATTATCCCCCTTGCATTATCTAATTATACAAATAACATTAACTCACAATTTCTTTCGAATTATAAACCGTGGCATCTTTAAATCAAAAGTATGCTAACGGAAATAACTTATTGCACGGGCGTCCCTTTTGAAAATTCATCATTCGATAAGGTGAAAAGCTATAGCAAACATCTATATGAGTACTTTAACCATAGTTCCTGATTTCAAAAGGCGAAAAATTAAAAGGTAAATTTTTGTACCTATATTTTTATGTATATACCTGTATATCTATGTATATGTATATATGTGTCTATTTTTTCATATATATGCATGTATATATTTGTGTATGTGTGTATGTATAATGTTGTACTTAAGCCAAATTTATAATTTAAATTCAAATTTATATTTTACTCTATTTCTTTTCTATCTCTTACCCACATTTAATTTTCTTATCAATTTTAAATCCAGACCTTTATTTTAATTTTTTTCCAGATACATCTGCCTTACTTTTAATGCTAGGTTTATTTATGGTGTCTTTTAAATTTAATAAAAACCCTTCACAATTTGCTGACGAGGAAACCTTGTTTATTAAAAAAATATATGTAATAATTATTGTCTGTAACTTGATGTCTACCACAATAAAAACACTGTTTTCCGAAACGATCGTACAAATAATTGATTTTGTTGTTGTTCCTTCTTATGAAATGGATTTTTAATTTAATTATAATTTGATTTTTAAATTTTAAATTATCAATCACATTACTAAATATATATATATATATATACATACACACTTATCTATCTATCTATCTATCTATCTATCTATCTATCTATATATATATATATATATATATATATATATATATATATATATATATATATATATATTATACAAATATTATTGAATAGCACGGAGTTATTCTGTTTTACAATTTTCCTTTTTATCTTCTCCAATCTCCGAACAGTCCTTTTCTCGAAATTGTATATGTTGGATCCATAATCGCGAGCGCTTTCGACAGAAGTACTTCTATCATCCTCAGGCATATTGTAGAAATAAATGTAGAAATTGTTTTTTAAATTACGTATATATACATTTTTTCCTAGTCACGTGGTAGCTTGTTACAAGTTAGGTGGGCGGACTTTTCTTTCTTTTTTTTTTTTTTACATATATTAAATACATTTATATATACAAACACAGACATACATATTCAAAAAGTTATCCCAAACATTTCAAAATGTTCCGGCTGCACTCATAATTAATATTATTTATTTGAGGTTTCTTTGTTTTAATGTACAATGCTTCGAGTATTCTTAGCCTATTTACATTTCTCTCACTTTGCAATACTCTTGTATTTTCTACCATAATTCTTCGAAATTCCGAATGGTGGCAGCCATGTCCCTTCAAATGTTGTGATATGGAGCTAGAGTCAGAGAGGTGAAGAGTCAATCTTCGCGATAATGTGTTAGTTGTTGAACCAATGTAGCTACTAATATTGGAGATACACTCTACTATTGGGCAGTTAAATTTGTAAACTACATTGCCCCTTTCCAACAGGTCGTTTGTTTGCGAAATGTTGTTTTTCATTACAAGGCTTGCTGTCTGTATTCTTTTTATAATATATAATAAATTTTATTTTTTATTATTATTGGGAGCCACATATCTACGGATTATATTTTTAAGAATACTCTCATCGATTTTTGAGTTCTTGTGTAACTGGTTACGGTAATTTATATTAACAGGTTAGCTGCCCAATAAGAGAGTGCATCTCCAATACTAGTAGCTACATTGGTTCAACAACTAACACATTGGATCCTACTAACACATTGTCATCCCCTCCCAGTGCTCCTTTCCCTCCAAAACCCCTACCCCAATTATCATTAATAATCAATTTCTACTTTATCATTTTTCGTAATTTTTGGATGTGTCAGTAATTTCGATATGACAGTTAAGTGGATAACATTGGTTTTAGTTAAAATAAAAAAAATTTGATTTTCGTTCTTATTCAAAACAAGCACCAGTTTTTTTTATTTTTAATTAAATTTTTAGATTATACAAGATTAAATGCGTTTTTATGATGAAATATGTGTGTGTGCTTGTGTGTATGTGTATGTCTCTGTTTGTGTATGTGTGTTTGTGTGTGTATGTGTGCATTGTTGTATGTGTCTGTGTGAGTGTCTGTGTTATATGTGTATGTATGTGTATGTACGGGTGGTATGTGTCTGTGTGTATGTGTGTATGTGTGCCTGTGTGTATGTATATGTTTATATGTATGTATGTGGTGTCTGTGTACGTGTGTGCGTGTCTGTGTATGTATGTGTATATGTGTGTATGTGTATGTGCATGTATATGTGTTCGTATATGAGTGTATGTGTATGTCTGTATATGTGTATGTATGTGTGTATGTGCGTCTGTGTAAATGTATGCGTGTGTATGTGTATGTGTATGTGTGTAAATGTATGTGTGTGTGCGTGCGTGTTGTGTCTTTTAATGTACAAGAAACTCCGTTCCAATCTTGTGAAGAACAAATATCACTTATTGATATCAATTGTTTTGTTGCCGGAAACAATCCTTTGTTAGAAATTTCAAATGTTTTCGCGTTTTCCAACTCAATCAACTGCTTCTCGACAGATATCTTTCTTTTCGAAACATCGTGAAACCATTTTTCGACACATCGTGAAACCATTTTTCTTCAAAACCCGCGCTTGAAAACATCACCCCCACCCCGCAAAGAATATAAGAGACACATGGTGGAGGTTGAATGTGTCATTTTGCTTCTTCTTCTTCTTCTTTTTTCTTCTTCTTCTTCTTCTTCTTCTTCTTCTTCTTATTATTATTATTATTATTATTATTATTATTATTATTATTATTATTATTATTTTCTCAGTAATTATCACACAGAGTTCATCAGCAATCATTAGTCTTCCCAGGAATCCGAGTGACAACAAGTCTCTCTAGATTTCCAGTACTCGCCACCTCTTTCAATAACCTTTGCAAATAAATTTGCATCATCGCAACAGCCGCTTACCATTGATTGGTCTTCTGTGGGATTTGAGTGGCAGTAAACCTCCCCAAAGTTCCAGTCCCCTTCACACTTATCCAGTGGAGGTCTGGTTAGTGCTTTCTCTCCTCAGTCTTTCCATCCTCCTTAACCCTTCTTTAATTATTTGGTGTTGTGCCAGTCGATGTCAACACGACACTTGTTGAAGGGGGGGGGTATTTAACTTACAATTTTGCGGTTTCCATTTTCTTGGTTCCATATGGTGTTCCTCAATCTTCTCGTTTTACTTCTGTTGCAATTTCTATAATTTTGTAGTTAATGTCGATTAGTTTCCGCATTCGAGAATTTTCCATAAAATTTCTGCTGTTTTCAGCATTACTATCTGTTGTATAATCTCAGTCTTCCCCTTGATTCCAATTTCTCTTAATCTTTGTTCCAAGTTCTTTGGGCCCGTTTCTAATGCTCATCCAACTATTGATATTACGAAGGTCGTTCGAAAAGTAATATATCCTACTTTTTTAACCAAAAAAAAAAACAAGTTGAAAAGCTACAAAGACGGAAGTGGTACCATTAAAACGAGCAATCTTTTTTGCTTCAAAATTTATTTTACTACATAGTCACCACCATTCGCAATACATTTTTCCCTTTTTTTGGGGGGGGGAGGTAGCTGTGCATAGGCGTCCAGAGTGTTCTTTATCACTCATATCTCTATCATCATTTTGAAATCGACGGACCCATCTCCGAACTGTGCATCAGCTTCATAAACATTCAACAGGCGCCGATGAATGTTGATCAGTTAAAAAAATTTCTGGATGGAGGAATTCAAGGTCTCAGCTCTGCTTCTGATGAACCTCCATGACAGGGGTTGCTTTCTTAAAGTTTCACACCGTCAATATCTGCAATAGAGTGATGAAACTTTCAGGTCATGAATGCATTAGTTCAATTATCATAATAATACACTTTGAAATCCCCTTTGATCCATTTGGGTGGAATAAACAATACGTTACTTTTGAAACACCTTTCATATGTCGATTTTCTTTGTGTTTTATATTGGGGGGGGGTCTTCTGGCAAGTTCCGCATATTCTTTTTGTATTTTTTATCTTCGCCCTTTGGGCTGCTGGGATGGCAAAATCTATTTATTATTATTATTGTTGTGGTTGTTATTGTTATTATTATTATCATTATTATTATTATTATTATTATTATTATTATTATTATTATTATTATTATCTATATATTAATACAATAACGTGTGTGTTCTTTTGTGTGTTACGCTTTCCGGCAAATTTGATTGGTTGAGATTTTATTCTGGAATAGACATTTAATTTCAGAATACACATTTACGAACGCTCTGGGTTCCATTCAAATAGCGTGTTCTCACAGATATATTTGTTTTAATTCTATAAAATTTAGGGTTTTATCTTACAAAAGTTGTTAAGAAATAATTGATTTTAAGTCATTACGTAATAAAATCAATACCAAATCTCTCTGCCGGTAGAGACAAAAAATTGAGCAATTCTTTTTTTTTTTTTTCATTGTTTATTTTTTTTTCATTTGTTTATTGAGAGAGAGAGAGAGAGAGAGAGAGAGAGAGAGAGAGAGAGAGACGCTGATGTCTTCGTTAATTAAAAATATTATCGCTACTACTATCTATTAATCGCTGTAACATGTAAACAAAGCACAGATGCATATGTTATGGCAGGTCTGTAGTTTAGGTGGAAAAATAATCTCGAACCCTTTATTCACATAAAACGAACTAATTTCTCTAATCACCGGTACGTTACCATGGCAATATTATATAAACTTTTTGCTTATTTATTTTAAAACGTTTCTTTTTTTCACGATATCATTTTTCTCTCACTTTTTACTTTTTTATTTTAAACAATATTTTTTAATTTGAAACTATTTAATTTTAAACGGAACGTTTCATGATATCTTAAACAGTAAGCACCTTTTTTTAAAATAAATTATTAGGTGGAAAGCACATAATTGTTACAAAACACCCTCCTATTCCCATGTTAAGAATGGCTTTCAAAGTAATATTATTTCAGCACGGTAACAAAAATACATAAGTACCGAACATTTTATAATTTTAAATGATAATTTGATAATGATCATTTTTTTTTACTTGGTTTCCACCTGAACATTTTCCTTTGAAATGTCGACTTCTTTGGGTTTTTGACTATGCTGAAAATGAATATCACATTTAAATTTTCCGCAAATACGTAGTTTTTCGAATATTAAACAATATAATATTTATGTTAAAAAATGGTGGCCATAGTTTTGCGCCAAAAACATGCGGTTCAATATTGGAAATATGTTTATTACAGCGTCTCCAGGTCAAGTGCTGCTACAAAGGAAGCAGGGTAGCAAAAATGGTATGTCTGTTTATGTATCTCTTTGTTGTCAAGAGATATTTTGTGGATTGGAATAGCAGTCTGTTTGAAGAGGTGTCTCATGTAATGTTTATTTTATGTTTTAAAAGGAATTGTTTATTGTATTTTTTTATTGCATCTAAACCCGCACGCACGCACGCATTGATAACACGTGTAACACGTCATTATTTTGTCTTGCAACAACGACAAAGTATTTTATACATGCACGTATCAAACATGAAGTAATAAAAGAACACAAGGAAAAAATCTATTTACGCATTAAAAATAGTTGTTTTGGTCCTTTAGTCCTCACATTCCATGAGCAATGTTTCCGACAAAGGGGAAAGAATTACTGATTTTCTGGATCAGAATCTATTCCACCTAACACTTATCGTCGGTAAGTTTTTAACCTTGAAATACTATTTAGTTTTGTTTTTTTTGTTTTTTTTAATTCCTTACATCCAGAGACTTCATGATATGTCTGGAGCGATTTCAATAAAATAAATTATATTATTATTATTATTAATAATAAATATTATTAAACAAGGAATCATTTCGAGTTAAAATGCGAGTTTTATAGTTAGACAAACACGACATCAGTTCAAATTTGATGGCCATTTTGGGGGGGTAAGCTTTTTTCACATAACGTATACACTGTTCAAAGATGCTTTTCTCAATTTTAGATGCATAATATTAACTAGATTTTTAATGAAAATGATTCCTCATTTAGTAATATATAACGAAAACAACATAAAACAATTTTTAATGCTTACTCAGTTTTTTTTGTTTTTTTTTTCGCATTCTTCCATGGGCGCGACATTTATAAATTATCAAATTATGAAGTAAACTTATGGAAGCTTTGATAGGAATTTTATTTTCCATTAGTTTATGTTTCAAAATTAAAAAAAAAAAAAAAAACACGATTCTATAAGATATAAGTGGAAAGCAAATTTTTTTTTTTTTTTTTTTTTTACATGGAGGTCACCACTTATCAAGGCACAGAGGCCACTCGGGGATAAGGGTTAATGGGTATACATTAGTCATTGTGATTTTAGCGGAGTAAACATTAGTGAGAATTTTGTAATTTGGATTACTTAGGGGGATGGTTCAATAAGAACTTGTTCACATTGGACTTGAAGACAAGACAATCAGATTGTAGTCAGCTGGAAAGCAGGCAAACGGAATAGAGTTCCACAGGCATGCAGTTCTAAGAAAGAAGCCCTGTTCATGGAATCTACGTTTAGGTGTAGGCACAGATAAGGAGTGTGGGAAATTGTTGATAGTGGTTCTAGCTAGATGAGTGTTTTTCGTGAAAGTTTGGCGAGGGAGACCATAGATTGAAGGTCAGATGAGCACCAGCCATGAAAATAACGATAAAGCAGGGGAAGGCTCGCTACGTCTCTTCTGCGGGAAAAAGGTTGTAGGAAAGAGAAAAGGGCATCCACCACTAATCTACAAAGTCCATTTTGAACTCCGTCAAGACAGGATGAGCTGCTTCTAGCAGCACCTGCCCAGATGTGACAACAGTACCCCATCGTTGGCCGAACCTGGCTTTTATATAGGTAGAGAATTGCATCAGGAGTGAGATATCTACTAGAACGATAGAAGGATCCCACCATTTTTCCAGCGACTTTGGAAATGGATTTGATATAAATGAACACACATTTAAGGAAATGGCTGAAACTTTCAAAGACCTCCAGTCTATAGTGGAATGAGAACATAAATGGATGATAGAGTTCAAGGCTGCCAACACTAAACTTTTTTCCTTTAACAAATACAAGAAACATTCTCAACCACTGATAGTCTTGGCTAAATGAAATCTCGTCGTTCAAACTTCTTGGCTGTAAATCACCTGTCCTAGGAAAGATACAATTATTTCATCCATCTGTAATACTCGTCCTAGAAGTTATTTCATATATGTTATTGAACAAATTCCTGATGAACCGCCCCCTTAAGTAAGACACTTCATCAAATCTCCAATACTAACGATTACTACGATACTATCCCATTGATTACTGTACATGCAATAATCCTTATCTCCGAGTGGCTTCTGGGCCTTGATAAGTGGTGACTTCCTTGTAAAAAAAAAAAGAAGTTAAACAGTACCTGTCAAGAGTATGTTAAATTGTTTCATATATATTTACATTACCCGTCGGAGGGTAGGTAAAATTATTTTAAATATGTGTTGTACATTACCCGTCCTAGGAAAGGTAACATTATTTCATATACGTGCTGTAAATTACCTGTCCTAGGGAAAGTACTATTATTTCATACATGTTGTGTAATACCCGTCCTAGGGTAGGTAAAATATTCTTCTGCTCAAGATAGCAAATGATATATATACACCGTCCGAGGGTAGGTAAAATTATTTTAAATATGTGTTGTACATTACCCGTCCTAGGAAAGGTAACAGTATTACATATACGTGCTGTAAATTACCTGTCCTAGGGAAAGTACTATTATTTCATACATGTTGTGTAATACCCGTCCTAGGGTAGGTAAAATATTTTTTTTGCTCGAGATAACAAATGATACATAGACATAGAAAATTCTTCTATCCTAAGAATAATAGGTATGTTTAAAAGTAACTTCTTTTTTCTCATTGTTTTATATGGTCCCCAGCAGCGCCGGGTAACCCTGCTATGTTCATAGGCAACATAAAGTGGAACATGCTGGTGCATCTGCCATGAGTCCCTCCCTCCTAGACAGGGTTTAAAAGAGAGTTGCAAACCTAATAATGTCAAGCAAACTCCGATCTCCGTTCCATCAACGTGACGTTACATCCGTGTGCCTGTTTTACAAGTATTTAGATCGAATGTTCGCTGAAAAATTCCAAGCACTTGTGCACCTTCGACGTAAATACCCCTGATCTGAAAAGCAGCAAAATCCCACCCCTACATTGCCGAAAAAAACTTTCTACTCAAACAGATTTTTTTCCCCTCAAACTGCTAAACTTTGGTTGCTCATTCCCTGACTGTGCTGACATACAAAAATACATCTCGCTGCTCAACTCCCTACATAATATCCCTGCAAATTTGATCCCAAACAATAATCCTTTAAGTTAAAGTGGCACTGTACCTTGTTTGAGGTGAAAAAGTAGTAAAAAATATTTTTTTAAAAACTGGATAGTCGAAATCTTTCATTTCTACTTGATAGAATATGTGGTCAGCAATATGTTTCTTAATAATACGAGGGCGTCTTAAATCTGAGCTACAAAAAATTATCTATAGATTCAAAAAAGTATTAAATTCCAATTTCAAAACAAATCAAAATATAATTTAAATGTATTGCGTTATTACACAAGTCTTTCGTGTGTGTGTGTGTGTGTGTGTGTGTGTGTGTGTGTGTGTGTGCGTGTGTGAAATTTTGTAATACAGGGGAAGTAACTCTACAAAATGTTTGACAAGAGTTCTCTCCCCTTAATCTGAGTACATGTCATTTCATTCATAAAAAACATTTCAATATTAAAAGAAAAAGAATATTTTAAAAATAAAATATTAAATTTCAAACATTTTAATTGCTAAAATTTCTAAACAAAAATATGCACTTTACATTAATGATATTGTTTTTTTTTTCTTTTTGCAAAACTCAACCATGTTCTGCAAAGTCATCTCGGATGATACACAATGTTATTCATCCATTTTACTTGGTATGTACATTTTTCATTTTATTTATTTATTTTTAATGGCGTGAATAAAGGATTAAAGTTTGTTTATTCAAAATTTTTATTGCTAAAATTTCTAAACAATATCAGGCAAGTGTTATTGCAGAAATGGTTAGGAAGGATAATGTCCCTTTCAGTTCAGTAATTTTAGAATATTTGTGCCTATTTTTTTTATGATTTTGTAGAGAAAAATTGGTTTTGGTTTTGACTTTACAGAACATGATTGAGTTTTGTAAAAACTGCATTTTACATTAATGTTATTGTTTTGTTTTTTTCTTTTCACAAAACTCAATCATGTTCTGCAAAGTTAAAACCAAAAACAATTGGTTTTGGTCTTGACTTTGCAGAACATAATTGAGTTTTTTTTTGTTTTGTTTTTTTTTACACAGTGATCACCACTTATCAAGGCCCGGAAGCCACTCAGGGATAAGGGTTATTGCAAGTACATTACGTTAGTGTGGAGATTTGATGAAGTGTTTACTTAAGGGGGCGGTTCATTAGGAATTTGTTAACATTGGACTTGAAGACATCCAAGTTGTAGTCAGGTGGAAAGCAGGCAGACGGAACAGAGTTCCACAGGCGTGCAATTCTAAGAAAGAAGCTTTGTTCATGGAATCTACATTTTGATTTAGGCACAGATAAAGAGTGGGGGAAATTTTTCACAGTGGATTCAGCTAGACAGGTGTTTTTTGTGAAAGATTGGCGAGGGGGGACCAGAGATTGGAGTTCAGACGAGCACCTGCCATGGAAATAACGATAAAACAAGGATAGGCTCGCAACGTCTCTTCTGTGGGAGAGTTTTGTAAAAAAATGCATTTTACATTAATGTTAATGCTATTGTTTTTTTTTCTTTTCTTTTCACAAAACTCAATCATGTTCTGCAAAGTTAAAACCAAAAACAATTTTTCTCTACAAAACCATCAAATCAAACACAATAAATAAATATTTGAAAATCTTTTACTAAAAGGATTGGCTTCGACATTTAGTAAATTGAAAAGAGGTTGGTATGCGATAAAACAAAACGAGCAAATCAAACCGAACACATGTGGTTATGGGAGTTTATTTTTGGATCATATAGATTTACAGCACCCTAACATGAGCATCGACAAAAGGAATTGAGGGGGGGGTCTAAAACCGGATTTTAAAAGTTCTGGTTAAGTTATAAAGAGAACCATACACACTTTAAAATTTTCCATCAACGCTGGTCAGAGTCAAAAGTGAAAAATATCTTTAATGTTTTTCATTGAGATGGAAGGCGTTAAAAGATTAAGTTGTTTGTTTTATGTTTTGTGTTTTATTCTCGGCAAATGTTAATTATTTTTATATTTATTGCAGTTTTTTAATTGATATATTTATTATTTTGCTTGCTTTATTTAGTAATAGATTCTCTCGTCCATTCGTTAAAATATAGTAAATTGATTTGAAATATAGCATAGATTTTAAAATTGTTTTTCAGCTAAAGGGTATCCTAATCACCATACTCTCCCTTAAACACGTAAATTGGACTTGTATTAACTACATGACTTAATGAAAAAGTTTTTATTGTTAAGGCGAAGCATTTATTTATAGTTTTATCTATTTTTTGTTTTTGTTTTATTAAAACTGTGGGTATAACAAAATGTGCTTGTAAATCAAATCTGTTGCCAAGGCCGCTGGAAAAATGGTGGGATCTTTCTATCGATCCGGTAAATATCTCACTGCTGATGCTATTCTCTATCTATATAAGAGCCAGGTACGTCCAAGGATGGAATACTGTTGCCACATCTGGGCAGGAGCTGCTAGAAAGGACTTGTCCTGCCTTGATAGAGTTCAAAATAGATTCGTAGCCTCGTAGGAGATATCCTTTTCTCCTCCTTGCAACCTCTATCTCACAGAAGAGATGTTGCGAGTTTGTCTCTCATGTATCGTTATTTTCATGGAAAGTGTTCGACTGAGCTCCAATCTATGGTCCCCCCTCGCCAAACTTTCACAAGAAACACTCGTTTAGCTGAAAGCACTATCAATAATTCCCCTCACTCCTTATCTGCGCCTAAACCTAAACGTAGATTCCATGAACAAAGTTTATTTCTTAGAACTGCACGCCTGTGGAATTGTCTTCCGTTTTCCTGCTTTCCGGCTGACTACAATATGGTTGTGTTCAAGTCTAACGTAAATAAGTTTTTGATGAGCCGTTCCATATAAGCTATCAAATTTACCAAATTTTCATTACTAATGATTACTATATTGTCCAATTTCTACTGTACACTCTTTAACCCTTATCCTTGAGTGGCCTCTGGGCCTTGATAATGTGGTGATGCCTATGTAAAAAAAAAAATAAAAAAAAAATAAAAGTATGTATTTGTAACTTGTTTGCTTTAATTCCAGTGTTCTTGAAATTTATCTTGTCCAAATATTGAACATATCTCACACCTATTAAACAATGCATGTATTCTTTTGGTAAAGTTTTATCATATTCCACTTCTGTAGAGGACATATAAATCCTAATCCCGTTACAAAAGAAAATAATGAAACGAATGGAATGAAGGAAACAAAAACTCAATTGATGGATAAGATAAACGTGTCGTTTATTTACTGTTGAAAGGATGAATGTTTTAGATATAACACGTGTTCATGTCCGCGTGGGTGTAATCATCGTTTGTTGTGGGACTGGTAGTGTAGAAAGAAAACGGAAATGTGTGTTCATCTCACGTTCGGGTCACTATCGTTTGTTCGCGCGTGGGAAGAGAAGTGAGTAATGTAGTGGAGCGAGAAATGGCCGTCCGGCACGTAGAAAGAGAAAGAGAGAGAGAGAGTGAGAATGTCAATACAGTTCATGGAGAGAGAAAGCGTATAAAGTGTACATACTGTCTGTTAGCTCTTTGTCCCACATAGTAGCAAGTAGCGTGAGGCACGCGCCTGCCGAAACGGCGGTGGCTGGTACGCAGACCATTCACCTTGGAAAGCAAGTCGGAAAAGGGTTGGAAACAGCTTGTCTCTTGCTTTTATAGTTGTTTCCGGTGGTCTTTTGTGCGTGTGTGGATTTCCTTTGAAAGGGGAAGTGACGTTGTCCATGCGTGCGTGTATGTGTGTACATTAGCATGTGTGTATACACATGAATGTGAGTGTATGTATGCAAACGTGAATATATGTGCATGTGTGGACATGGGCGCGTATGTTTGTGTGCGCGTATGTATATGACAAGTAATATGGCTTGAGATGTGAACGCATGTTTTTGTGTGAGACTAGAAAAGGCTTGCACACTTCACATACTAATATCAAAAATAATTTTATTAGATTTTTTTTAATTATGCTTCGTGTTCTGTGTCTCAAAATTGCTTCGTAATCAAACTTTAATCCAAATCATGAAATGTTAATAACTGCATACATTAATTTTTTTTACCAAAATAACTGGATTTAACATTAACCCGGAAAAAGTTTAATTGCTATAAAACAACCAAACCAAACTCAATGAATATTTGAAAATATAAAAAAACTGGAAGCATAAAATCTTTTACCAAAATGACCAAATTCGATATTAAATAACCTGAAAAAAAAGGTTGATATGCTGCAAATCAAAACCATTTTTGCTTACTAAGTTTTATGCATTTTTTTTTTTTTTTTTCTCCGGGTTTTAAAGGATTTTTTGATATTTTTTTAGTAGTCATGTCTGGTCATACCTTTTGAAATGTTATAGAAGACATCATTTATTTTTATGGAGGGACAATGGAAATGGATAATCATGGAGAGTCCACAAATGTAAGGCCAGTCTGGACAATTCCATAAATTCTGACTTCAACCTTGAGAATTACCTGGCAATTCTCATCATTATTGCTTAACGTCTATTTTCATGCTAGGATAGGTTGGACGGTTTTGCCTGGTGGCTTTTCTCCAGGCCTCTCGCTCTTGTGCAAGGCGTGGTCGTAATCTCAGCTTCCTATGGTCATCCTTAATCGACTACATGTCTTACATGGTCTACTCCTCCTTCAAAATCTATCAACTTCAATGAACGAACAACTGTTGATTGGATATGCATTATCCATCCTTTCGACATGTTCATATCATCTCAATCGATTCTGACGCAAAAGATCAATATTCATTAATAATCGAAACATGATTTTAAAAAAAAAATCAGATCATAGCATTCTTATTAGTTTGATTCTAATTCCTTCGAAAATCTTTAATTCTGCAGATCTAACAATGTCTAAAAGAATTTTTCTTTAATTAAAAAATATTTTCATATTAAAACACGCTGAAATATTTTAAACAATTAATGGTTTATTCTGTATAGTATTTTTTAAATTTTTTTTTCATATTATATTTTTATTTATTTTTTTTTTTTTCATATTATATTTTTATTTTTATTTCTTTTTTTGCATATTATATTTTTGTTATATTTATATTTATTTATTTTTTTGAATATATTTTTATTTATCTATTTTTTTTGCATATTATATTTTTATTTTTTCGCATATTATATTTTTTATTTATTTTTATTTTTTTCATATTATATTTTTTTTTTTTGCATATTATATTTTTATTTTTTTTGCATATATTTTTATTTATTTTTTTGCATATTATATTGTTTATTTTTTTGCATATTTTTATTTATTTATTTGCATATTATATTTTTATTTATTTTTTTTGCATATTATATTTTTATTTATTTATTTTTTTTGCATATTATATTTTTGTTTATTTATTTATTTGCATATTATATTTTTATTTATTTTTTTTGCATATTATATTTTTATTTATTTATTTTTTTTGCATATCATATTTTTATTTTTTTTGCACATTTTTTTTGCATGTTATATTTTTATTTATTTATTTTTTTTGCATATTATATTTTTATTTATTTTAATTTTTGGCATATTATATTTTTATTTATTTTTTTTGCATATTATATTTTTATTTTTTTTTGCATAGTTTTTTATTGCATGTTATATTTTTATTTATTTTTTTGCATATTATATTTTTATTTTTTTGCATATTATATTTTTTTTTCATATTATATTTTTTTTTCATATTATATTTTTATTTTTTTTTGCATATTATATTTTTATTTTTTTGCATATTATATATTTTTTTTTTGCATATTATATATTTTTTTTTTGCATATTATATTTTTTTTGCATATTATATTTTTATTTTTTTTTGCATATTATATTTTTATTTTTTTTTTTTGCATATTATATTTTTTTTTTGCATATTATATTTTTATTTTTATTTTTTTTTGCATATTATATTTTTTTTTTTTTTTTTGCATATTATTTTTTTTTTTGCATATTATATTTTTATTTTTTTTTGCATATTATATTTTTATTTTTTTTTTTTTGCATATTATTTTTTTTTTGCATATTATATTTTTATTTTTTTTTGCATATTATATTTTTATTTTTTTTTTTTGCATATTATATCTTTTTTTTTTTGCATATTATATGTTATTTTTTTTTGGATATTATATTTTTATTTATTTATTTTTTTTTGCATGTCATATTTTTACATTATTTTTAATAAGTTGAAATGCCATAAAACAACTAAACTAAACCACATGAATGAATATTTGAAAATATAAAAAACTTGAAGCATGAGATGTTTTTTACCAAAATGACCGAATTTGACATTAAATAACCTGAAAAAGATTTGATATGCCATAAAACAAAACAAATCAAACCAAAAATATGTGATTATGGAAGTTTATCTCCATTTTAAAGTTAAAAATGAAATAAATTAAAATCGTAATTTTGCATCATTGCAGACCCTCCCGCACACAATATTATTGCTTCATTGTTGATGCACCTAAAGAAGGTTGAAGATCAACGGAAACAAATCATATAATAATCCTTACATCATCAACGCTCTGATCCCCATCTGGCATCAATTGGGATGGATGGCTCTTGTCTGGGAGAGGCCCCATGTTTTGACAAGCTTCTGGGTTTGACTTTTACTCCTGATCTGAAATGGAACATGTACATCAAGTCTGTTGCCTAGGTCGCTTGGAAAATGGTGGGATCCTTCTATCGCTCCAGAAGATATCTCACTACTGATGCAATTCTCTATCTATATAAAAGCCAAGTACATCCAAGGATGGAATACTGTTGCCACATCTGGGCAGGAGCTTCTAAAAACAGCCTATCCTGCCTTGACAGAGTACAAAATAGACTTTGTGGCTTAGTGGGAGATGCCCTTTTCTTTACCCTGCAACCTCTCTCCCACAGAAGAGACGTTGAGAGCCTATCCTTGTTTTATCATTATTTCCATGGCAGGTGCTCATCTGAACTCTAATCTCTGGTCCCCCCTCGCCAATCTTTCACGAAAAACACCCGTCTAGCCGAATCCACTATGAAAAATTTTCCCCACTCTTTATCTGTGCCTAAATCAAAACGTGGATTCCATGAACAAAGCTTGTTTCTTAGAACTGCATGCCTGTGGAACTCTGTTCCGTCTGCCTGCTTCCCACCTGACTACAACTTGGATGTCTTCAAGTCCAACGTTAACAAATTCCTAATGAACCGCCCCCTTAAGTAAACACTTTCAAATCTCCACACTAACGTACTGTACCTGCAATAACCCTTATCCCTGAGTGGCTTCCGGGCCTTGATAAGTGGTGACCACCGTGTAAAAAAAAAAAAAAAAAAAAAAGAATCTAAATTTTCAATCCTCATCTCATCTATTTCCAAAATAAAATAAGATTTCATATTTTTGGGATTCTTCAGAATACTCTTCGTATCCTATTTTTATTATCGGAATTCTTTAGAGATGAATAATTTGTTTATTTATTCATTTATTTATTTATTTGCAGACTGTTATTCTCATCTTTCTCAGTTGTTGTTTCACGACGTTTCAGCAAACTATTCCTTGGGCCTTCGTCAGGTGGTTAACCGCGAAGGGATCAGAACGCTGAGTCTTGCAACTTTATCCTCAGTAATTACCACCTTCCATAGTTGTTGTCATCTCACGATGTTTTAACCAACTAATCCTCTGGGTAGAATTGAAACCGTTATCTTCAGACAATGCTCACCTGGAGCCATAGAGATTCAACGCCTCTATCCACTGTGCCACGGGCCCTGAAGGGCAATCAAGGTTGGATTTTTTGGTTTTATAAATCCAAGTTTTCGTTCTTATCTGGTCTCCCATCGTCAGGTCTATATCGAATGGTATTATATAATATTTTTTATCATAAACAACAACAAGATGAGGATAACAGTCCATAAATAAATAAATATATAAATTACTCATCTCAAAGGATTTCAATAAAATAAACTGAACATGTTGGGTCCTCCTCCACAAGTGAAAATTTTACTTTTACCATGACTAATGTTTGTGCAAACTTTCAAGGCATGCTTATTGAGAAAAGTGTTAACAAATGAACGGAATGAACAATTTGGAGGCAACTTTATCTCTATAATAGCTCTAGGATGTCAACCAGTTATCCTGGAAAATCTGTTCTGGTAAAAATTTACTTTCACCATGACTAATGTTTGTGCAAATTTTTTTTAAATCCAAGGCGTTGTTATTGAGAAAAGTGCAAACAAACGAACGGACGAATGTGCAAACGGGCGAACAGGAGTGAATTAATAGGTCGAATCCCTCCTTTGTCGGGGGAGCCAAAAAATAATATATAATACCGATTTGTTAATTGCTTTTTTTGCCTTTTTTCGTGTTTGGAAACTAATTCAGTTTTTCACAGACATCAACAAACCAGACATTTCCAGCGATAAGGTTTTCCAGACAAATGGTGACATTTTGGGAGTGAAAGAAACACAATAACCAGCGATCGATAATCTCGAACCACCCCACAGACTGAAAGTGTTTTAATATTTCTAAAAACTCATTGATGTGAAAATTTTGCTGCCACTCGGACTTAGCAGCCTGCACATTTTGTGCATAGTGGAGCTAAAATGGACATTATATGCCTGAAGGTTGAAGGTTCAATCCTCAGTGTGGCCGACAGAAAACTACAATTGCGAATTACTTAGGACCTTTATCACGTCATGGCTGACAGAACAAGAGCATGCTACTCCCACAAAATAAATAAATATATAAAACAAAATAAATAAAGGGTTCCGCTCGAAATTCCATACAAATTCCCCAGTTCGACAGAAACATTTCTGAGTTCGACAAGATACACCTGAAGAAGGTCGGAAGTTACATCGATTGAAACGTTGTGAAAATCACGAAACTCAAGATGAGAACAGTAGTCCGAAGAATTCAAATAATACGAATAACCGATCTTCATCTCAAAAATTCAAAAATGTCATACATATTAGGGGTCGGAAACTGTGAATAATAGTTCATGGTAGGGTTAGGGTTACAAACAATTTTTGATATAAATTTAATTTAAAATGATTTCCTCCTTTACAGGCTACTCTAGGCCTTTTATAGCAATTAATCAAATTTGTCACCACTAATTACTAATCGGAAGTCTGAAACAAAATATATCCCACTTTGTCAACTAAGCTCCAACCCCTGTCCCATCGCTGCAATCTTGCATCCATGTGCATGTTTTACAAATATTTTAATGGAATGTGCTTTGATGAACTCGTTGCACTTGTGACCCCATTTAACGTACATATCCCCAACAAACCCGCTTAGCAACAAAATCTCACCTCTTCACTGTTGAGGTCCTTAAATGCCAAAAAGCTTTTTACTATAATAGTTTCTTCCCTCGAACAGCTAACTTTGGAATTCCCTTCCTGCTGCCTGCTTCCCTGACTGTACTGATATGCAGAAGCTCAATTGCAACATAAACCAACATCTTAGTCTTTCTTAGGCATGGTCTCAATTAGTAGCACTTTACATCCAAGTGGTAATATTATTTTATTTTTTTTTTTATTCAATTTTCACCCCAAACAAGACACAGTGCCACTTTGAAGCAGGGGGCTACTATTAGGGACTTAATTAGCGGGGTCATTATGAAGGGAGATGAGTAGAAAGATGTTTGTTAACATTACACTTGAACTTCTGCATATCATTGCAGTTGGGAAAGCAGAATCCCGGAAGGGAGTTCCAAAGACCCGCAGTTCTGGGGAAGAAACTATTGGAGTAAAAGGCTTTCTTGCATCTAGGGATCTCTACTGTAAAGGGATAAGACTTAGTAGCTTGTCGGGTTTGTCGGGGGTAGTTACGTCGGGGAGGTACAAGTGTTTTCAGTTCGTCAGAGCATTCACCATTAAAGTATTTGTAGAACAGGCAGAGGGATGCAACATCTCGTCGATGGGACAGAGGCTGAAGCCTAGATGACAGTTCAGGACCTATCAGGTTGGCGACTCTCTTTTGAACCCTGTCCAGGAGCGAGAGACAAGCAGCAGATGCTCCAGCCCAGATGTGACAACAGTACTCCATACATAGGCGAATGGTGGCCTTATAGAGGTATAGGATACTGTCAGGCGTAAGTAGTTTTCTAGCACAGTAGAGGGAGCCAACCTTCCTTGCAGCAGCCTTGGCAATGCTCTCAATGTATCTATTTCAGTTCATATTCCCTGTAAACGTTAGGCCGAGGAGTTTAAAAGAAGTACTTTCAGGTAATGTGTTCTTGGCCATTGCTATTGGTGGTAGAGAAGGTTTCTTGTAGTTATTGAAGGAAACAAGCTTAGTCTTAGCAGCATTGAATGTGACCAACCATTTTTGTCCCCATTCCACTACGGATTGGAGGTCATCCTCTAGTGTTTCTGCCATTTCCTTGGATATGTGTTCATTTGTTTTCCCCTCATATCTGTTATAGAGAGTGGTGTCATCGGCAAATATACCCATCTCCGAAGCAATTTTATCAGGGAGGTCGTTTATGAATATAAGGAATAATAGAGGTCCAAGGATAGACCCCTGAGGTACTCCCGCATTTATGTAATATTGTTTGGATGTACGACCGTCGAGGACAACTTTGATTTTTCTATTACTTAAGAAGGATTTAATTACATTATGAATTCTTCCAGTGATTCCATATGATCTAATTTTCCTTAGAAGACCATCGTGCCATACCCTGTCAAAAGCCTTAGATATATCGAGGGCCACCGCTCTACCCTCCCCTGTTTTATCCAATGAATGGTATATATGTTCAAAAACTACAGTTAAGATATCTGCTGTTGAACGGGTTTGCCTGAATCCATATTGTTTGTCAGTCAGGAGTTTAGCAGCTGTTGGGATGAAGATGAGAAAAAAAATGTCATAAAATCACATGTAATTATCAAACCAAGAAAGTAGACTACACCCCGCCCCCCCGCCTTAATAAAAAAACACACCTCGTTTATTTTCTATAGCAAAAATATTTTTAGTTAATTACCTTAAAATATTAGAATGGCTCATTTTATATTAAATGCATATGTGAAACTGATCCCCTACTCTTAATTCTAAGAAATTGTATTTTTTTTTCAGAGGTGTTATAATATTTTGGAAATATAATGGGGTATGATCCCACACAGTCGGGTGATTCTATTTATAAACGATGCTGCTAGGAACTGACGAATCGAATTAATTCACGTTCTGCTACCAACCAATCAGAAACCAGAATTGCTCAATAAATATTAAACCTTTTCTGTAGCAATTTCGCATGTTTTTTTCCCCGTCTTGACACGATAAGAATATTTTGCTCTGTAGAACTGTCTACAGCAAACCAGTCACCTCTCAAGACTTGCATAGAACAACGAACCATCGGAAACTGTTCTGAAACTAAACATGGCTTACATGTCTAGAAGAGGAATGTTTAAGGTGTTCATAGAAATTGCCTAAAAAACAGAACCTCACCAGGAGGTGGGTAACAGAAGTTAATGTACAATAATAAAGAAAATAATAATAAATAAAAAAAATATAATAAAATATATCTTTTATGATAAATTTTTACCTTAGATATATTCTATTTAAAAAAGTAAATAAATATTAAATATAAAAAAAATAATAAATAAAAAAATATACTAAAATATATCTTTTAGGATAAATTTTTACCTTAGATATATTCTATTTAAAAAAGTAAATAAATATTAAATATAAAAAAAATAATAAATAAAAAAATATACTAAAATATATCTTTTATGATAAATTTTTACCTTAGATATATTCTATTTAAAAAAGTAAATAAATATTAAATATAAAAAAATAATAATAAAAAAATATACTAAAATATATCTTTTATGATAAATTTTTACCTTAGATATATTTTATTTAAAAAAGTAAATAAATATAAAATATTTAAAAAAATAATAATAAATTTAAAAAAATATAATAAAATATATCTTTTATGATAAATTTTTACCTTAGATATATTTTATTTAAAAAAGTAAATAAATATAAAATATTTAAAAAAACTTAGATGAAAAAGTTAATTTTAAAATAAATTTTAAAATAAAATTTTTGAAAATTAAGATTTTTTTTAACCTAAAATCTAAAATCAAAAATAAATAAAAAAAAATAAATCTGGAAATAAAATAAAAAATTTAAAACAAAATAAAAAATAAAATTGTTTTTTTTTATTATGCAAAAAAAAAAAAAATGAACAAATAAAACCAAATAGTTAATTTGTTTGAACAATTTTTTTTTTTTATTTTATTTCCACCTTTTTTTCTGCAAGAGATATATATGAAGACATGGCAAATTCAGCGAGAAATAAAGGGAGTAAGAGGAGGATGAAGGAAGAGGAAGGGGAGTAGGAGTAGGAGGAGGAGAGGTTTTGTTTGTTTAAAGGGTCACAAACAAGCAAAACACGCACACATTATAAGACTTTCACAACTACGGATCTAATATCTTCATCACAAATGGCGGTCACAAGCAGACAAACTAATCCATCTTTAGTGATTTTTTTTTTTTTGATTTCCATTAAAAGGATTTTTTTGTTTCTTCTTCACGTTCAGCAGAGCATTATAAAATTTTTTTTTAATATGTCTGATAATTAATAATAATAAAAAAAACAGTTTCTATACACATGTATATATAAAGTTTTGATAAGGTGTGTGTGTGTGTGTGTATATATATATATATATATATATATATATATATATATATATATATATATATATATATGCATTAGTGTTGGAACGATTAATCAGAATCAGAATCGGAGAAATCGAAAGATTTGGGGGGGGGGGTATCGGAGTCGGAAAAACTGATGCCTATTTTCTGATGCCAAAACGATTCTTTTAATTGTCTTTTTTATTTGATTTTCTTTAAAGCAAAATCTTCCATCGTTTGTAATAATGATAAAAAAATATTTATTGATTTGAAATTAACAGAAAAGCTAAAATCGATAGATCATCCTCACAAGTGTGTTTTGACGTTTATGACAATATCTGTGTATTTACCGTGTTTTTTTTTTAATGAAAATCAGGAAAAATAACAACCTTATAGTTAAATGATTAGAGATTTATAAAGAATCGGAATCGGTTATTGTATTGGAATTGGGAATTTAGCACAGAATCGGTAATTGTATCTGAATCGGGAAAAATATTAAAATTGTCCAATCACTAGTATGTATGTATATATATATATATATATATATATATATATATATATATATATATACACACACATACTACAAACATACTGTCGTACAAACGGTCGGTTTCAATCCTGGCTTGAGCTAGTTGCCTGTCTAGCCACACTGATGAGCTGTGAAACAGCGAAACAGTACTGTATGTGGATGACTAATATATATATATATATATATACATATATATATATATATATAGTAGAAATGGTAATTATTAAAAACTGAAGAAAGTGCTCAATACTGTTGTAGAGCAAATATGCGTTTTATTTTTTATTACCGTATCTTTCTGTTAAGTTACATTATTGTTTCAGCTACCCGGCCGTTTTTTGTCCGTCTGTAGCTTCCTCAGACTTTTAAAAGTCTGAGGAAGCTACAGACGGCCAAAAAAACGGCCGGGTAGCTGAAACAATAATGTAACTTAACAGAAAGATACGGTAATAAAAAATAAAATGTATATATATATATATATATATATATATATGATTAGTTTTTTTTGGAAAAAGAATTCCAGCAGAGTGCTCAATTAAAAGGAAAATCCAAATTTTAAGAGCGTACTTATATTTTGTGTACAGAAAGTTGTTAGTTGAGACAGGTCATTGGTACCGTCGGTTTCAAGCCCGATAATAAGGCCCGTTTAAGGTATCCTTATCAAGTTCTCTTCAGACGAATCAGAGACGAATATTGGCTGAAGAGAGCTTGATAAGGATACCTTAAACGGGCCTTATTATCGGGCTTGAAACCGACGGTACCAATGACCTGTCTCAACTAACAACTTTCTGTACACAAAATAAAATGTATATATATATATATATAGGATGACTATAATGCTCCTTATCTTGAGTTGAGCATATTGGGAAGTGATACACGATATACCATTAGTGTATTAAGAGATGCTCTTTATGAAAACAAATCAAGCTTAGGTATCAAGCTTAGGTATTCGGACGATGTTATAACATCGTTAATTCACTACCTGCACAGCAGCTGATTTAGCATAATGGTTCGACGCCTTGGCTGTCACACGGGCGGTCAGGTTTCGATCCTGGCTTGAGGTAGTTGCCTATCTAGCCACACTGATGAGCTGTGAAACAGTGAAACAATACTGCATGTGGATGACTATATATATATATATATATATATATATATAATATAATATAATATAAACAAAGATGACTGCCGGAACAAACATACAATGTTGAGTTTTCTATGAACTTTTTTTCTTATTGCAGCATTAGATTGTCATTCATAGTTTTCTATCTAAGCAAATAATTTCTCATTTTTCTGAAGAGTATATGTATGAAAAGAGACAGTATTGACATAATATTAACCGCTTGTCTCTGCATAACAAAACAGATCTGTAAAAAATGTACCAAAATTTTAACATGCTGAAGTAGCTGTTTTGCATAAAAAATAAATATTTGGATCAGGGAATGGAACTGTACTGTTATATGTATACTTTTTTTTTTGTTTTACATATGCATTTATATGTTGGTGCACATTCATGAGCATGTTTCAGTCAGCCAGTTACAAGTAACTAGAGACCTCGTCAGGTGATGTTGTTTGCAGAAAAGTAGAGTCTAAAATGCATTAATCCAACTAATAATTTCACTGTACCTTTAGGAACTGTCTTCATTATGAAATACGGACTACCCAATGACCATCAACAGCTTGGTTACGGACTCTACTTTTTATAAGCAATATTATCTGAAGTGGTCTCTAGTTACTTGTAACTGGCTGACCGAAACATGCTCATGAATGTGTAGCGACATATTAATGCTTATGTAAAACAAATAAAAAGTATATCTTGCCCTACTTTGATATTGAGCACTCCTGTATGAACCTTGTTTAAAATTCATTGGTTGCTTTTAGTCATTTGAGAAATGCGTTGGTTTTTTTCTCATTTCCATTAAAAGGATTTTTTGTTTCTTCTTCACATTCAGCAGAACATGCGCAGCATTGTAAAAAAAAATAAATAAATAATATGTTTGTAAAAAAAAAAAAATATGTTTGTAAAAAAAAAATGTTTATAAAAAAAAAATATGTTTGTAAAAAAAAAATGTTTGTAAAAAAAAAATATGTTTGTAAAAAAAAATGTTTATAAAAAAAAATATGTTTGTAAAAAAAAAATATGTTTGTAAAAAAAAAATGTTTGTAAAAAAAAAATATGTTTGTACATGATAATTAATAATAAAAAAAAACAGTTTCTATAGGTATGGACATATAAGGTATTGATAAGGTATGTTGGAATTATTATATACTAGCATTTCAGCCCGGCGTTGCCCGGGTGTTTGCAGGTGTATGTTGAGCAAAAAAAAAAAAAAAAGTGGTCAATTTTTTTTTTAATTTGACCCCTATTACGACCCCTTAAAATTTATTGTTTTGGGCTCAAATCAAGTTATTAAGTTAGATCCATGTCCAAGGAACCTATAACTAAAATTTCAAGTGTTTAGACCCAAAATTGTCAGAGGAGTTTGGTAGAGTTTTCAAAGGTAAATTCGTTGAACTTTGACCCCTTAACAGCCAAATTTTTGGCCGAAAGCCGATCACAAAGATTTTCCCAAATCTCAGTACCCTGTATATCAAATTTCGAGTCTGTAGACTGAAAATTGACAGAGTTATTACATAGAGAAATGTACATACACAGACACGTTTACTTTTATAGATATCTAGATAAATAAAACAGTAGATGTATGCATGCGTGTATAAATATTTAACCGATAAACTTTTAAACTACTGATCACATGACACTGAAATTAACAGGAAATAGTAATCATACACCAAGGATGGTTTATGATGAGTAAAATCTTTGTTTGGATGGATGAATAACGCGTATATAAATATGTTGACAAGTTGAAATACAAAATGTTCATTTCAACTTGCCGACATATTTCTATTACTTTTGTGCATGCACAAATTCATTCATAGCTTGAAGTCGTTTAATTTTAAATCTTATTTTATTTATTTGTCGATAGCTCAAATAGTAGGGAACACAGCTGGAGCACTAAATGTTTTGGCTTCGATTCGAGCTGACAGCACCTAGATCTTTTGTTTTTTTAACTTTTGAAATTTGTATAATATATTAGGTACAATATAATATTCAATGAAATAATTAACATGAAATCTGCATGAATTCAAATATATTTAAGCGTATTTTATGACTAACGAATGCCGGGTTCCCCTCCATGCTAATAATAAATAAAATTGATAAATAATCTTAAAGCAAACAAACCTATCAAGATAGTAAAATCTCTACACGGTTAAGTGGAGCAATTAATACAAGAAGTGAGAGATGAGAGTCCAAGGTAAAAGTTTTTTAAAAATGTATTAACTCATCAGATCATTAAGGAAGACAGAAAAAAAAAGAAACCACTTTAGGTCATGGCATTTCAAAGCTAAATGCAGCTCATCAGAAGAGGAGAAAGTTCCAGATTTAAAAACCTTTAAAAAAAGCTTCTCTTTTTTGTTTTCTATTTCTGATGAGTTAATAAAGTTTGTTTTTATTTATTTTTGAACTCTTAACTTCTTGACAATAAGGTACTTAGTTTTTATTTTCTTTTGAAATCTATTGTTTTCAAAATAATTTTTTTATTTTGAAATCTATTGTTTTCAAATTAATTTTTTTTATTTTGAAATCTATTGTTTTCAAATTAATTTTTTTATTTTGAAATCTATTGTTTTCAAATTAAAAATTTCTTTTATTTTAAAATCTGCTGTTTTTAAATTAATTTTTTTTTTATTGAAATCTATTGTTTTTATATTAAAAATATTTTATTTTTAAATGTATTGTTTCCAAAAACATTTTTAATTTTTAAATCTATTTTCAAATAATTTTTTATTTTGAAATCTATTGTTTTCAAATTTAAAAAAATTATCTTGAAATCTATTGCTTTCAAATTAAAAAAAAATTATCTTGAAATCTATTGTTTTCAAATTAAAAAAAATTATCTTGAAATCTATTGTTTTCAAATTAAAAAAAATTATCTTGAAATCTATTGTTTTCAAATTAAAAAAAAATTATTTTGAAATCTATTGTTTTCAAATTAAAAAAAAAAATTATTTTGAAATCTATTGTTTTCAAATTAAAAAAAAATTATCTTGAAATCTATTGCTTTCAAATTAAAAAAAATTATCTTGAAATCTATTGTTTTCAAATTAAAAAAAAATTATTTTGAAATCTATTGTTTTCAAATTAAAAAAAAAAATTATTTTGAAATCTATTGTTTTCAAATTAAAAAAAAAATTATCTTGAAATCTATTGTTTTCAAATTTAAAAAACAATTATCTTGAAATCTATTGTTTTCAAATTAAAAAAAATTATCTTGAAATCTATTGCTTTCAAATTTAAAAAAATTATCTTGAAATCTATTGTTTTCAAATTAAAAAAAATTATCTTGAAATCTATTGTTTTCAAATTAAAAAAAAATTATTTTGAAATCTATTGTTTTCAAATTAAAAAAAAAAATTATTTTGAAATCTATTGTTTTCAAATTAAAAAAAAAAATTATCTTGAAATCTATTGTTTTCAAATTTAAAAAACAATTATCTTGAAATCTATTGTTTTCAAATTAAAAAAAAATTATTTTGAAATCTATTGTTTTCAAATAAAAAAAAATTATCTTGAAATCTATTGTTTTCAAATTAAAAAAAAATTATCTTGAAATCTATTGTTTTCAAATTAAAAAAAAATTATCTTGAAATCTATTGTTTTCAAATTAAAAAAAAATTATTTTGAAATCTATTGTTTTCAAATTAAAAAAAAATTATCTTGAAATCTATTGTTTTCAAATAAAAAAAAATTATCTTGAAATCTATTGTTTTCAAATTTAAAAAACAATTATCTTGAAATCTATTGTTTTCAAATTAAAAAAAAATTATCTTGAAATCTATTGTTTTCAAATTAAAAAAAAATTATCTTGAAATCTATTGTTTTCAAATTAAAAAACAATTATCTTGAAATCTATTGTTTTCAAATTAAAAAAAAATTATCTTGAAATCTATTGTTTTCAAATTAAAAAAAAATTATTTTGAAATCTATTGTTTTCAAATTAAAAAAAAATTATCTTGAAATCTATTGTTTTCAAATTAAAAAAAAATTATCTTGAAATCTATTGTTTTCAAATTAAAAAACAATTATCTTGAAATCTATTGTTTTCAAATTTAAAAAAAAATTATCTTGAAATGTATTGTTTTCAAATTAAAAAAAAATTATCTTGAAATCTATTGTTTTCAAATTAAAAAAAAATTATTTTGAAATCTATTGTTTTCAAATTAAAAAAAAATTATCTTGAAATCTATTGTTTTCAAATTAAAAAACAATTATCTTGAAATCTATTGTTTTCAAATTTAAAAAAAATTATCTTGAAATCTATTGCTTTCAAATTAAAAAAAAATATTTTGAAATCTATGGTTTTCAAATTAAAAAAAAATTATTTTGAAATCTATTGTTTTCAAATTAAAAAACAATTATTTTGAAATCTATTGCTTTCAAATTAAAAAAAAATTATTTTGAAATCTATTGTTTTCAAATTAAAAAAACAATTATCTTGAAATCTATTGTTTTCAAATTAAAAAACAATTATCTTGAAATCTATTGTTTTCAAATTAAAAAACAATTATCTTGAAATCTATTGTTTTCAAATTAAAAAAAAATTATTTTGAAATCTATTGTTTTCAAATTAAAAAACAATTATCTTGAAATCTATTGTTTTCAAATTAAAAAAAAATATCTTGAAATCTATTGTTTTCAAATTAAAAAAAAATTATCTTGAAATCTATTGTTTTCAAATTAAAAAAAAATTATCTTGAAATCTATTGTTTTCAAATTAAAAAAAAATATTTTGAAATCTATTGTTTTCAAATTAAAAAAAAATTATTTTGAAATCTATTGTTTTCAAATTAAAAAAAAATTATTTTGAAATCTATTGTTTTCAAATTAAAAAAAAATTATCTTGAAATCTATTGTTTTCAAATTAAAAAAAAATTATTTTGAAATCTATTGTTTTCAAATTAAAAAAAAATTATTTTGAAATCTATTGTTTTCAAATTAAAAAAAAATTATTTTGAAATCTATTGTTTTCAAATTAAAAAAAAAATATCTTGAAATCTATTGTTTTCAAATTAAAAAAAAATTATCTTGAAATCTATTGCTTTCAAATTAAAAAAAAATTATCTTGAAATCTATTGCTTTCAAATTAAAAAAAAATTATCTTGAAATCTATTGTTTTCAAATTAAAAAAAATATTTTGAAATCTATGGTTTTCAAATTAGATTTTTTTTTTTATTTTGAAATCTATTGCTCTCAAAAGAAATTTTTTTTTAAATCTATTGTTTTCAAAGTAAAAATATTTATTTTGAAATCTATTGCTTTCAAATTAAAATTTTGGTATTTTGAAATCTATTTTCAAATTTAAAAAAGATGTATTTTTATTTTGAAATTTATTGTTTTCAAATTAAAATAAAGTTTTTCTTTACGAAAATTCTATTTTAGGATCTTTTTTCTTTACTGTCAAGATAAATCAATATTTTCAACATCTTTTGTGAGTTATGATTTCTACCCACAATGTGTTGTAAATTTTGTTGAACATTGAAGAAAAATTGTAAACAGGAGAAAATACCAAATACATTAGTTTTGGAGGAGGTAGGTATTTTTTTTTTTTTTTTTTTTACTATAGACAACAAAATGAAATAGTGGTCAAAATTATGTAACGGTAACATCAATTGGATGGGTTTCTACAAGTATTTTGCTTAATTTTCTATTTTTGAGCGATTATCCAGACACCAAAGATGTGATCCCCTTGTGTTGGCCATTTGTTCTTGTTCTCACATAACATTCAACACTACTTATTTTTCAAACTAAATAAACGCTTTAAAATAAGTTAAAACGCTAAAACCTTATCCAGCTAGGTAAGAGACTATCTTGCCTTTGATAACATTTATTTTTTATATAATTGTTTTTTTACCACTTTTTCATTTTATTGTTTATAGTAAAAAAAAAAATGATTTACTTTCTTCATATGTATATTTAAAAGTGTTGTTTCCAGTATAAAAATTTCAGAGTTTGACTAGAAAGTTCCAAAGTTCAACAAGATGCGCCTGATGAAGGTCAGAGGTTACATCGATCAAAATGCGGTGAATATTGCAATCAAGATAAGAGTAGAAGTCTGAATGATCCAAACCGTCAATCCTCATCTCGAAAATTTATTTCTATTTTTTTTTTTGGGGGGGGGGAGAGGAGCATACATAACTTACTTGAAATTAAATAGGCTTATATATAAAGCAATAAAAAGTTTTGAAAAATTATTTTTGAAAAAATATACAAAATAAAAATGATTTCCCCATTTTTTAATCACATATCAAGCAATAAAGTTTTAACATTTTTTTTTGAGAGAGAAAGAGCATGATAAAAAAAATGGTGATTACAACTTCTCTCCCAATTTTTGTATTTTGTAATATATTTTCTTTCAATCAGTTCTTTTTTTTCTGATGAGTTAAGGGCAAAATAAATTCATTGATTGATATAATAATTAAATGAATGATTTTGCGCTACGAAACAGGTGCTGTACCGAATTCTGCATGTCAACATAATTAAAGGAATAAATGGTAAGATGGTCAACATCTTGAAATTAGGAATATAGACTTTTATCATTTATTTGTTATATATATATATATATATGTGTGTGTGTGTGTGTGTGTGTGTGTGTTGAAAGCAAACAGGCTCACATATAAAAAAAAGGAGTTTGTCAAGAATTTCCCCTTGATTAAAAAACAAAGAAAAATCTGTATAGTGCACATACCGTGTTAAAAATGAAAACATCATATTCCAAAAATCATATAGATTGATCAAGTAGTTTTATTTTTAAATAAGAAAAACAAATTTTCTTTTTTTCTCACAGGATTTGGAAAATTTGACTGACTTTATTCCGATAAATATTTTCTTGTCTAAAGGTGCGTCTGCTTAACACCAATTCAATAACACACTAACAGCAACAAATATATATATACATATATATATATATATATATTATACAGTGTCCCAATAAAATGTATACACTCTTTAAATTATCTCAACTTGCTACATGAATATCCCATCCCTCGTTTCCAAGAGATGTTTAAGAATAAAGAATGCTACTTCCAGTAGGATGCACCACATCACCACTATCTTCATGACATAACAGCCTATCTTTATGGCCACCTGCCAAACAGATGGGTAGGATGAAGAGTAAGTATCGAGTACTATCCACGATCAACGGATTTTACCCGCATGGATACTTTGGAGAGATGAGGAGGGATTTTAAACACAATGTTCACACAAAAAAAAAAAAAACAGCTACCATGATGGAGTTGAAAATAGCCATTGAAGGAGGATGTGCCAGCATCCCAACTGAACTGATAAGGAACGTTTTAGATTCAATCAGTTAGAGTTGTCAGCTGTTCCTAGACCACAATGACCAATAACTTGAACACTTTCGATAATTAGCTGGTTTCTACATTTGTTCACAAGCAAGTGCTCGTCTGAGCTTCAATCTGTGGTCTCCCCTCACTAAACATTCACAAGAAACACTCGTCTAGCTGAAAACACTATCAATAATTTCCCCACTCTTTATCTGTGCCTAAATCTAAACGTAGATTCTATAAACAAAGCTTCTTTCTTAGAACTGCACACCTTTGAAACTCTTATGTTTAACCGTTTCCAGCTGACTACAATATGGCCGTCTTCAAGTTCAATGTAAACAAGTTCTTGATGAGCCGCTCCGCTCTTCTTAAAGAATCAAATTCACCAAATTTACACTTCTAACGATTACTATATTGTCCTTTTGACCACTGTACAATCTTTAACCCTTATCCTCGAGTGGCTTCTGGGCCTTGATAAGTTGTGATTCCCCTGTGAAAAGAAAAAAATTTGGATGTATGAAACTTTTCTTTATCATAATAAATATTTTATACACATTAAAGAGTGTATATGTATTTTTGGGACACCCTGTGTATATATATATATTTGTACACACATGCAGCCATGCATATTTTGTTGATAAAAAATATGTGGACAAGGTCTACAATATCTAGATGCCTAAATTCACTAAAATGTTCAGCAGTTAATATAGGAGGTAAGGGAAATATGGACGGCGCCAAGAAACTGGAGATGGGGAGAGGAGATTAAAATGGTGGCGCCAAGTAGTTCACAAGATTCACAGTTTGTTGCCGACGAAAACGCAACTGGCACAGTCACAAGACTTACAGGAAATTGAAATTAACGAAAACCAATCTTCTCACTACTTTTGGAAGGATGGCCATGAATTAAAAAATGTAGAATATTTTAAATTATATCCCCTCCCCACACTTTTTTTTTTTTGCAGGGTGGGGGTGGAGGGGCTTTGATACAAAATAAGTACATGAAAAAAAAAATTACTTTTTTGTTGTTTAGAAGCACAAACGAACCCTAATACTTGACTTTACTTTTAAACATTAATTCAAACCATAAATTATTTTCTAAGCAATTAATAACTATTGAAATCAAAAAATGCAAAACGGGATTATAAAACATCTTATTCAACAAGTAATTTTACTGTGAAATTAAATTACTTGTTGAATAGGATTTTTTTAATCCATCACAATGGATTTCGTTTTAAAGAAGTCAGTCATTTTTACTTAAATTTGCACATTTTTCGTTAAAACATGTTTGGTCGTCTGATAGGTGGATATGATGTACAAAATAGCTAAATTCACTGAATGTTTGGAAAGATGGCCAAGAATTAGAAAGTGTAGAATACTTTAAATAATATCCTTTCCCCACACGTTTTTTTTTTTTTTTTTTTTTTGCGGGGTGGGGTGGGGTGGGGGGCTTTGATACAACATAAGTGTACAAAAAAAAATTTGTATTTTATTTTTACTTTTTTGAAAATCCTTTTAAGACGGGGTTTCATTTGTTTATTCATTTTTTTTTTTTTTTGCAGACTGTTATCCTCATCTTTATAGTTGTCGTTTCTCCACGTTTTGGCCAAGTCATCCTCTGGCCTTCTTCAGGTGATTAACCGCGATGGGATAGGAATGCTGAGTCTTGTAATTGTACCCCTGTAAATTACTGCCTTCCATAGTTGTCTCATCACGTTTTGGCCAACTAAGTCTCTGGCCTGCTTGGGTAGGATTGAAACCGCTATCTTCCGACAATGCACACCTAGGTGCAGTGGATAGAGGAGTTGAGTCTCTATGATTCCAGGTGAGCATTGTGTGAAGATATTAATTATTTTTTTTTTAATTTGGTGCTTCTTTCATATTAGTATATTGTAAAAGTGGTTGTTAAAACGTAGGCTGATTGGAGTGTAACTTTAAAAAAAAAAAAAAAATGAAGGAAAACGCTTTTACCGTTTGATTTTCAAATTCTCACCCGTTCACCAAAATTGGATTGATAAGTTATAAATAATAAAAAAATTGTTATTGTTGTTCACATTCTGAGGAGTAACACAACTCAGCAACCACCAATGGTATCCCACACTCAGCAGAATTCGACTTCAAAACAAAACAAAAAAAATCTCACTTATTCTCTTTTATTCCAAAAATGTAGAAAAAAAACCAAAAAAAAAAACAATTTAATTGCTCATAGGTTTTCATATTTTTTCAAATTCAAATAATGTTTCTCAAAAAGACACATTCTTCCTTACAGATTTTACATTGCTCCACGTTTACAAACATTTTTGCCGGTGTTTAATGTCACAATAATCTATATATATAAAAGACAAACGTCTGTGTGTATGTATGTATGTTTGTTTGTAACGCTAAAACTTTTGAAAGACGGAACCAAATTTGACAAATTTGGTATCATATCGAAGCCCCATCACCCGGATGACAAATATCGAAATTTCACGTCAAACGGACTACTAGAAGTTGGTCAACTGATCAGTAATCTCCGAGGGGGGCCCCCAAAAAACCTGTCATTATCTATATATATAAAAGACAAATGTTTGTTTGTAACGCTAAAACTTGAGATGAAAGATTCCTCTCCCCTAAGAATAAAACATATGTTCAATATCTGCTTTTGTTTTTTCATTGTTTATACGGTCCCGAGCAACGCCGGGTAGCCCTGCTAGTCTATATATATAAAAGCCAAACGTCTGTGTGTATGTATGTATGTTTGTTTGTAACGCTAAAACTTTTGAAAGACGGAACCAAACTTGACAAATTTGGTATCATATCGAAGCCCCATCACCCGGATGACAAATATCGAAATTTCACGTCAAACGGACCACTAGAAGTTGGTCAACTGATCAGTTATCTTCGAGGGGGGCCCCAAAAAAACCTGTCATTATCTATATATATAAAAGACAAACGTCTGTGTGTATGTATGTATGTTTGTTTGTAACGCTAAAACTTTTGAAAGACGGAACCAAACTTGACAAATTTGGTATCATATCGAAGCCCCATCACCCGGATGACAAGTATCGAAATTTCACGTCAAACGGACTACTAGAAGTTGGTCAACTGATCAGTTATCTTCGAGGGGGGCCCCCAAAAAACCTGTCATTATCTATATATATAAAAGACAAATGTTTGTTTGTAACGCTAAAACTTGAGATGAAAGATTCCTCTCCCCTAAGAATAAAACATATGTTCAATATCTGCTTTTGTTTTTTCATTGTTTATATGGTCCCGAGCAACGCCGGGTAGCCCTGCTAGTTCTAATATAAATGCCAAAGTTTTTTTTTTTTCAGCGGCAACATCAAAATGGCTTACTGTTATTTAAAGCAATCATACGACATAGATATCTCAAAAGACTATATCTATATATAATTATAAAACTCTATGGACCTTGCTCACTTTCTTGCATCTAGTCTTCAACGATTGGGTGATTCCATGTTTCAAAAAACGAGATAGCAGGTGAATTTACATACACGTGTGTATATATATATATATATATATATATATATATATATACAAGTATATATGTGCGTATGTATGTGTATATATATGTATGTATGTACATGTATGTGTGTATGTATATGTATATATGTGTATATGTTTCAAACTCATGTTTTTTGCAACGCATGAAGATGGAATTGGCAGACTCGCATGTGATTTTCCAAGCGGAGCAGGCGTGCGAATTGACAGAACGGTCCGGCTGAGAGTTGTTTGGGGACGCTTGCACTTTTTTTTTTTTTTTTTTTTTGAATAAAGTTTGTTTCGGGCTCATTTTTTTGCAGCACATGAAGGTGAAATTGACAGACTCGCATGTGGTTTTTCAACCAGAACAAACGTGCGAATTGACAGGACGGTCCAGCTGAGGGTTGTTTGGGGACGCTTGCACTTTTTTTTTTTTCTTTTTTTTTTTTTTTTAAATAAAGTTTGTTTCAAACTCATTTTTTTGCAACACATGAAGATAAAAAAAATAAAAAGTGCAAGCGTCTTTGGATAGCTTTCGGTTGGACTGTCTTGTCAATTCGTGCGTTGTTTTGTTTGGAGGGTTGTGTGCGGGTCTGTTAATTTTGTCTTCATGTGTTGCAGGGAAATGAGTTTGAAACAAACTTTATTTAAAAAAAAAAAAAATCCAAGCAGGAAGGAAAAGGGTCAAAAATGGTCCAATTGCTGATCACTTACTATTTATGACTTTTGGATTATTTATTCATGTGTATTTTGCGTGTGTGTGTGTGTTTAAGTATGTGTGTGTATATGCGTATATGTGTGCCTCTACGTGATTACGTTTGTATATCTGTGCGCATGCACACGTATGTTGGCGTACGTCTATGTACGCATGTGTTTATTTCCATGTGTATGCGGGGTGGAGGGGGCTCCCGTAAGCCGTGAAGGCAACCCCTCTAGGAGAAGCAAATCTCTGAGTTAAAAAACATAAAGTGGGAGACCAGTACCCGCATTAAGCTGGTCTGCAGTTTGACTTGTTGCTGGCTATCTTGCTCTTGCTTGTTGCTGGATGTCAACATTTTGAACCGAGAGAGAGATTTAGCTGTCGTACAAAGCTAAAACTCTGTAACACCATCAGGTACAGATACTCCCTCAGGCTATAAGAAAAAAAACAAAAAAAAACGGTCCTATTGCGATGGAAAAGTTGTGACGCGTGTAGGTCTGAAATGCTGGAAGCATGTAGTAATTGAGCTGCCATTATTATATGTATCTATGTATATATATATATATAGGTGTATGTATGTTTATGTACATGTGTATGTGTGTATATCTATGTTTATATGTATGTATATGTGTTTGTGTGTATGTGTGCATGTATGTATATGGGCGTGAGTATGTGTATTTATGCATTTCTGTATGTATGGGCATGTATGTATGTGTGTATAAGTGCATATTTACGTACATGTATGTATATGTAGGTAAGTGTGTGTGTATATATTTATGTGTGTATTTATGCATTTGTGTATGTATGCATATATATGCGTGTATGTATGGGCATGTATGTATGTGTGTATAAGTGCATATTTACGTACATGTATGTATATGTAGGTAAGTGTGTGTGTATATATGTACGTATGGATGGATGGATGTATGTATATGTGTGTATGTATTTGTAGGTGTGTATGTATGTATATCTGTATGTATGAGTGCATATTTACATACGTGTATGTATATGTAGGTAAGTGTGTGTGTGTATATATATATATATATGTGCGTATGTGTACGTATGGATGTATGTATGTGTATGTATGTATATCTGTATGTATGCATGTGTGTTTGTATACGTATGTGTATTCATGGTGTATGTACATATATGTGTATGTTTACAGATATGTGTGTATCTGTATATATGTATATTTGCGTTTAAATATATGTGTGTATGTATGCCAATGACCGTCTTGTGTATGTTTATGTATAAGTATGTCTATGTATGCATATATGTAATATGTATGTATATATGTAATATGTATGTATGCATATATGTAATATGTATGTATGTATGCGTGTATGTGCATATGTGTATGCATGCGTGCATGTCTATATATGTATATATACCAGTGACCGTCTTCACTGTCATGTCTGCTTGTGCGTGTGAATTTTTTTTTTTTTTTTTTTCGGCAGGACTAAAGTTAAGGTTATCTTCGGGCTCATGGACTTTCAGTACCTGAGGGAGTGGCACTCGTCTGACAAGACGTTGCAATCATCATCATATATATATATATAGGACTATCCGCTTATTTTGTGCTTCCTTTTTTAAAATTAAATATGTTTTTAACTCTTTTTCAAAGTGTTTTTTAACATGTTTTATAAACTACTTGTTCTATATATATAACAAGCTTTCCTGATGAGATCAATAATGATCAAAACTGTCTGCACATCGTAGCAAGAGATGACTATATTTTGTCCTGCCGTGATAGAGTTCAAAATAGACTTCGTAGCCTTGTAGGAGATGTCCTTTTCTCCTCCTTGCAACCTCTATCTCACAGAAGAGATGTTGCGAGTTTGTCTCTGATGTATCGTTATTTTCATGGAAAGTGTTCAACTGAGCTTCAATCTATGGTCCCCCCTTGCCAAACTTTCACAAGAAACACTCGTCTAGCTGAAAACACTATCAATAATTCCCCCCACACTTTATCTGTGTCTAAACCTAAACGCAGATTCCATGAACAAAGCTTCTTTCTTAGAACTGCACGCCTGTGGAATTGTCTTCCGTCTTCCTGCCTTTCGGCTGACTACAATATGGTTGTGTTCAAGTCTAACGTAAAGAAGTTCTTGATGAGCCGTTCCATATAAGTTAACAAATTTACCAAATTTTCATTACTAATGATTACTATATTGTCCAATTTCTACTGTACACTCTTTAACCCTTATCCTTGAGTGGCCTCTTGGCCTTGATAATGTGGTGATGCCTGTGTAAAAAAATTTTTTTAAAAATACCATAAACAAATTTAAAAATTATAAATTTGCTCTCTTTGATTGAGCACTATCGGTGTTCAATGACTCTAATCTTTTGAATATTTACAACATGGAATGCCTATATACATATATATATATATATACACACACAGGTATTGAGTAAATATAAATATATATATATATATATGTATGTATGTACACACACGTCTGGAGTAAATATATATATATATATATATATATATAAATAAATATATATGTACACACACGTATGGAGTAAATATAAATATATATAAAAAAAAATATAAATATATATAAATAAATGTATATGTACATACACGTATGGGCGTGGCTCAGAGGCAAATAAATAAAGGCAAAGAGTTGTTTCAATTTTGATCCTATCCGATAGCAAACAAGTCAAATATATATTTTTGATCTCACTGAAGGGTTGAAAATCTTTGTCATTTTGCCATTAATGATTATATTTTTTTCTCTATTCCAGATATTTTACAGATAATATTTTGGAAATTAATTACGGATAAGTATAGCATTGAATGACGTACGCAAATTGTGAAATCAGGGGTGAATTGTTTTTACCCAAAAAACTTATCAACAGCATTTTCACGTAAAAGATAGCCCAATTCACAACACAATTCAAAACATTGTGCACAAGCTGGCAGACCTCGAAACGTCATCAAAAATGAAAATAGGGAAAGAGTGCAAGAGAGCGTGGTGCAGCATCCTGAAAAATCGATTTGACGACGTTTCACACAACTTAGGATATGTCGAAGCTCACTACACAATATTCTGCACAGTTTAAAACTCTTTCCTTATAAAGTGCAGCTTATTCAACATTTTAAGCCTGAAGATTTTCAAACAAGCGTTCAATATGCAGTTTAAATGCCAGAACTTGTCCGAAATGAACCAAATTTTCTGCAAAAGTTGATTATATCAGATGAAGCCCATTTTTATTTGAATGGATTCGTTAACAAACAAAACTACAAATTTTGGGACTCTGAAAATCCAACAGCAATTCACCAAAAGCAGTTGCATCCCATAAAGTGCACCGTATGATGTGCAGTAACGAAAGAGAAGATTATTGAATTTTATTTTTTGAAGATCAAGATGAAAATGCTGTCAGTGTTACCGGAGAGAGATACCGGACTATAATTGCAGACTTCCTGTGCCCACAAATTCAAAATAGGCTCAACTTATGGTTACAACAAGATGAGGCAACGGCACATATGGCGAGAGACATTGTGGAGCTTCTCAAGTAATTCTTTGGTGACAACATTATCTCTCGCTATGGCAATATCAAATGACCACCACATTCCCCAGACTTGACTAGCCCCGACTTTTTCTTCTGAGGATATCTTAAAGGAAGAGTCCATGTTAACAAACCCCAAACCCTGCAAAAATTGAAGGAAAACATCAGGAAGGAAATAAGGAAGTTAAATCGCAATCCAAAGATTCTACAATCTGTCATGAATAATGTTTTGGAAAGAGCACAAATATGTGAAGTTGGAAATGGGAAACATTTAAAAGACATTATTTTTCATAAATAAAGATTGTTTCAATTTTGCTTTTTTTTAAAAAAGAATTCCCAATATCTTAGATTGTGTTAAAATTACAGAAAGATATCAAAAATAAAGAATCTATTTAAGTTCAAAAACCTTCAGTAACTTTTTGGACACTCTGTATTAGGTTCAATATAATAATTGATAAAGAATTGTCTCTATAATAATTCATATCTAATCTGCGTGAATTAAGATATCATATCTTACGATATCGGGCAGCCTGCTAGTATGTATATATATATATATATATATATATATATATACATACACACACACACACACAGAAATATCCATCCCAATAACTAGAAAAATGTAAGCCATATTTAATTGAACATCTATTTTATAATCTGGCATGTGTTGGATGTCTTTTAAAAATTGACTTTAAAAAAAAAAAAAACTATCTCTGGCCAGGTTTTTATTTATCCCTCTTACTTTCAAATCTATTCTTATCACTTCCTCTCATGGTTTTCTTAGCCTCGAGCTAACTGACCCTCCTACCTCAACTGTTCTACATCTACTAACCCAAGAACGCTTAACTATTCATCCAACGTGGCCATACCAACACAGTCTCCTGTTCTGTACATATCTTCCTCTACTGTCCAGATTTAATTTTCTTGTTAGTTTTAACCAGACATACTCACACAAACAACCATTCTTCATATAATAGACCAAACTTTATAACGAAAAAATACAATATAAAAAAAAACACTTTTTTTTCTAATGCTAGAAGACTACTCACACTTGAGAGTATCCTGTATCTCTACAAAGCTATCATTCGCATTCCATAAATGGAATATTGTTGCCACAGCTAGTCTTTTCCTCCTCTAAACTAAGTATGAATAGTAATAGGACAATCCTAACCAGATGAAAAGGTTCAATATTCAAGATTGAGCACTAACATGAGAAATTGAATTTAAACTTTGTAAATTAGAATTTACAATGAATTTATTATTCGACAAGGAAGACAAGTGGAAAATTACTTCAATTTGTATACCTTGTTGAATAAAAAATTTTGTTGTAAATTCTAGTTTACAAACTTATATATATCTATAATATAAAGCTGAACGCCTGTGTGTGTGTGTCTGGTCACGAATAGGCTCCTATATGGTTGACTATTATAGAAAACTGATCACATATAATGATAGAAGATGTATCGAGACACAGGAATGGGTATGTTTGATCTGGCATAATGATGATTCATTAAAATTTTGGGGTCTGCATACGTGCCTGGTCCACAAAGTATGGAAATAAAAAATGTAAAAATTAAAAAGAAAAAAAACGTTTACAAGTGTTTTTGATATAGATGTACATAATACTTTGATAAGTATGTTTTAACTATAATAGGGATGGTATAATAAAATTGGGGGGTCTGCGTTCGCGCCTGGCCTCTATAGAATTGAAATAGGCACAAACTTTAATAAAGACTTTTCATATCTATCTGCGTAAGTATACTTTAATAATTATGTTTCAGTTTGAAGAAATATGGTATAATAAAATTATGGGGTGTTCGTTCATGCCTGACCTCCATAGAATGGAAATATGTCACAAAGTTTAACAAGGTTTTTTAATATAGATCCACAGAATATTGTGATAAGTGTTTCAGTGTGAACAAGTATGGTATAATAAATTACGGGGTTTATCTATTTTATTTTTACTTTCATCATATTTTGCTTTGGTTTTGATACCCCCAAATTCGAAGCTATCTCTTTACAACCCTTCCTTTTCATAACCTATCATACTTTCATAAATCAGAGTCCATTTTCTGTAGGCTGTTTGTGAACCCAGTCAACGATGGGTACTTTTGCTAGTATATATACATATATATATATATATATATGAACTAAAGATTCCCGAAAGGATGAAACACTAGTGTTTGTAGGTATTTATTATTACAGTAAATAATTATGACAGCCCCTTTAGGAAACTCGTTTCTTATCGTTGAGCACTTTCAGTTGAATTAAAGTCAGTCAATTTACCTCTTATGCATAGATCATCGTATAACGATTAGATCATTCTGACTGATGTAAAAAAAACATTTAAAAATAGAAATGTTTAAATTTCAACATTATTTCATGCAGTTAATGGTAGCCAAATGGATGTGGTCCTTGTTAATCAAGCCAGAGATGGCTTGTGTAGCCGGGTTCAAATCTATCGACTGGTGTTAATCGTAACACCCTGCACTGAAGATTCCCGAAGGATGAAACACTAGTGTTTGTAGGTATTTAATTATTATAGTAAATAATATATATATCAATCGACTATGTTGTATTATTGATTTTAAAAACCAGTGAGCGATTTCAATGTTACTATAGTTGTGAGAAATGAAAAACAAAAAAACTTTTGCATTCAAATTTTGTCAAGCCTCTAAAATGTGTTTTTTTTATTGTTAAACCTTTCATGTAACAGGAGATCTCACACATTAACTTTTGCAATAAAAAACAGCTTCATAAATTCGATGGTGGTGGTGGGGGGATTTACAGCACAGAAAAAAAAAAATTTTAAATAATAAACCAACAAAACGTTTCAAGCTTCATAAATTACTGATTCGGTTAATGACAGAATTCTCATAGCGTTAAAAGACGTTTTCATAGTTTTGCAATGGACGTTATAGAGGAAGGGTAGAATTTATAAGAGTAATTTCTTGCTAGTCTAGCCTCAATATAAACTTCATTTCTAGCAAAATACAAGAAGATGTCTATGAAAATATCGATGGAAACAAATTAAAAAAAAATACATTTTTTATAATCAAAAATGGGTTTATTATAATCAAAAATGGGTGTATTAGTGGCATGGTTGAATAATGCCGTTGCACTTTGGTTTAGAAACACAAATAAAATATAATGCTAGACTTTCGCTCATAAACTTAAATTCTAGGCAAATTTGATTTTCTAATTGACAGTTTAAAGGTATCAAAATCACTATCAAATTTTGCATAGTCACATAAATCACTGTTTTGGCCATGACACATATACACACACACATTTATATATATATATATATATATATATATATATATATAAAGGAGATTAGAATAATAGTCTAAAGAGCTAAGTGTATTTTAATGTAACAGTGAAATTACTAGTTTAATTAAAATACAGGAAATGCTCGTTGTAATTTAGATATATAATAAGCTCGATAGTTAAATGTCCTAGAGCTAATTCAATATTAAGTAATGTGATTTACAATTTAAAAAAAAAAATTTTAATTTAAAAATCAAATTTTAATTAAATTATTCAAAAAAATAAAAAGCTATAGCAAGCATCTAAATGACTACTTTAAACACAGTTCCTGATTTCAAAAAAAGAAAAACTAAAAGATTCATCTGCCTTACTTTTAATGCTAGGTTTATTTATGGTGTCTTTTAAATTCAATAAAAATCCTCCTAAATTTGCTGATGAGGAGACCGTGCTTACCAAAAAAACTATATATAATTGTTCTACCTAACTTCATGTATACCACAAATAAAAAGCACGGATTTCCGAAACGATCGTACAGATAATTGACTTTGTTGTTGTTCCTTCTTATGAAACTGATTTTTAATTTAATTAAAATTTGATTTTTAAATTAAAAAAATTTTTTTTTAATTTTTAAATTGTAAATCACATTACTTAATATATATATATATATATATATATATATATATATATATATATATATATATAAACATGTTAAGATAAGCTCAACTCAACTTTTTTAATTTTTAAATTGTAAATCACATTACTTAATATATATATATATATATATATATATATATAAACATGTTAAGATAAGCTCAACTATAAATTTGACATATTAAAAGAAAAACAATAGAACAGGAAATAGAAGTCATACGAATCTTGTTTAGGGCCAACTTAGCCATTGGCTGATGAAAAGAAAAACCAAGAGAAGAATAAAACCACTTAAAACAGACCAGGTGACACAAATTCCATGCATTTCAGCTTAACGTTTCCAATGTAAAAAAATGTGTATTAATCATGTATATATATATATATATATTTATATATATATATATATACATAAAAAATTGTCCCTTAATCATGTACATGTATGTACAAATATATATATTTATATATATCTATATAAAATATATCAAAAAAATTGTGTATCAACCATGCTTCTTTCAGCATCTCCCTATTTAACATTAGATTCATATATGAGGGTCGTTCCAAAAGTAAAACTTCCTATTTTTTTCACCTGGAAAAGTTAAAGAGCTACACAGATGAGAGTAGTACCATTAAAACGAGCGACCTTTTGTACTCCAGAATTTATTTTTCTACATAGTCACCAACCATTTTCAAACAGCTTTTGCCAGAAATTCAATGGGACATCTCTGCTTCTGACACACTTCCTTGACAGGAGTTGCTTTCTTAGAGTCTCACACCGTCAATATCTGCAACAGAGTGATGAAACTTTCAGGTCATGAGACGCATAAGTTCAGTCATCATAAAAACGCAATTTGCAATCCCCTCTGATCCATTCACGTGAAATTAAAAAAAAAAAAAAGGAGGCATTACTTTGGGAATGCTCCTTGTACAATTCTTTTAAATATTTCGTCTGATATTTTGCCAAAATGGCGTTTAATTCCTTTTCTTTAGATTATTTTTCAATTAACCTAATTCTATGCTTTACACCATCTGCATTCTTAATAAGATCTGGCATTTTTTCTAAAAATTATTTTACTCTATTATGAAAAAATTCAGTTCAATTCATTAATCGATCTATTTTCTGTGTTGAAAATAAATTTCCAGATTGAGAAATATTTTAAAACTAGCAGGGCATCCAGCATTGCCCAGTCATAAAATATGCATAAACATTATATTTTAATTCACACGGAAACTGAAATGTGTATGCGAGTATTGTTTTTTCTAAACATATCACTTCTTGTAAGTAAAAAAAAAAAAATATTCGAGCTGAGATCGAAATTAAAACCTAAAGTGAATCAAGTACAATGACCATTAGGCTTGACAAGATCTTTAAAAGGTGTTTTCAAACCTACTTATTCTAAGCAAAGAATCTGTCATGTTAACTAGTCACGCCTGTGTATTCGTGAGACAGTTGACAAACAGATAAAAATCCGATGACCCCCCCCTCCCCCACCTCCACATTCCAATTTTTTTAATTTTGATGTCTTAGCAGCATTTTTTTTTCCGGATGAAAACCGATTAAAATGTTTTCCACCCATCTGAATACCCTATGGACCAAATTTCAAGTGTGTAGATACAAAAATTTGTTGAGTATATAGGTTGAGAAGTGTCCTCTCACACACCCACATTCTCACGTCTATTGATAGATAGACTAGCAAAACCTGTGGAAATTCCACAGAATGAGACCGATACTTAACCAATAAATATGTTTTCATGAAGCGGATATTTTTCTGGATAGCAAAAAAAAAAAAAAAATTTTTTCTTTTTTTAACAGAAAAACCAATAACACGCAGCAAAAATGAGTTTATTAACATTTCTTTGAAAATAGTTCCGATTGTATTTTAAATAATAAGTTAAATTACTAAGTAATAATACTCAAGAAGTCATACTGTGCAACATAGTTTAATACAAATAACAAAAACCACATTATAAGAGACTATCTTTAATTTACTCTCTACGTCCAGCTCCTCTTGGAAGATAATTTTTTTTTGCCCAGTTTCTTTCGAATGTTCCCTTTTTTTTTACCCACCATTTCGCTGACTTCTGTTTTCAGTGAAGAACGGCTGCACATTGAAATCGCTAAGAGTTTCTTTCTCAAACCATTAAAACAATGACCATATATTACGATGAGATTCAAAAACGAGGCTACATCAAAGGGAGGTCACTCTCATATTCTTGTCCAAGCCAGATGGACCAATATTTGTGATTTTGTTTTTTTTTTTGAAGCAGTTTGGCCTTCAGAAATCGTATATGACCTTTTATTAAGCATAACGTACAAACTAAAGAACGAATAAACAGAGTATAGTAAACGGCTAATGCGATAAGGCAAAGTAATAGTCAATAGTGACTGAGAGAAGCAGATAATGTTAAAAATCTGGACAGACTTGTTGTAACCCAGATCACAGGGAACACTACTTGTTATTGTCAGTAAACAATCAACATTCCAAATTTTGAAAATTCGGACGTTGAAATTTCATTAAAATTCTAACCGTGGAGTCTTAATTTGATACAAATTACTATTGCAGCCCATTCGTATATGAAATATATGTCAAGTTTCGGGGTAAAATTAATTAACGCCGGTTAACATGCCATAGAAGCCAATAATTAAGCTTTGATCAAATGCTGACATTCTTGTACTTAAATCAGTCAATAGTCCAAAAAATTCCATTATTTTAAAAGTTTCAATCAAATCTGTCATTCTTCTCTTTCTAATTTTTCTAATATCGTTGTTTAATTGTAATCTTCGTTTTCTTTTTATCATTTGTGTCATTCTTCTTCGGACACATATTTCCACCTTTGCTTACGTCAAATAAGGTACATTGTAACTGAAGCATAAGGAACTAACATTCACGGGCAATATGAACTAGAACAAATACATTGAGGACATTGCAAAGGCTGCTGCAAAGAACGTGGGTTCCCTCTATTAAGCTAGAAAACAACTCACACCTGAAAGTATCCTGTACCACTATAAAGCCATCATTCGCCCATGCTTGGAGTATTGTTGGGCTGGTGTATCTGCCAGAAGTTTCACCCTCTTGAATAGGGTCCAATAAAAAAGAGTCTTCAATCTAACCCAGGTCCCATTTTGTCAACTAAGCTCCAACCCCTGTCCCATCACCACAATTTTGCATTTCTGTACCTGTTTTACAAGTATTTTAATGGAATGTGCTCTGATGAACTCGTTGCACTTGTGCCCCCTCGACGTACATATCCCCAACAACCCCTTCAATGCTGAGGCCCCTAAATGCCAAAAAACTTTCTACTCTAATAGTTTCTTCCCTTGAACAGCTAGACTTTGGAATTCCCTTCCTGCTACCTGCTTCCCTGACTGTACTGATACGCAGAAGTTTAAATGTAATTTAAACAAACATTTTGTTAATCTTTCCAAGGCATGGTCCCAGATAGGACTTTCCAATTACATTCAAGCAGTGATATGCCTTGTTACGGGTGGACGTGAGTAAAAATTTTAAAAAAATTTTATAGGCAGTAACCTGTCTAGGGAGTTGGGCAGCAAGATATTTGTCCACATTACATGGGTTTTGTTTGGATCTCCCAATCCCATCTACAAAAAATGAAAATATTCAATTTTCCTATTCTTAACTGTCATTAATTTGAGCTGGCAACTTGTTCCAAAATTACAGTACTCCATTATAAAAAGAAAAAAAAAAGGAAGAAAAAAAAAAGGAAAAGAGAAAAAAGAAAACAAAAAGGCAAATAAAAAGGAAAAAAGAAGAAAAAATATAATTTGTTAATAGATTTTCTGTTTTGGAATAAAATTGCATGATTGAATACTGCACAGATTTCCAAGGTTGACAAAGATTCTCGAGCTTGATAAACCTAAAGAAGGTTAGGGATGACATCGGCCGACACATGAGAATAACACTCTAGATGAGAACAGTAGTCTGAATAATCCAAATATTACAAAGCACCAAAAAGATTGTAAAATTGTAAAAACATTGACATGTATTATAAACATTCTATTATTTCCCTTAAGACAAAGTTGTCTCCCTTGAACGATTTTAATGGCCGAGACATTAAAAAACAGAAATTAGATTTCAAATTTTTCTTAAAAAACAAAAAAAACAATCTCTTTTGAGCTTATATACAAGATACGTATATTCTAAAGTTAAACAATTAAAAATATTACTATGGGGACCCGTGTTAAAATCCATGCTTTTTGACATAACGCTTCCCAATAAATACACTAAATAAAATTTGAATTTTAAAAAATAGATTTTGTGGTGATTAAGTATTAGCAACCAAATTTTTAAAACATTCAATTATTATTATTATTTTTTTAGTATTATTTAAGATATTCATTTTATCAATTTTGTTTTTTGTCACCACAAACATTCTGCTAAATATAAATTCGCCATTTACAACAAAAGTGTTAGCCTCTAGCAACAGAAAAAGTTATCTATATATATAAAAGCGAAAATGTATGTATGTCTGTGTTCACTTTTACTGTATGTCAGAAAAAGGCTTTTTTCAGAGAAGCAGTCGGTCGGTTCACAACTTTTTAAAACTTTTTATATCACATATAAATCATAATATCTCACAGTTAACAACGAAGCTCGCCTGTCTATTTAATTTGCTCGATTTTGGGAAAATAAATATTCAGTATTTGTTGCTCGCCGCATACGGGTGGACGTGAGTAAAAATAAAAAAAAAAATTTTATAGGCAGTAACCTGTCTAGGGAGTTGGGCAGCAAGATATTTGTCCACATTACATGGGTTTTGTTTGGATCTTCCAATCAAATATTGCCCATCTACAAAAAATGAAAATATTCAATTTTCCTATTCTTAACTGTCATTAATTTGAGCTGGCAACTTGTTCCAAAATTACATTACTCCATTATAAAAAGAAGAAAAAAAAAGGAAAAGAGAAAAAAGAAAACAAAAAGGCAAATAAAAAGGAAAAAAGAAGAAAAAATATAATTTGTTAATAGATTTTCTGTTTTGGAATAAAATTGCATGATTGAATACTGCACAGATTTTCCTATAACATCTTGGGGGGGGGGAAGCATTCAGCAGTAAATGAATACTATCCCGCAGTCAAACTTGACCTCATTAACTAATTAAAATGGGTACCTGCCAAATCCAAGTAATTAAATAAATTCAAATGTGTTTCATTAGCATCTTGCCGTGGGGCAATGGTTAACGTCACACTTTTTTTTTTTTCACACTTTAATTTACAACTTTGCCTCAACGGTTCGGGTTCGATCCTCATACTTACTTTTTTTTTTTTTAAACACCCCCCCCACACACACACATACCTCCAAACACTCGGGCAACGTCGGGTACCCCTTGCTAGTCGGTTATAAATAAGAAATTCTTGTATCGTGGCATTTTTTATGCTGTAGATGAAATCATGGTTTGTGTTCTCCATAGACTTCGGTCCATTGTTGGTCCGATTCCTCTGAAGACATCACATGATTTGAACTTGGCAGAATACCTGGGATGGGTTGCTATTACCTTCCCCTACCATAGAACTGTTGATCTGCTAGAGATTCATCCTCTGCTATGGCCATCCAAAGTCCTGCTGCCGACGTCATCAGTTACATTCTTCTAGATGAATGTTTTAACTAAGACTAAGGCTGCATCTTTCCCAGCAAAGTAATGCGCCTCAAGATAACAACTTGTACATTTCTTATGACTCGGCGCGGTACATACAGCGCCTAGCCTTCCCAAATGGTCACCCATCTGGTACTGGCCAGGCTCAACATTGTTTAACTTCGGTGATCTGGTGAGAACCGGTGTGTCAATGTGATTGTGAGTCTTAAATCATTTAGTTAATTAAAAAAAAAATTAATTTAATAATAATAACAAAAAATGTTTTCCATTTAAATTTGGTTATTGGTTTTTAATTATGATATCAGATATGTATTTTCCGAAGTTAGAGCGTTATGTTAAAAAGCAGTTATTTTAATAGTCTTAATCAGCATTTCTCAACTGGAGGCCCATAGCCCCCTAGAAGGGGCCATGAGTTTTTGATGGAGGGGCTCCCTCATCAAGAGAAGGCCAGAAAAATGTAATTGAAAATGCAGAAACTTGTATAAATAAGATAACAAGACTCCAACCATGATAAAAAAGTTTATTTTTATTTACACTTGAACCTCGAGATACGAAATTAATTCGTTCCGGCTTGGCTTTCGTATACTGAAATTTTCGCATCCATAAATTACCTAATTTTTTCCAAGAGAGTCGGACATAAGAGTCCCTGTCAGACTAGCTCAACAGCAAGTGTGTCATTTTAAACAGAATTTTCACTTTGATTTATAATTTTAGAGTAATGAAATAAACGACATATAACAAAATATGCTTTAAAAAAAAATCTTTCTTTTAAAGTGCAGGGGGCCACGGGTCAAAGGTTGAGAAACACTGATCTAAATAATAGTTTAACATTAATAAATCGTTCCATTTCTGAATTAAAACCAATACATAATTCATTCATAAAAAATAAAAAAGGACTCAATACTTGACCACGAAAAACACTGGAGGGTATGCATTCTAATTCAAAATAATTGCTACCAATTTTCTTCTTAATAGTTGATTCCAAAACTTTTACAATATTTATATACTTTTTTAGAAATATAAATTTTGTTTTCACTAGTAAACAATGATATACGACATCACGAACATGATATCCAAACTATCTCCCTCTCTTAGATATTCACTTATGATATCAACTTTCCAAGATCTTTGATAATGTTGAAAACCACGATGGATATCACTTATCAAATTTTAGGTGTGATTTTGAATTTTTTTTGTTTTTGCAAAAATGTTACGCAAGTTCAGAGAAACTGGTCTAGAATTACTTTTCAATCGTATTAAAAACATTTTTATTTAATTATGTCTGTTTTCCAAATGTAAGGAATCTTATCAAATTTAAGATGTGGTTTTAAATAATCTTTAAAAAAAATTTTTTTAAAAGCCTAAAATATATGTTAGCAAATTATTTTGTTTTAATGTGTCAAACTTTTTTTTATGTTGTATGCTTTTTTTTTTTTTTTTCTCAAAACATATGAAACTAGGGATTAATTTAAACTTGCAAACTCACAACCCTGCTAACAAAAAAAAAAGCATTAAATCAAAAAAATGTGTTATCTGTAAATGTGCCAGTTAAAAGTTAGCATTTCAAAGAAATAAAAAAAATATTTAAAGAATATTCACAGAATTCTACTTTCTTTTGAGAATATTTATTTCTTTTTTTAATTTTATTAATTTAAGGGCAGATAATCACGTAGAGATGGTGTGTTGATAAAAGCACTTGTCCTCATCTCAATAATTTAGTGTTCGGAAGGAATCCGGCTTATAAAAATCTTGCCTCGAAGAAAATATGTTGTATTTTAGGTTATATACTTTCAATAAAGACCTGGCCAGAGATAGATTAGTTTGAAATCAATTTCTAGAAGCCACCCAACTCATGTCAGCACGAACAATGGGCATTAAACAGATGATGATAATGAAACTCGTTCATATTCTAAGCATTTCTTAAACAATTCAATCATTGGAATGATAAAAATATTTCACACACATTTCAATAATTTAAGATTTATTTCATCAGGACTCATATTTTTACTAACATCCAACTCAGATAATAAAATAATAAAACAATAATATTATTAATAATAAAATAATAATAATAAAGTAATATTGATAATAAAAATAAAATAATATTAATAATAATAAAAATAAAATAATATTAATAATAATAAAATAATAATAAAAATAAAATATTAAAAATAAAATAATATTAATAATGATAGTGCTATTTCTTTAGGCCTGATGTTTTGTTCATCCATGATTTTTTTTATATATTTTCTCCATAACAACTTTTCATTAGTCAGCCATGACAATTTACAACGACGACGATGATAGATTAGACACAAAGAAAAAAAAAAAATGAAAAAAATGGTTGAAGTAAATAAAATAAAGACTGAAACAAATTGCCAGTCGAACGTTGAGTTAGAATTAAGCTTATTTATTTGATTGTTTTAGTCTCAATTTATTTTATTATAAACGATCCTCGGGGTATGAGGTATAATAAGTATAGGTTATAGAGCTGTATTGGATGAGGAAAGATATGATTTTTTCGCGCTCTCTCTCTCTCTCTCTCTCTATATATATATATATATATATATATATATATATATATATATATATATATATATAGAGAGAGAGAGAGAGAGACTAGACAGTTTGTCTTATATATATATATATGACTACTTCATTTAATCACATAAATTAAGATACGAGAGATAGGAAGAAAAGAAAAAATGTAAGCCAAATGGGGGGGGGGGATAAGGATGGATAACTCTAGCTATTCGACTTTTTTTTTATTTAAAAAAAGCAACAAAAAAAAGCGTAATTCCAACATTTTCTGGATGACAAAAAATTCACTAAAACACATTGACCCTAACTTGTTTAAAGCATTTTAAAAATTTTCAATACTTTGTTTATTTAAAAATTTGTCTCCTAATTTTAGTTTTTCTTTTCTTTGACAAGATAAATAATTATTACCCCAAGAAAAATCTTGCCGTTTTCAAAATTATAATATTGTAAAATTATAATAATTTTCTATCATCGATTTTATCATTTCTTTTTTGTGTTTTTCAATTCTGCCACCATTTTATTAGCATAAAACATACAAAAACGAAAATTCCAATATTTTCTCCATTTTTCTGACATTTAAGACCAGTTTCTCTTTTAGTTTGCATTATGAAAAACTGCTGTCACTGTAGTTTCTATTGCTTTACAGCAAGGCCATCCCTATAACAGGCCAAGAGATCTAGCATTTGGAGTCTCCGACTGGAGGCGAGACTTTCAATCCTTCAGTAGATATTTTTTTAGCTGCAAACATTTCACTTATTGGTTAGAGACAATTTCAATGCTTCTTGCCATAAAACTCCCCAGTAAATATGCTAAATAAAATATCCAGATGCTTATAAAGTATAGGAAAGAAAGATGGAAGTCTTAGTTCCAAATAAACACCAAAAGTCTTTGATATACTTAGGTTTGAGGCTATACCAACAATTATTAGGTTGTCCCAAAAGTTTGTAAATATTTGTGAAAAATTTAATTTTTATGCAATTTTTAATTATTTTTTGCATTTATATTGTTACAGTGATCTTCATTTTTCTATTCCCGATGGCAATTGATAAAATTGAGCTGCGAGTTTTGATTCGTTACTGCTGGAAACGAGTTCTTTCAGCCAGGAAAGTCGCAAAAGAGATTTGTGCTGCCGAAAGTGAAGGAACAATGCAATTTTAAAATGGTAAAATTGTTTGGATTCTGGCAACATGAGTCTTGAAGATAAGCCTCGTTCGGGATGGCTGTTACCGACGGAGGATAGAAACTTGCACTCTGAGTTGGAAATTACACCTTCATCTAGCACTCAAGAAATGGCTGCTGAGCTTGGAACTGACAAATTGACAATTCACTGACACTTGAAGTAACTTGATTTTGTTCACAAAAAGCGGCGCCAAGATCCGCACAAACTCACCAAAGCACAAGCCAACAGATGAGTTGAAATTTTGATGCAGTAGGACAATGCCAGGAAGAACAAAGACGAGTTTGAAGAACTGGACGGCATTGAGGTTCTTCCACAGTCAGTCTACAATCCTGACTGTGTTCCATTAGATTACGGCCTTTTCTGCTCAATGCAACATTTTCTGAAGGACTGCTGATTCGACTCATTTGATAAAGTCGAGGAAGTTTATTAAGAATTCTTTGGATCGAAGCCAGCTGAATGGTACTTTAACGATATCCGAAAGCTTATAGATCAATGGCAGAAAGTCTTGGAAAATCATGGTCTTTATTTTGAGGATTCATTTTTTTTTTTTCCGTTATTACTTGGTGAGTAAAATTTCAAATTTTTGCAAGTGTTTACAAATTTTTGGGACAATCTAATATGGAAAAATGAGTGAAATTTTAATTTAAACTAGAATTTTATCATATTTAGCTAACCTACCATTAATCAGCAGAAATACCCGTAAAACAAGGGGAGGTAAGTCAGTTTATCTTTTAAGTAATAACGGATGGTGGATCAGCAAAAAATAAAATTAATTTTTATTTTTTATTAAAATTCTAATAATTTTTCCTAATTTCTGGTTATTTTTATCTGATGCATATATAAAAAAATTTTACACAACAGTACTTACTTGTCATGCCGAAAATAGTAATATATCCAAAAATTATGAAAATTCATCAAGTATAACAATTGCCATTGTTTTTAGTAAAAAAAAAAAAAAAGAAAAAAGTTTATCGCTATGATCTGAAACTGCTATTAAAGCAGATAAGTATTCCACTGTATTCGCAATCTTCAAGGTGTCCTAGGGAAAATTCAATTTCCCCCAATTTCCTGTAAAAATTACTTTTAACTATAAATTATTTTCTAGTCTAATTTTCATAATTTTTAAATAAATTACTATTTTCAATATGATTACGCAAGCATTGTTGGTTTTGCTCAAAACGAATATTAAAAAAAATATCTGTCTTAAGCACATGAGCCGATAACAAAATTTGATAGGACGCAATCCAGTTTTTATTTTATTTTTTTATTATTTCAAATATTTAATTTTTTTCATAAATTGCCAAATTGAAAAACTTAAGCACCAAAAAGGGTTAATAATTAACCACTACCGACAGATGATATCTTTTTTTGCGATTGCTGTCTCTAACGCTAATCAAGATGGCGGCTCTCAAGAAATTTTTATTGAATTGATATAAAAAATGTAAACATCTGAAACAATAAAAAAAGAAGATTCTTTTGTAAAATTTAGTTATTATTTTTTTTTAATCAGCATAACAAGTATTTCCTAAACTTTTATTTAGTGTATTTACCAGAGGGTGTTATGTCAAAACGCACTGATATAAAAGTCTAGGCTTAACAGAACCAAGCACACATCACTTGTGTTGTTGCTAACAGAAGTTATTTAACCCAAAACTGTTTTCACAAAATTCTGCGGGTCCACTGACTACATTTCATCTCAAATACCCAAATCGGGACACAATATAAGGTCTGACCTTCAACCAATCTCCTTAAAAGAAGAGACTTCACAGGTTCAACCATGCTGTGCACTACAACTCAGTAGAGTTCATTCAAAAAGTAACTATTCTAGAATGTTTCCAAGATTTTGGAAGATGCTTTGGTGGCCAGCTGATGTTGAACCTAGCTCTGCTCCACAGGTATTCAGTTTTCATGGTCATGCCATTGGCTGTCCATCACTATTTTGGCTGCTGCAGTCTGTCGTGCATGGTCTGTGTTAACTAGGGAGGCTGTGTATTTATTCGTGGACTGTTGTTCTCATTTTCATAGTTGTTGTTTCACAACCTTTCGGCCAACTCATCCTCTGGCCTTCTTCATGTGACTAACCGCGACAGGACAAGAATTCTGAGCCTCATAACTGCATCGCTATAATAATTTATAAATAAATACACAAATTACTCATCTCAAAGAATTCCAATAAAAAAATATATAATAGGGAAGCTGGGGATTCTTTGGAAGAAGCCAACTCAACCCTCAAAGGAATTACTAAAGTAGAATTTACTCAGCAGATTTACAGGAGTGTGTTATTCCAAGGAACGTCAAAATCTTAATCTTCAAGTGCATTCTAACCAATCATATGTATTTTAGTTACGTTTTAGATATGGTAAAAAAGAAAAAAAAGTTATAGTCAGCTAACATACTTCCTAAGTTCTGACATGGTTGCTACCGGAAGAGGTGACAAGAGAAATCAGTTCCTTCGGGGTTTTTTTTCTCTCAAACACCTTTGCACCTATTCAGTTTTTTTTTTATTTATGTTTTTCCTATCTTTTTCTTTTATTATTTAAATTTATTTTAATTAAGAATCATTGAAATTATTTTTATTTTTTTTTATTTTTTAATACTCATTAAAAAATTATTTATTTTAATTATTTTATTATTTAATAATCATTAAAAAAATTATTATTTTAATTATTTTTTTTTATTATTTAATACTCATTAAAAAAATTTATTTTAATTAAGAATTATTGAAATTAGTTTTATTTTTCTTATTTTAATTAAGAATTATTGAAATTAGTTTTATTTTTATTTTATTATTTAATACTCATTAAAAAAATTATTTTAATTAAGAATTATTGAAATTAGTTTTATTTTTATTTTATTATTTAATACTCATTAAAAAATTATTTTAATCAAGAATTATTGAAATTAGTTTTTTTATTTTATTATTTAATACTCATTAAAAAAATTATTTTAATCAAGAATTATTGAAATTAGTTTTATTTTTATTTTATTATTTAATACTCATTAAAAAATTATTTTAATCAAGAATTATTGAAATTAGTTTTATTTTTATTTTATTATTTAATACTCATTAAAAAAATATTTTAATTAAGAATTATTGAAATTAGTTTTATTTTTATTTTATTATTTAATACTCATTAAAAAAAAATTTAATTAAGAATTATTGAAATTAGTTTTATTTTTATTTTATTATTTAATACTCATTAAAAAAATATTTTAATTAAGAATTATTGAAATTAGTTTTATTTTTATTTTATTATTTAATACTCATTAAAAAAAATTATTATAATTAAGAATTATTGAAATTAGTTTTATTTTTATTTTATTATTTAATACTCATTAAAAAAAAATTTAATTAAGAATTATTGAAATTAGTTTTATTTTTATTTTATTATTTAATACTCATTAAAAAAAAATTTAATCAAGAATTATTGAAATTAGTTTTATTTTTATTTTATTATTTAATACTCATTAAAAAAAAATTTAATTAAGAATTATTGAAATTAGTTTTATTTTTATTTTATTATTTAATACTCATTAAAAAAATATTTTAATTAAGAATTATTGAAATTAGTTTTATTTTTATTTTATTATTTAATACTCATTAAAAAAAATTATTATAATTAAGAATTATTGAAATTAGTTTTATTTTTATTTTATTATTTAATACTCATTAAAAAAAAATTTAATCAAGAATTATTGAAATTAGTTTTATTTTTATTTTATTATTTAATACTCATTAAAAAAATTATTATAATTAAGAATTATTGAAATTAGTTTTATTTTTATTTTATTATTTAATACTCATTAAAAAAATATTTTAATTAAGAATTATTGAAATTAGTTTTATTTTTATTTTATTATTTAATACTCATTAAAAAAAATTATTATAATTAAGAATTATTGAAATTAGTTTTATTTTTATTTTATTATTTAATACTCATTAAAAAAAAATTTAATTAAGAATTATTGAAATTAGTTTTATTTTTATTTTATTATTTAATACTCATTAAAAAAATATTTTAATTAAGAATTATTGAAATTAGTTTTATTTTTATTTTATTATTTAATACTCATTAAAAAAAATTATTATAATTAAGAATTATTGAAATTAGTTTTATTTTTATTTTATTATTTAATACTCATTAAAAAAAAATTTAATCAAGAATTATTGAAATAAGTTTTATTTTTATTTTATTATTTAATACTCATTAAAAAAATTATTATAATTAAGAATTATTGAAATTAGTTTTATTTTTATTTTATTATTTAATACTCATTAAAAAAATATTTTAATTAAGAATTATTGAAATTAGTTTTATTTTTATTTTATTATTTAATACTCATTAAAAAAATATTTTAATTAAGAATTATTGAAATTAGTTTTATTTTTATTTTATTATTTAATACTCATTAAAAAAATATTTTAATTAAGAATTATTGAAATTAGTTTTATTTTTATTTTATTATTTAATACTCATTAAAAAAAATTATTATAATTAAGAATTATTGAAATTAGTTTTATTTTTATTTTATTATTTAATACTCATTAAAAAAAAATTTAATTAAGAATTATTGAAATTAGTTTTATTTTTATTTTATTATTTAATACTCATTAAAAAAATATTTTAATTAAGAATTATTGAAATTAGTTTTATTTTTATTTTATTATTTAATACTCATTAAAAAAAATTATTATAATTAAGAATTATTGAAATTAGTTTTATTTTTATTTTATTATTTAATACTCATTAAAAAAAATTTAATCAAGAATTATTGAAATTAGTTTTATTTTTATTTTATTATTTAATACTCATTAAAAAAATTATTATAATTAAGAATTATTGAAATTAGTTTTATTTTTATTTTATTATTTAATACTCATTAAAAAAATATTTTAATTAAGAATTATTGAAATTAGTTTTATTTTTATTTTATTATTTAATACTCATTAAAAAAATTATTATAATTAAGAATTATTGAAATTAGTTTTTTTATTTTATTATTTAATACTCATTAAAAAAATATTTTAATTAAGAATTATTGAAATTAGTTTTATTTTTATTTTATTATTTAATACTCATTAAAAAAATTATTTTAATTAAGAATTATTGAAATTAGTTTTATTTTTATTTTATTATTTAATACTCATTAAAAAAATATTTTAATTAAGAATTATTGAAATTAGTTTTATTTTTATTTTATTATTTAATACTCATTAAAAAAATTATTATAATTAGGAATTATTGAAATTAGTTTTATTTTTATTTTATTATTTAATACTCATTAAAAAAATATTTTAATTAAGAATTATTGAAATTAGTTTTATTTTTATTTTATTATTTAATACTCATTAAAAAAAATTATTATAATTAAGAATTATTGAAATTAGTTTTATTTTTATTTTATTATTTAATACTCATTAAAAAAAAATTTAATCAAGAATTATTGAAATTAGTTTTATTTTTATTTTATTATTTAATACTCATTAAAAAAAAATTTAATCAAGAATTATTGAAATTAGTTTTATTTTTATTTTATTATTTAATACTCATTAAAAAAATATTTTAATTAAGAATTATTGAAATTAGTTTTATTTTTATTTTATTATTTAATACTCATTAAAAAAATATTTTAATTAAGAATTATTGAAATTAGTTTTATTTTTATTTTATTATTTAATACTCATTAAAAAAATTATTATAATTAAGAATTATTGAAATTAGTTTTATTTTTATTTTATTATTTAATACTCATTAAAAAAATATTTTAATTAAGAATTATTGAAATTAGTTTTATTTTTATTTTATTATTTAATACTCATTAAAAAAATTATTTTAATTAAGAATTATTGAAATTAGTTTTATTTTTATTTTATTATTTAATACTCATTAAAAAAATTATTTTAATTAAGAATTATTGAAATTAGTTTTATTTTTATTTTATTATTTAATACTCATTAAAAAAATTATTTTAATTAAGAATTATTGAAATTAGTTTTATTTTTATTTTATTATTTAATACTCATTAAAAAAATATTTTAATTAAGAATTATTGAAATTAGTTTTATTTTTATTTTATTATTTAATACTCATTAAAAAATATTTTAATTAAGAATTATTGAAATTAGTTTTATTTTTATTTTATTATTTAATACTCATTAAAAAATTATTTTAATTAAGAATTATTGAAATTAGTTTTATTTTTCTTTTATTATTTAATACTCATTAAAAAAATATTTTAATTAAGAATTATTGAAATTAGTTTTATTTTTATTTTATTATTTAATACTCATTAAAAAAATATTTTAATTAAGAATTATTGAAATTAGTTTTATTTTTATTTTATTATTTAATACTCATTAAAAAAAAATTTTAATTAAGAATTATTGAAATTAGTTTTATTTTTATTTTATTATTTAATACTCATTAAAAAAAAATTTAATTAAGAATTATTGAAATTAGTTTTATTTTTATTTTATTATTTAATACTCATTAAAAAAATTATTTTAATTAAGAATTATTGAAATTAGTTTTATTTTTATTTTATTATTTAATACTCATTAAAAAAATATTTTAATTAAGAATTATTGAAATTAGTTTTATTTTTATTTTATTATTTAATACTCATTAAAAAAAATTATTTTAATTAAGAATTATTGAAATTAGTTTTTTTATTTTATTATTTAATACTCATTAAAAAAATTATTTTAATCAAGAATTATTGAAATTAGTTTTATTTTTATTTTATTATTTAATACTCATTAAAAAATTATTTTAATCAAGAATTATTGAAATTAGTTTTATTTTTATTTTATTATTTAATACTCATTAAAAAAATATTTTAATTAAGAATTATTGAAATTAGTTTTATTTTTATTTTATTTAATACTCATTAAAAAAAAATTTAATTAAGAATTATTGAAATTAGTTTTATTTTTATTTTATTATTTAATACTCATTATAAAATATTTTAATTAAGAATTATTGAAATTAGTTTTATTTTTATTTTATTATTTAATACTCATTAAAAAAAATTATTATAATTAAGAATTATTGAAATTAGTTTTATTTTTATTTTATTATTTAATACTCATTAAAAAAAAATTTAATTAAGAATTATTGAAATTAGTTTTATTTTTATTTTATTATTTAATACTCATTAAAAAAAAATTTAATCAAGAATTATTGAAATTAGTTTTATTTTTATTTTATTATTTAATACTCATTAAAAAAAAATTTAATTAAGAATTATTGAAATTAGTTTTATTTTTATTTTATTATTTAATACTCATTAAAAAAATATTTTAATTAAGAATTATTGAAATTAGTTTTATTTTTATTTTATTATTTAATACTCATTAAAAAAAATATTTTAATCAAGAATTATTGAAATTAGTTTTATTTTTATTTTATTATTTAATACTCATTAAAAAAATTATTTTAATTAAGAATTATTGAAATTAGTTTTATTTTTATTTTATTATTTAATACTCATTAAAAAAAAAATTTTAATTAAGAATTATTGAAATTAGTTTTTTTTTTTTTATTATTTAATACTCATTAAAAAAATTATTTTAATTAAGAATTATTGAAATTAGTTTTATTTTTATTTTATTATTTAATACTCATTAAAAAAAATATTTTAATCAAGAATTATTGAAATTAGTTTTTTTTTTTTATTATTTAATACTCATTAAAAAAATATTTTAATTAAGAATTATTGAAATTAGTTTTATTTTTATTTTATTATTTAATACTCATTAAAAAAATTATTTTAATCAAGAATTATTGAAATTAGTTTTTTTTTTTTTTATTATTTAATACTCATTAAAAAAATATTTTAATTAAGAATTATTGAAATTAGTTTTTTTTTTATTTTATTATTTAATACTCATTAAAAAATTTATTTTAATTAAGAATTATTGAAATTAGTTTTATTTTTATTTTATTATTTAATACTCATTAAAAAAATTATTTTAATCAAGAATTATTGAAATTAGTTTTATTTTTATTTTATTATTTAATACTCATTAAAAAAATATTTTAATTAAGAATTATTGAAATTAGTTTTATTTTTATTTTATTATTTAATACTCATTAAAAAAATTTTAATTAAGAATTATTGAAATTAGTTTTATTTTTATTTTATTATTTAATACTCATTAAAAAAATTATTTTAATTAAGAATTATTGAAATTAGTTTTATTTTTATTTTATTTAATACTCATTAAAAAAATTATTTTAATTAAGAATTATTGAAATTAGTTTTATTTTTATTTTATTATTTAATACTCATTAAAAAAATATTTTAATTAAGAATTATTGAAATTAGTTTTATTTTTATTTTATTATTTAATACTCATTAAAAAAAATTATTTTAATCAAGAATTATTGAAATTAGTTTTATTTTTTTTTTATTATTTAATACTCATTAAAAAAAATTATTATAATTAAGAATTATTGAAATTAGTTTTATTTTTATTTTATTATTTAATACTCATTAAAAAAATTATTTTAATTAAGAATTATTGAAATTAGTTTTATTTTTATTTTATTATTTAATACTCATTAAAAAAATTATTTTAATTAAGAATTATTGAAATTAGTTTTATTTTTATTTTATTATTTAATACTCATTAAAAAAAAATTATTTTAATCAAGAATTATTGAAATTAGTTTTTTTTTTTTTTATTATTTAATATTCATGAAAAAAATTTATTTTAATTAAGAATTATTAAAATTAGTTTTATTTTTCTTTTAGAGAATTATTGAAAACACTTTTTAAAAATATATATTTTTTAACTATTTTGTGGAATATTATGTATTGGATACGTCTTTTTTATGTTTGAAATTTTGTTATTTTGATTTCAATAATTTTATTTTTATGCTTTCATACACATATATTTATTATATAAATTCAAATAAAAAATTTTTTATAATTTCATACACATATATTTATTATATAAATTCAAATAAATTTTTTTATATAATTTCATACACATATATTTATTATATAAATTCAAATAAAATTTTTTTAATAATTTCATACACATATATTTATTATATAAATTCAAATAAAATTTTTTTATAATTTCATACACATATATTTATTATATAAATTCAAATAAATTTTTTTATATAATTTCATACACATATATTTATTATATAAATTCAAATAAATTTTTTTTTATAATTTCATACCCATATATTTATTATATAAATTCAAATAAAAATTATTTTATAATTTAATAAACATATTTCGGTACTGGTAGCGGTTTTAGTTCCATGCCGAACACCATAAAAAAAAAACTGACTTCTCTCTCTCCCTACAGAACATGTTTTAGTTGCCATAGTAACTAAACGATCATGAATTTTTATCGACTTTTTTTTTAATAAGTTTTACTGTTTATGAATATTGAAATAAATGAAATTACTACACATTTATTAGTAATAATTTTATCAAATTTTTTTTTTAATAGCATTTTCTTTTTAAATGACGACGTTTTACTGTTTATGTCTCACTTTTATCGACTTTTTCTTTTCATTTAAAAAAAATGTAAATGTAAAATGTAAATATAAAAAAAAATTATTAATAAATGTGTAATTTCATTTATTTCAATATTCATAAACAGTAAAACTTATAAAAAAAAGTCGATAAAAATTCATGATCGTTTAGTTACTATGGCAACTAAAACATGTTCTTTGCACATGCGTACGGAGAGGGAGAAGTGAGTTTTTTTTTTCTGGTGTTCGGCATGGAACTAAAACCGCTACCAGTACCCATATTTCTTATAAAATTTCAAATAAAATAAAAACTTTCCTTTTAATTTTATTATTAAAAATGCAAATGAAGTCTCATTTTTATCTTTTTACAATTTTGTTAATTTTTATTGCATATTTTTTAATAATGTTCGTTTCTTATACCTCATTTAAATAAAACCGCTTCACAATAAAAAATACTGAAGAACAATAAAAGTGAAGGAACTGATTTGCCTTGTCACCGCTTCCGGTAGCGCTACACCGGAAGTTAGGAAGTACGTTAGCTAACTATAACAAAAAAAAAAACTATCCACCATCCGACAGCTTTTAATCTGGCTGTAAATATCCTTTTTAACATGCATAATTTATATTACACATCTGTAATATAAATCGATTGTAATTTCAAAAACTGTTATTTAAATTACCTCCCTTGAAAATCAGTAAACAGTATTTTAAGAAAGGTTTTAGTAATTTATTACTTTTTATTAAATCACTTTAATAACTTGTAATATGGACAAATTTTTTGCATATATATATATATATATATATATATATATATATATATATATATAAATAGGAGAATAAAATTATAAATGAATAACACGAAGCATTAATTTATTATGAGCTGTTTAAAAAATGGTTATCAAAATTAGACATACAAATAGCTGTGTTTGAATCTTTCCTCTCCACTATACTCAACTACAGGGGTGCCCATTATGTCGATCGTAGAGACTTTGTGAATAGATCGCATGGTATTGAAAAAAAAAATGTTAGTGCTGGCAAACTTTCAGAACCTCATGGCCGAGCTGGAGACACAAGAGTTGTTACGTGTGCAGCTTGAGAGAGTACGCTCGATAAAACAAATTGGCAATTGTCCGTCAGAGTTTGACAAACGCTTTAAAGACTTTGCTTTATTCGAGTTAATCGCTACATTCACGTGCTCTCCTTTCTAAAAAGATGCTGAGGTTGTTTCGCTCGCATCGAGAACTGAACTCTTTTGAAGTGAGAGATGACATTCAGAGCTCATGAACAGTTATGGAACTTCCTCACAGAGGACCACAACATCAGTACCTTCTAGACTGCATTATTTGGGAGTACTTATTTACGGGAGTCAGCCTTTTTCCACATGAAGATCAAGTCCACCACGACTGATGAGCATCTATAAGTCTGCTTGATACTTGATATTAGCAGCTACTGGTCGGACTATGCATTTTTGACTGATTCCGTCTAATGCAAGTCATCAGAGCAAGGTAATGACAAAAAAATGTACAGAGCTGTACTGTGCAATATGGGTTGATACAATAATGCAAAGTACACCTGCATATACTGTACATATCAAAATAATTTACAATATATTTATAAATAATGTGTATTGCATTCTTAGTAGGTAGTAGATCATTTAGATTTAGTCATGTCATAACTTTTATGCTGAAAAAGTGTGTGCACCTCTGCCCTATTACAAGGAGATTCTGTTGTATTACTGACTTAAATGAGAGGTGACGGTGGTCAAGTGAACTGGACAAACAACCTGATTGTTCCGAGTTCAAATCCAGTTCATTCCACAAAAAATCACTTTCATTTAGGATGTTGGCAACCTTCACATGGTCTCTCCCATAAGTATCTGATTTCTTTATAGAAAGAATTCTGACTAGAAAAATATCAGGGAAACCAATGGCAACAATAAAGTCTTCAGATTTATACAATATGATGATTGGCTTAACTGATAGCAGTAATATAGGTATGAAGAAGAAAAAAAAAGGCGAATAGACATTTAGACTGCATTCGGATTATAAGTTTGTAAGTATACTGTAAAAAGGTGGCATTAGCTTAAACCCGACAGGTTATATCTAGTAGAGATAACTAAAAACTCAATTTTCACAAATTGTTTTTGAAAGCTTTTCATTAATAATTAATTTTCAGTCTTATCGTTTTTCACAATTTTTGGATATTCTAATGACTGTGACGCGACAACCTATTCTCTATCCCTACAAATCTATCAGACCATGAATAGAGTTGATTGTTGTCATATTTCGGCTGGTGAATCTATGTTCCATTTGAAGTTTCTTCATAAATTGCAGAAACGTATTTGTAATTTGATTGGCCTCCATCCTTTCATCTTCGCTGCAACCTCTCTTTCTCACACACGTGATGTTGCTAGTCTCAGTCTTTTCCACAAATACTATTATGGCATGTGTTCATCAGAATCGTCTGATATATTCCCTGCTTCCTTTGTTCCAGCTCGCTTGACTCATTGGTCCAGTGGTCTTCATCAATTCATTAAGTACCTCATCATAACACAGCTTCCTATTCCAATAGCTTCTTTCCAAGTTTGTGGAACTCTCTTCCTGCTCCCTGTTTTCCTTCTACTGACAGCCTTGGTCTTTTCAAGACTAAGGTTAATAGGCATCTCCTGTCTTTGCAATTATCATTTTTTTGTTCTTGTTAGCTCTTTACATCAAGTGGCTTCATGTCTTGTCTTGAGCAATTTCCATAAAAAAGAAAAAAAAAAAAAATGGTAGATACCATTGGTTTTTATTTGAAATTCATTAATTTGATTTTTATTAATGAAAACAGTTTTCGAAGACAACTTAGTGAAAATTGAGCTTTTAGTTATCTCCCCGAGATAAAACTTGTGGTTCGAACTATCGCGAAAAAAGGTCAATTTTACTGAGATCGATTTTTTGCTATTATTAATTTAAAATAAAAATATATTAAAACAGTCCATACTATTTTCGAACATCTTAAACAAAATTAGCTCAATAAATTTGATGAGTGAGAATTCCCTTTCAGAATGAAATCGTCTCGAAGCAATATTGCGTTAGCAGCTAAAAAAGATATCTGCTGACTTACTGGAAATGCTGCCTACGGGGTCGACCATCCTGAATCTTGGATTTCGTGGTTTGTGATAAGTACACCCTTGTCATAGCTGCACTAAAATTTGTACACCAAAGTCAAGTATTATGGTTGCGCTGTGCTTCTAAACCAAACATAAACAGTATTTTTTTCTGCGCAATGGGTGTGTCGATGAACAATGAAATGAATCACACTCGCTTATTCCCTGGAAAACCACGTTAAAAAAAAAATTGACATGAGCATAAGACAGAATGACGAAGAATAATCAAATAATTGGAACTTGGATAATTTGGTTTTCTTTGTGATGAAAATATTCAGTTTCTTAAATTTGGTTTGGAATTATTGTTTTTTTTTTAACTACGTTGTTTTGTCTTTTTTTTTTTACAAATCAAAAACGGGGAAAATCATTTGCATCTTTCATTGAAGGATCAGAAGTTTTGCCAAATCAAAGTCAATGTTTTTCAATCGGACAAATTCATATCAAGCTGAACGGCCATGTTTGCTTTTTAGGTTCTTACTTAGAATTCAGCCTAATTAAAAAAAAAAAAAAGAAAAGATACAAAAAAATCTTTACGATGTAGCATCTGTCACAGAATGAATATGTCATATTCCAAAAGTCACATAAATTGATCAACTAGGACAGATACAAAAAACTCTTTATATGATGTATGTAATGATAACAAAATGAAGATGTCATATTCCTAAAATCATATAAATTGATCAAGTAAAGCAGATAAGCCCACAATAATTAAAACCTGCGAGATCAGATTTGTAATGCCATCAGTTTCAAATTAATAACTTTAAATCGTTTACATAATGGTTTTCCTTACAAAAATAAAACTACTTGATCAATTTATGTGATTTTTGGAACGTGACATTTCTGTTCTGTGAAGAGTATGTATGTTATAAAGATTTTTCAGCAGTTTTTTTTTTTTTTTTAAATTAAGTTGAATCCTAAACATAAGTCTTTTTCTGTTGTTTTTTTTTGTTTCTAACGTTTATGGCTTCCCCCACTCCCCCGTCTTTCTCGATTTCTACATAATGACAATCAGTATGCATGCTAGGAATGTTGTTCTGTTTGCGTTTGATTCGAAATGCCAAAATCGGCATGCTGTTGGTGCGTGTGATGCGTGTGTTGAGTGTGGGGATTAGCTTGTTGTTGTGGCTGTTGAGGATGGGGTGGTTGTTGTTGTTGTTGCGGATGGGGTGGTTGTTGTTGTTGCGGCTGCTGCTGCTGTATTTGATGATGATGATGTTGATGCTGATGGTGGTGATGGTGATGGTAATGGTGGTGATGCATGTGGCGATGCTGAGCGGATGTCGTCACTGGCGTCATTTCGGCTATGGTCGGCAAAGGAGTCGTCGACTGCTTGTTGTGGCAATAAGAAGTGGCTGTCATGGCCGTGCTATTTATGGTCAAAGACGACGAAGTATTGTTAGGCGTACCAGGTACTTGTGCTTCCTCGTCATCATCGTCGTCGTCGTCGTCGTCGTCATCGTCATCATCGTCGTCGTCGTCATCCTCTTCTTCAGCATCGTTGTTGTTATCATCATTGTCATCATCATCGTCGTCATCATCCTCCTCCTCCTCTTCTTCTTCTACGTCATCATCGTTGTTGTTGTTGTTGTTGTTGATAGGCGAGACACTGTTTGCTGCATCTTCCGCAGCAACTGCAGCCGCATGAGTACGTACATGCCGATGCAGTCCATACTGGTGTGCAAACCCCTTACCGCAAGTAACGCAAATATACGGTTTGATACCAGAGTGGATGGTGATATGGTATTCGTATGACGATTTCTGAGCGAAAGATTTTCCACACTGCGAACACTTAAATAGACTTTCCCCTGTATGAGTGCGGGCATGCCGCAGTAACAACTGCCGAGTGCTGAATGACTTGCCACAGTCGATACAGCTGCACATTATTCTAGCACTTTCCTGTGGCATGCTGTCACTATTATTAACAGTAGTAGTAGCAGCAGCAGTAGTAGTAGTAGTAGTAGCAGCAGTAGTAGTGAGAGCGGTATCAGTAGTGGTGGCGGATACAGTGGGCGTAATTTTTGCATGGACAGTTATAATATGGTCGCGTAGGAGGGTGGCTTGCGTGAAGATCTTAGAGCACTGGAGACACTTAAAGGTCTCGATTACAGCCGGACTCTCCACTACTGCCAGTGGTGTCGACAGTTCTTCCATTTTCTCGACTTTTGCCGTCTCACTGTCGACAGTCGTGTGAACCAAGTTCATGTGATGCTGAAGTGCAATCTCCTCTCGGAAACTGTCTGTACAGTAGGTGCAGTGCCATAACTCCTGCAGCTGTTCCGAGTCGTCTGCCGAATGGGTTGTGGCCACGTGGTTCTTAAGGGACGAAAGTTCACAGAATGCCTTCTCGCACTGCGAGCACTGGTGCGGACGGACCCCCGTGTGGATGCGGAGATGCCGCTTGAGACCCGAATTTTGGGAGAATTTCTTCCCACAATGAACGCACAAATAGGGCTTTTCTCCAGTATGAGTTCGTTCATGCTGTTGCAATCCAACCTGTCGAAAAAATCCCTTACCGCAGTGATTGCATTTAAAGGGACGATCGCCAGAATGCAGCGTCGAATGTCTTTTCAGTGTCGCCTCGGTTGGGAACGATTTGTTACACTCGCTGCATTTGAATGCACCTTTCTTTGCTGCAGCTAAACTTGCCTTGGTTGGCTTGCGGGGTTTTTTTCCAACCTGTGGGTCTCCACCTGCCGCTGCTTCTGATTCTTCAGCGACGCCATTGTTGTCGGTAGAGGCTCCGTCTTGGAGACTTTTTGGAGACGGGTTATGACACGTGATGTGGTGCTTGAGGGAGGATTGGTTGTGGAATGCTTTGCCGCATTCAACGCAGGAATATGGCTTTTCATCCGTGTGGATACGCATATGACGCCGTAGGGAGGTTCGCTCTGAGAATGACCGGTTGCATTCAATGCATACAAAAGGCTTTTCGCCAGTATGAGTTCGGAGATGCGACTTTAGATGCGAAGCGTGGATAAACGACTTCTGGCATCGGACGCACTTATAAGGTTTATTCCCTGTATGCTTGGCAAGATGATTCTTGAGCGAAGTCTGGTTGTAGAACGCCTCCGAACAGTAGACACACACGTACGGACGTTCCCCACTGTGCAAACGTAGGTGGCGCTTCAATGACGACTGCTCTGAGAATGCCCGCGGGCACTTGAGACAACGATGAGGTTTCTCCCCCGTATGAGTCCTCAAGTGCGATTTGAGATGGGACGTTGTTGCGAAGCACTTCTCGCAGTGCAAGCACGTATATGGGCGGTCGATATTGCTGCGACGCAGATGCGAGAACAGCTGGTATTTTGTCTTGTATGGCTGGTTGCTCTCCTCGGGCTCGTCGAACGACCATTCGTAGATGCTTTCTCTCTCTTTCAAACTGAGCCCCGAGCTGCCCCCGAATTTCTCGGGGGCACCACCATCCATACTACCACCAGCGTCTCCACTGCCTCCACCTTCACGATTTACTTGTCCGTCACCAACATCATGCATGTCAGCATCACCACCAGTGTTGTGATTGGCGGATTCTTCTTTAAAATTATGGATCAGTTCCTCGTCATTATTATTATCATCATTGTCGTCTTCGTCATCATCATCATCATCATCATCCTGCTGCTGCTGTTGATCTAAACCATCTTCCAAGGATTCATTAGAGTTAACTATTGGTTGATGATGATGATGATGCTGATGTGGTTGCTGATGATGATTGCTAGTATTACAAGCTTTGTTATGTGATGCTGATGCACAGTACATCTTGAGGTAACTGTTGCCGCCTTTGGGGTGTGCCATCCCGACACCCCCGTCCGTCTTGGCAACTGGACCACTGCCATTGGAAATGGAATTACTAAACTTGGTTGCAGCAGAGAAACTATTGTTGCTGTTCCCGCTACTCACAGGGAACCTGTTATTGGTCGCGTTAGTTTCAATGTTTTGAACGGGTGATTGGAGCTTGCCGATCGACGGTAGTGGGCAGCGTACATAATTACTGGCAGCGTTTTGTTGAAGGTCATTGTCGTATTTTCCATGCTCCATCACTGTAAATCAGATGACCAAATACAAGTTGGTTTACTGACATCCGAGGGGGAAGATTTTCACACTGCCATTATTGCCTGTAAAAGAAAAGAAAAAAAAAAATATAAATAATAAATATATATATATATATATATATATATCAATAACAACAAATTACAATTATTATTCAAAGAATTTTATGTATTGATGGGACGATTCCAAAATTTTTCCCAATTCCAATCCAATTACCAATTCCGTTCTAAATTTCCGATTTCGATCTGATTCCGATTCTTTTAATATTTATAAATATTTAATTAGAGATTTGGGTTTTTTTTTGTTGTAAATTTTCAAATTATCACATAAATCCCTGGGTATATTTTTTCCCAAATGTTTTCTTGGAATGCATTGCAAACTGAAAGACAACAAAAGGTTTATTTTAAATAAAGCAAAATTGTATCAGTTCGTCGTTAGTGTACAACGTGCTACTTGAAAGTTTTCATAAACAGTTGAAAATAGTCGATGATTGGTAGGTAAAATGAGAAAACGATGTAAGAACAAAATATTAACAACCGGCCCCCACCCCATAGCTACAAACAAATTTCTGAATAACAATGTTACTATTTAGAAAACCATTTTTAACATGGAGAGGGCATTGGGATTTGTTAACTATTATGTGCCTTCCTTCTATGAATGTTCAAATTTTATTTTAATTATATAAATTTGGTGGGTTATTAAATTGATTTTCTTTGCTGTCAAAAAAGAAAAACAAAAACAAGATGCAAATAATAACAACTAGCGGGATCTGTGGAAATTCCACAGGGACTCATTCATATGTAATATATTGATGTTGGCATTCATGGCATAAATAGACATGTTCTGATATTATTGTAACTCCTGTTAAAACTACAAAAGTATTTATCTAGCAGGGACGCCCGACGTAGCCCGGTCGTAAAATACGCTTAAATATTATATTTTAATTCTTGCATATTTTGTATATATTATAATAGAGTTAATGTTCTATCAATTTTTATATATTATAAAGTTGCAATTTCAAAAATAAAAATATGACTTGAGTGTATTAGCTTGAGTTTTTTCAGCTATAATCGAAACTGAAACCAAAATTTATGAAGAATCTTTGATAAAATTATTTATTACAAAAAATGGACCACTGGAGTCCCATCAGCTATAATAGACACCATATGGCCATTTATCAAATAGGTGCGAAAAGCTTTTTAAAATCTGTGATATTGGATAGGCAAGTGAACTCTAGAATATTTACTTTGCTTACAATAAAAACTAATAAAAACAAATTAAATTAGGTTCGGAAAGTCTACATCTGGGAATGGGTTTTCAAATATGCTTGGAATAACAATTGCTACAACCGTGAAGGATTTCCTTGTCAAAAGAGGTGCCATAAAACTTTAATTATTTCAGAAGAAGCCGATGACAGAAAACCCAATGTACAGTTGGCTCCAACAAAATTTAACCCCCTCCCCCCGCCCAGAGTATTTAAAACTTATTAATATTCATAGGAACAACTTCTAATAAAAAAAATAAAAAATAAAAAAAATTTGTGCAGGTTTCATTTTTTATTTTCAAATTGTAAAGAATCGGTTTGGAATTTTCCGATTCTGATTCCGATTAATTGTACCAAGACTAATTTTATGTTTACTGAAAAGTTTGGAGTAGTTTATAAAATACTTTCTTTTTTTTTTTACATAGGCATCACCACATTATCAAGGCCAAGAGGCCACTCAAGGATAAGGGTTAAAGAGTGTACAGTAGAAATTGGACAATATAGTAATCATTAGTAATGAAAGTTTGGTAAATTTGATAACTTATATGGAACGGCTCATCAAGAACTTATTTACGTTAGACTTGAAGACAACCATATTGTAGTCAGCTGGAAAGCAGGAAAACGGAAGACAATTCCACAGGCGTGCAGTTCTAAGAAAGAAGCTTTGTTCATGGAATCTACGTTTAGGTTTAGGTACAGATAAAGAGCGGGGGGAATTATTGATAGTGCTTTCAGCTAAACGAGTGTTTCTTGTGAAAGTTTGGCGAGGGGGGACCATAGATTGAAGCTCATTCGAACACTTTCCATGAAAATAACGATACATCAGAGACAAACCCGCAACATCTCTTCTGTGAGATAGAGGTTGCAAGGAAGAGAAAAGGACATCTCCTACGAGGCTACGAAGTCTATTTTGAACTCTATCAAGGCAGGAGGACAAGTCCTTTCTAGCAGCTCCTGCCCAGATGTGGCAACAGTATTCCATCCTTGGACGTACCTGGCTCTTATATAGATAGAGAATAGCATCAGCAGTGAGATATCTACCGGATCGATAGAAAGATCCCACCATTTTTCCAGCGGCCTTGGCAACAGATTTGATGTACGTGTTCCATTTAAGATCAGGAGTAATGGTCAAGCCCAGAAGCTTGTCAAAACTTGAGGCCTCCTGAAGACGAGAGCCATTCATTTCAATTGATGCCAGATGTGGATCAGAATGTTGATGATGTAAAGAGAGAAGCTTTGTTTTAGATGCATTAAAAGTAACCAGCCACTCCTTACCCCATTGTACTACGTGCTCAAGATCAGGAGAGAGAATTGGAGAGAACTTGGTCGTTTACTGTCTTAGATGTGCTACCATAAATGGTAGTGTCGTCAGCATAAATGTCTACAAATGATGTAAGAATGTGATTTGGAAGATCATTAATGTAGATCAGGAAAAGAGTTGGGCCCAGGATGGACCCCTAAGGGACACCAGCATTAATACTGTGAGCTTTTGATTTTTGCCCCTCAACTAATACTCTTATGGACCTATCAGAAAGAAATGATTTAATAATTGAGAAGACATTTCCAGCTATACCATAGCTAGAGATCTTATGGAGTAAACCTTTATGCCATACCCTATCAAAGGCCTTAGATATGTCAAGAGCAATTGCCCTAGAAAGGTTGCCTCCGTCGAGAGATTTGCTAATCCTATGAGATATAACTGTAAGCACATCTGCTGTAGATCTAGCAGAACGGAAACCATATTGAGTGTCACTAAGAAGGTTATTTTTGTTGAGATGGTTGATTACTTCTGTATTTAACACAGATTCCAGCAACTTACTCATGACGCACAGGAGACTTATTGGCCTGTACTGAGAGGGGGATGAGCGATCACCTGAATTCTTAAATACAGGGCATACTGATGAAATTTTCCAGGGAGATGGGAAACTATTCTCCTTAAGACAACGTTTAAACAGTTTTGTAAGTATGGGCGCTAGTTCAGGTTGAAGTTTTTTGAGTACTATAATTGGAATACCGTCAGGGCCAGTTGCTTTACTGGAATCAAGGTTTTTGATTAGTTTGGCAACATCACGTACAGATATACGTATATCACATAGCGTGTTTTCTGATACAGGAGGAAATATTGGGGGTTGGCGGCCTTGATCGCAAAGGGTAGAATTAGCTACAAAGTTCTTGGCAAAGAGTTTGGCTATGTCTGATGCTGACGAGATTACCTCAGGTCCATTGATAATAGTTGGGACGGAGCACACGCTTCTGTTCAGGATTCTGTTTGCTATTTGCCAAAACTGGTGGGAACCAAGCCGCTGCTCAGCTACTTTGGACTTAACAGATTGAGCATACAACTCTCTTGCGTTCTTTATTACTTTCTTACAATGGTTGCTGGCAGTCCTGAAAGCGGCTTTAGTTTCCATACATCTATTACGTTGGAAACAGTGGAAAAAGTGATTTCTGTGCGCAATGGCAGCAGCACATTCTGGAGAGAACCATGGCTGGCTGTTAGGTTTTTGCTGAAACTTTTTTGAGGATATGAAACGGTCAATACCTACAATTAACCATTCCGTCAGGTCTAATACTATAGAGGACACATCCTTTTTAAACATGGAATGCAGAGGTAGATCAGATATAAATGTACGGAAGCTATCCCGGTCAGCCTTAGTGTATCGATATACTGTACGATGGAGAGGTACGTCTGGGGACTTATTACATTTCATTTTTATCTTAATTGATACAACAGAGTGGTCGGAAGATCCAAGAGACGACAGAACAGAAACTGAACATAGTTCAGGGCAAGTTGTGAGAAAAAGGTCTAGTAGGCTCGCATACTGGCCGTCATTGTCGGGCACATGGGTGGGTTCCTGAACAATCTGAATGAGGTCATAGGCAATGAAGAAATCATGACAGAACCTCCCCTCATCATCGGTCTTGTTTGAGTGGGTCAACCATTCGACGTTGTGAACATTGAAGTCTCCACATACGTGAATGTTAGCTGAAAGATAAGCAGATAGGACTTGGTCAATTTTCTCAGATATGCTTTGAAAGATAGTAACTCCGCTGTTGTGGGGGCGATAGAGAGTAAATATAAATGCAGTAGTGTGAGCTAAAGCAACCCGGAAGCACATATAAGGTAAGTTAGGATCTTCCCTGAAGATGTCCCTACCACATGGAAAGCTATCTTTAATATAGGCACATATTCCATGCCCATGACGATCTTGGGGGTCAGATTTAGAAATTAAGTTAGAGTATCCTTTAAATGCGAACTCTTCTAGGGAAATAGCCTGTCCAATGCCAGTTTCACTTAAAAATAAAAGGTCTGGTTTAGTTTCCTGTAATTGGGTTTCAACCTCTGGAAGGTTAGAACGTAGACCCCTGATGTTGGAGAAGGAGACATGGTAGTAGGGGTCTACGTTGGAACTTGGAGAACCGGGTTTAATCGTGTATTTTTTCTTGAAACTTGTCATGATGAAATTTTGGAATTTGTGGACTAGGTCGTCAGATTTACTTAGAGCAGGACAGAGAGGGGAAACTAAGAGAGAAAAAGAAACGAAGAATTTTTTTTTTTTTGTAGCTAATGATAAGGTAAAGCCGTAACAATTACCCACTAGTATGGCATCGAGAGGCCCCACCAGAAGCTACTGCATGGTCCAGAATCCATTCACCAAATGGCAATACAGCAGCCCCAGTTCTTTGCACTTGCTGATAGGACAGCCTCCTTAGTGGTTAATCCAAGGTTCGGGTCCCTGACTATCAGGTGGATAACGTCAGCCCAGACAAAACGTTTACCTCCAGCACCCTTACTAGTGACATGGCTACAAGGATAGACATAGACACAGAAAATTTCTGCCATCTCTGCCAACTGTTCGCGCAAAATACTGCCAACCTAGAAAACAGCTTTTTCTTCTCCCTTTGTCAGAAAAATCACTCATTAAAAAATGAGGACTGAGGGACAAATAAGAAGAAGCGAGAGTAACAGGAGCTGCCGATAACGCATCCACAATGCGTTTTCTACTCTCCATTAAAAAAAAAAAAAAAAAAAAATTATTAAGTATTCTACTTAATAAAAGTCCAACAGACGTGTTTAAGGGAAAGTATGGTGATAGATTCCCCTCTCACGAACTAAGAATGAGTACAATTTCGTAATCTATTTTTGCAATCAACTCGGTAGATAAATAAACATTTATGGACGAGAAAAAAAGCTAGCATTTAATAAAACAGAAATACATAAATTAAATACTGAAATAAAATGGAGTTATTAATATTTGAATCTAAAAATAAAAAGTATGATTAAAATTGAAATCACTTATCTCAACAAAAACACGTCCGTCTCCAAAATGCAAACTGTAGTGAAGAATTTAAGTTAACAGCGTTCAAAAGATATTTTTTAAATTAACCGTTAAAAGAAAAGCGTGATTTTATTCTGAACTTTAGCTAATCACTTGTTGACAATTACTGTTGAGACGATTAATCTGAATTGGAAAATGGAAAAATCAGAACTTTGGAGGGTATTGAAATCAGAAAAAAAAATTGCGCCTACTTTCCGATACCAAAAACGATTCTTTTGTCTTTTTCATTTGATTTTTCTTATTTATTGATTTTTAATTACTAATAAAACTAAAATCTATAGATCATCCTCACAAGAATATTTTTACGTTTAGAACGTGTTTTTAGTATTTTATTTGGAATTCATTATCGAGATGAGTATTATTTATTGATTTTATTTATTGAAGACTATTATCCTCATCTTTTCTTAAAATTAATGTGTTTTTAGGTTAATTGAGGAAAAATGTAGCAACTCTATAGTTAAATAGACATTTAATCAGAATCTGTAATTGTATTGGAATTGGAAATTTAGCACAAAATCGATGAATTGTGTTGAAATTGAGAAAAATATTGGAATCGTTCCATCTCTACTTGCAATCCTGGTGCAACCAGATCAGGCTGTCGAAAGATGACTCCATGACACAAATACACCTACATTAACACCTTTGTTTTTCTTTTTTAATTATTTGCACAACTAAGTCATGTTCTGCAAAGCCTAAAAACAACAGTCCCCTTCCCCTCCCTCCCCACCTTTTTTCTACACAACCACTTTCCTGTAAAATGCAAAAAAAGCAATACAATTGTGCAAAGCTACTCTATGCAAATTTAGTATACACCCAACAATCAGAAAACTTGAAATCCTTCAAAATATGCAGAGCCAAAACACGGCAAATAATCATTATTTTTGTTGTTTGTATTATTTAGTACATTATTATTTATTATTATTTAGTACATTATTATTTATTATTATTTAGTACATTATTATTTATTATTATTTAGTACATTATTATTATTTATTATTTAGTACATTATTATTATTTATTATTTAGTACATTATTATTTATTATTATTTAGTACATTATTATTTTTTATTATTTAGTACATTATTATTATTTATTATTCAGTACATTATTATTTATTATTATTTAGTACATTATTATTTATTATTATTTAGTACATTATTATTTTTTTTATTTAGTACATTATTATTTATTATTATTTAGTACATTATTATTTATTATTATTTAGTACATTATTATTTATTATTATTATTTATTATTTTTTAGTACATTATTATTTATTATTTTTTAGTACATTATTATTTATTATCTAGTACATTATTATTTTTTATGAATTAGTACATTATTATTTATTATTATTTAGTACATTATTATTTATTATTATTTAGTACATTATTATTTTTTATTTAGTACATTATTATTTATTATTATTTAGTACATTATTATTTTTTATTATTTAGTACATTAGTATTTTTTATTATTTAGTACATTATTATTATTAAGTACATTATTATTTATTATTATTATTTAGTACATTATTATTTAGTAAATTATTATTTTTTTATTATTTAGTACATTATTATTTATTATTATTTAGTACATTATTATTTATTATTATTTAGTACATTATTATTTTTTTTATTTAGTACATTAGTATTTTTTATTATTTAGTACATTATTATTTATTATTATTTAGTACATTATTATTTATTATTATTTAGTACATTATTATTTATTATTATTTAGTCCATTATTATTTATTATTATTTAGTCCATTATTATTTATTATTATTTAGTACATTATTATTATTTATTATTTAGTACATTATTATTTATCATTATATTTTAGTACATTATTATTTATTATTATTTAGTACATTATTATTTATTATTATTTAGTACATTATTATTTATTATTATTTTTATTATTTTGTACATTATTATTTATTATTATTATTTATTATTTTTTAGTACATTATTATTTATTATTTTTTAGTACATTATTATTTATTATCTAGTACATTATTATTTTTTATGAATTAGTACATTATTATTTATTATTATTTAGTACATTATTATTTATTATTATTTAGTACATTATTATTTTTTATTTAGTACATTATTATTTATTATTATTTAGTACATTATTATTTTTTATTATTTAGTACATTAGTATTTTTTATTATTTAGTACATTATTATTATTAAGTACATTATTATTTATTATTATTATTTAGTACATTATTATTTAGTAAATTATTATTTTTTTATTATTTAGTACATTATTATTTATTATTATTTAGTACATTATTATTTATTATTATTTAGTACATTATTATTTTTTTTATTTAGTACATTAGTATTTTTTATTATTTAGTACATTATTATTTATTATTATTTAGTACATTATTATTTATTATTATTTAGTACATTATTATTTATTATTATTTAGTCCATTATTATTTATTATTATTTAGTCCATTATTATTTATTATTATTTAGTACATTATTATTATTTATTATTTAGTACATTATTATTTATTATTATATTTTAGTACATTATTATTTATTATTATTTAGTACATTATTATTTATTATTATTTAGTACATTATTATTTATTATTTTTTAGTACATTATTATTTATTATCTAGTACATTATAATTTATTATTTTTTAGTACATTATTATTTATTATTTAGTACATTATTATTTATTATTATTTAGTACATTATTTTTTTTATTAAGTACATTATTATTTATTATTATTTAGTACATTATTATTTATTATTATTTAGTACATTATTATTTAGTACATTATTATTTATTATTATTTAGTCCATTATTATTTAGTCCATTATTATTTATTATTATTTAGTACATTAGTATTTTTTATTATTTAGTACATTAGTATTTTTTATTTAGTACATTATTAGTATTAAGTACATTAATGTTTATTATTATTTAGTACATTATTATTTAGTAAATTATTATTTTTTATTATTTAGTAAATTATTATTTTTTATTATTTAGTACATTATTATTTATTATTATTCAGTACATTATTATTTATTATTATTTAGTACATTATTATTTTTTTATTTAGTACATTAGTATTTTTTATTAGTTAGTACATTATTATTTATTATTTTTTAGTACATTATTATTTAGTCCATTATTATTTATTATTATTTAGTACATTATTATTTATTATTATTTAGTACATTATTATTTATTATTATTTAGTACATTATTATTTATTATTATTTAGTACATTATTATTTATTATTTTTTAGTACATTATTATTTATTATCTAGTACATTATTATTTTTTATTATTTAGTACATTATTATTTATTATTATTTAGTACATTATTATTTATTATTATTTAGTACATTATTATTTTTTATTTAGTACATTATTATTTATTATTATTTAGTACATTATTATTTATTATTATTTAGTACATTATTATTTATTATTATTTAGTACATTATTATTTAGTCCATTTTTATTTATTATAATTTAGTACATTATTATTTATTATTATTTAGTACATTATTATTTATTATTATTTAGTACATTATTATTATTTAGTACATTATTATTATTTAGTACATTATTATTTAGTCCATTATTATTTATATTATTTAGTACATTATTATTTATTATTATTTAGTACATTATTATTTATTATTTAGTACATTATTATTTATTATTTAGTACATTATTATTTATTATTATTTAGTACATTATTATTTATTATTATTTAGTACATTATTATTTATTTTTATTTAGTACATTATTATTTATTTTTATTTAGTACATTATTATTTATTATTATTTAGTACATTATTATTTATTATTATTTAGTACATTATTATTTATTATTATTTAGTACATTATTATTTATTATTATTTAGTACATTATTATTTATTATTATTTATTATTATTTAGTACATTATTATTATTTAGTACATTATTATTTAGTCCATTATTTATTATTATTTAGTACATTATTATTTATTATTATTTAGTACATTATTATTTATTATTATTTAGTACATTATTATTTAGTCCATTATTATTTATTATTATTTAGTACATTATTATTTATTATTATTTAGTACATTATTATTTATTATTATTTAGTACATTATTATTTATTATTATTTAGTACATTATTATTTATTATTATTTAGTACATTATTATTTATTATTATTAAGTACATTATTATTTATTATTATTTAGTACATTATTATTTATTATTATTTAGTACATTATTATTTATTATTATTTTGTACATTATTATTTATTATTATTTAGTACATTATTATTTATTATTATTTAGTACATTATTATTTATTATTATTTAGTACATTATTATTTTTTATTATTTAGTACATTATTATTTATTATTATTCAGTACATTATTATTTAGTACATTATTAATTATTATTTAGTACATTATTATTTATTATTATTTAGTACATTATTATTTTTTATTATTTAGTACATTATTATTATTTATTATTTAGTACATTATTTATTATTATTTAGTACATTATTATTTATTATTATTTAGTACATTATTATTTATTATAATTTAGTACATTAGTATTTATTATTATTTAGTACATTAGTATTTATTATTATTTAGTACATTATTATTTATTATTATTTAGTACATTATTATTTGTTATTATTATTTAGTACATTATTATTTATTATTTAGTACATTATTATTTATTATTATTTAGTACATTATTATTTAGTCCTTTATTATTTATTATTTAGTACATTAGTATTTATTATTATTTAGTACATTATTATTTTTTTATTTAGTACATTATTATTTATTATTATTTAGTACATTATTATTTATTATTATTTAGTACATTATTATTTATTATTATTTAGTACATTATTATTTATTATTATTTAGTACATTATTATTTATTATTATTTAGTACATTATTATTTATTATTATTTAGTACATTAGTATTTATTATTATTTAGTACATTATTATTTATTATTATTTAGTACATTATTATTTATTATTATTTAGTACATTATTATTTAGTCCTTTATTATTTATTATTATTTAGTCCATTATTATTTATTATTATTTAGTCCATTATTATTTATTATTATTTAGTACATTAGTATTTATTATTATTTAGTACATTATTATTCATTATTATTTCGTTGACATCTATGCTGATGACACGACTATCTATGGCAACACATCAAAGGCTGTAAATGATGAAGTTCTCTCTGATTCTCTCTCCTCTGATCTTGAGCGCGTGGTTCAGTGGGGGAAGAGGTGACTAGTTACCTTTAATGCATCTAAGACCAAGCTCTGGTCCCCATCTGGCATCAATTAAAATGGATGGCTCTCGTCTAGGGGAGGCCCCATGTTTTGATAAGCTTCTGGGTTTGACCTTTACTCCTGATCTTAAATGGAACACATACATCAAGTCTGTGGCCAAGGTCGCTGGGAAAATGGTAGGATCCTTCTACCGCTCCAGAAGATATCTTACTAATGATGCAATTCTCTATCTATATAAAAGTCAAGTACGTCCAAGGATGGAGTACTGCTGCCACATCTGGGCAGGAGCTGCTAAAACCAGCCTATCCAGCCTTGACAGAGTACAAAATAGACTTTGTGGCTTAGTGGGGGATGCCCTTTTCTCTTCCCTGCAACCTCTTTCCCACAGAAGAGACATAGCAAGCCTATCTTTGTTCTATCGTTATTTCCATGGCAAGTGCTCGTCTGAGCTTCATTCAATCTTTTTCAAAAAACACCTGACTAGCTGAAACCACCGTCAATAATTTCCCCCACTCCTTATCTGTGCCTAAATCAAAATGTAGATTCCATGAACAAAGCTTCTTTCTTAGAACTGCACGCCTGTGGAACTCTGTTCCGCTTGCCTGTTTCCCTCCCAACTTCAACCTGGATGTCTTCAAGTCCAACACAAATTCCTGATGAACCGCCCCCTTAAGTAATGACACTTTATCAATTCTCCAATACTCTTACTACGATACTATTATTTATTATTATTTAGTACATTATTATTTATTATTGTTTAAAGCGTATCTTGATGTTTATTGTTGAACCGTGTTCTTTTAATCATACATACGTTTGGTGGACAAGAGTTACCAGATCATGTGAAAGAACTGTCTCATGTCTGTGTTATTGAACTGTTTATTGTATACTAGGGGGGAACCCTGCTTTGCCCAATCATAAAATATGCTTAAATATGATATTGAACTCAACTAAAACAAATGCATCATACTTTCGCACTCACTATCAGCAATCTCGTACAAAGAATCAACTTCTGTTAAAATGTTTTTGATTGGTAGTGAGGGTACGACCCTAATGATTCCGACGATCTTACTTATAACTTACGGTTAGGATAATCAACCAATCAGAAGCCTTCAAATTTATTATAAAAAATATCGAATTTTGGATTCAACTCAGTTCGCTGTAAACCTCTGTCTCAAAATGACTGAATCGGGACTGCATTGATTCTTCGCCGCCATCTTTGTTACTAAGAATTAATCAACACTTGAGATTGTGACTGCATTTGATTCTTCGCCGATTTGATTTACTGCCGCCATCTTTGTTCAAGATAATGTCTCAACACTTAACAACTTCCTTACCCAAAACAAAGACATTACCTTCTGCTGGATACCCAGCCATATCGGACTGAGAGGGAACGAAAAAGTAGATACAGCAGCAAAACTATCACTCGAAATCGACTCAAGCAACACAAACGTACCCTACACTGACTACAAACCATCAATCAATAACTTCATCATATCCAAATGGCAAGAACTATGGAACTCCTACAAAGAAAACAAACTTTATCAAATTAAACCCATCCTCAAAGAATGGGCAGAAGTTAAAATCTCCAACAAGAAAATGACAAGAAAATAAGAAATAATAAAAGCAAGACTTAAAATAGGCCATACCGCTGCCACCCACTCATATCTACTTGAAGGCGAACAGTCACCAAGCTGTACACCATGTCAGGAACCCTACACAATGAAACATAGCCTAATCAACTGCATAGATTTCAATTAAACACAGAATATTATCAAGAAAACAATCTGAAAGACATTGATTCTAAAAACCTCTTAGAATTTCTAAAAGAAACAAAGTTCTACAATAAAATATAATTAGGAAAAACAAAAAAACATCCAGAAAACACAATATATAACTGTTACCTATCAAAAAAGCATTACTTTTCCTTAAATTTCCACACCAACAAAATCTAGAAAAATAACAAACAACAAATAAACAAAACAAAACCAATTCTTCAGCATTAAATTACGCAAAAGGGTTGATATGCTGGTAAAATAAACTACTTGCAATCTAAACTTTTAATATATATAATCTATATTAGTTCAGTTGGTGTTTTGTCTCAACCCTTTTCACGTTAAGGAATGTCAAATCTAGTCATTTTTAGTACACGTTTTTACACTTCACTCTCTTTACATTTTTTTTTAATATTTATTCAGGGTGTTTCGTTTAAATGTTGTTGTTTTGCACAGGAAAATTGTTGTTTTGTACATGAAAATTGTTGTTTTGTACATGAAAATTGTTGTTTTGTACATGAAAATTGTTGTTTTGGACATGAAAATTGTTGTTTTGTACAGGAAAATTGTTGTTTTGGACAGGAAAATTGTTGTTTTGTACAGGAAAATTGTTGTTTTGGACAGGAAAATTGTTGTTTTGTACAGGAAAATTATCGTTTTGTACAGGAAAATTGTCATTTTGTACAGGAAAATTGTCGTTTTGCACAGGAAAATTGTCGTTTTACACAGGAAAATTGTCATTTTGTACAGGAAAATTGTCATTTTGTACAGGAAAATTGTCATTTTGTACAGGAAAATTGTCAGTTTGCACAGGAAAATTGTCGTTTTGTACATGAAAATTATTGTTTTGTACAGGAAAAATGTTTTGTAGAGGAAAATTGTTGTTTTGGACTTTGCACAACATGACTGCATTTTGCAAAGAGGAAAAAATAATAAAAATCAATGTTTGGTGCATTTTAGGTCAGGAGGCCAGTATCTCCAGACAGCCTGATCTGGTAGCACCATATTCTTTATTAAACTAGCACAAAAAAATATGCTCTGGCCGATTGTATACTTTTGATAGACTGAAAGGATTATATCATCATGGCCTTTATTCATTCTCATGATACAATGGATATACTTTGTAAGGGTGGCTGCACATGTAATTGTGAAGCAAGGGTGCACAATCTCTAACCACAACTCTCTTAATTCGGCACTGCTTGATTACAATGACAAGGAAAACCCAAGAGTGACTGGAAACAATACCAATATAAGCACACACAGCACCTGGTATTCTTAAGTGGTCACCCATTCTAGTACTGACCATGCTCAAACATTACTTAACTTTGATCTAACGGGAACTGGAATGTTGACGTGATTATGTCGTATATGCCGTAAGGATTTTCATTTAATTGTGAAAGAAATACATACAATACAGAGTTAAAGCAAAATTGTTTGTGACTATCTATTATATAAATCTCATCTGTCTGTTTAAATGTATGTATGTATGTTTGTTTGTATGGCTGCCTAAAACTTTTGACAGAGGCAACAGATTTTCACAAGATCAGTATCCTTTTGAAGCTCAACCCTTCGGACGACAAATATCAAAAAATTGGCCAAAAACATTAATTCCTTCACCTTCAACTGGGCACTTTTCTACAAGGAAGGGTCGATTTTTTCACCGACATTTTTGCAAGTCATTCAAAGCTCGCGTCGCATAAAAGACGCTATTTCGACTGCCCATGATGTCACCATCGTGGTGGGCGCATCGATAAGACAGTTTGTTTTTTTTCACCTCCTTTTCCTCTGGCGCGTTACAGGTTTGAGTCTGCTTACTACTCCTAAATTTTTTTTTTTTTTTTGCTCAACCAACACCCTTACACACACCTCCACTTTCTTTTCTGCCTTTGCGTCGTGGGATCGAGCCTGCCTGCCTGCTATAACTTTTTTTTTTTTTTTGCTCAACACACAACTACAAACACCCGGGCAACACCAGGCACCCAAGCTAGTTTAAAATAATTTCCAATACTCATATAATCAATTATTCTGAATGTTTACTGTTGTTCTTTTAATTACACATGTTTTGTGGATTGGAGTTAACAGCTCATTTGAAAAACAAAAAAACTGTTTCATGCTCATATGTTTATTGTATGTGCAAACGGTGGAGACAAATAGGACCCCCCCCCCAACAATCTGGCCAAAGTGCAAGAAAGCCCCAGGACACAGACCACCTGATCCTACAATATCCAATCACCCGACTGGAAGGAGGCGATGCGACAATCCATCTATCTGAAGACAATTTCTCAGACTGGCTAAAAACTAGCAGTATAGAGGTCTAACCCATATGATACTAATACTACTATTACTAGTTAAAAAAAAAAATTATGTAATGTTTTTTTTAGTTTTTTTTGTGTATGTATTAACAAATCACCGCTTACCAAGATTCTAAGGCCATTGAAGGATAAGGGTTACTGAGTTGGGGTGGACGGTGAGACAAAACCTTGAAAATTGGTAACAATGGTTGAAACTGGGCAAGAGTTTAATTATTTAAAAGAATGATTCAACAAGAATTTGTTTACATTAGACTTAAAAACAATTGTAGTCAGCTGGAAAGCGGCCCCAAAGTATCGTGTTCCACAGACGTGCAGTTAATGGAAAGAAACTTTGCTCATGGAAATTGTTTAGTTTTATGTACACAGAAAGAAAAAGGCAAGTTATTGATAATGGTTGTAGCTGGACGAGTTTTGTGAATGTGTTACAAGGGCGGCGGCAACCATAGATTGGAGCTCAGTTGAGAATCTGCCATGAAAATGAAAAGAGTAGAGAAAGATTAGCAATGTCTCCTGTGAGAAATGGAAGAGCCTCTCCCCCCACTAAATTTTTAAGTCAGTTTTGTACTCTGTCCAGACGAGGAAGAGTGCTGTGGACAGCTCCTCCCAAGATGTGGCAACAGTACACATTGGTATATTGATATGCAGCATCTTATTTACTCTCGCAATGATGATGAAGCACTAACAGCATATTTAAAGACATCCACTGGTGTCTTTAAATATGCTGTTCGTATTATTTAGTATATTATTATTGTTTAAAGAAGTGTACCTTGATGTTTATTGTTGAACAGTGTTCTTTTAATCATATATACGTTTGGTGGACGAGAGTTAGCAGCTCATGTGAAAGAACTGTCTCATGTCTGCGTTATTGAACTGTTTATTGTACCTATTTACAATGCCTCCCCACTGGACAGAGTTAGACACCAGGGTCGTTTTTTAACGTGGAGAAAAGGTACAAAAATAAAAATTGTCTCAGTCGTGAAGGTTTTCTCCTTCACTGAAAGAGAACGAGAAATGGAAGTGCCGCATCTGAAGAACAGATACTACACTTTGATCTTGGTCAAAAGGAGGGAACCTGGCTTTGCGTGATTGCAAAATACGCTTAAATATGATATTTTAATTTGTCCAGATTTCGTATACATTATTATAGAGTCGTGATTTCAAAAGTAAAATAAAAAGTATTTAGGTGCCATCAGCTAGAACCAAAACGGAAAGCAAAACTGTAGCATTCAAAGCTGGTGACGTTACCACTATACCAACGTGAAACGCATATGAACTGATTAAAAATAAACTAAGGTAATTGTACGAAAATGTATAACGATTTTTTTTCAATTTTGACCCCTATTTGACCCTTTGAAAACTATTTTAACCGGCTAAATATCCATAAAAGAACGGTCCATAAAAAATCCAATCAATTGAGACACCTAGCGCCACTCTGCGACTTTTAATTTTAGAAGAGATAGAGTTTGAAAACAGACAGACAATCAGACATAGTGAGTTTTATAATAGACTAGCGAGGGGTACCCGGCGTTGCCCGGGTGTTTGGAGGTGTGTGTGTGGGGGGGGGGGGTTAAAAAAAAAAAAAAGTAAGTATGAGGATCGAACCCGAACCGTTGAGGCAAAGTTGTAAATTAAAGTGTGAAAAAAAAAAAAAAAGTGCAACGTTAACGATTGCCCCACCGCGAGATGCTAACAGAAACACGTTTGAATTTATTTAATTACTTGGATTTAGCAGGTACCCGTTTTAATGAGTTAATGAGATCAAGTTTGACTGCGGGATAGTATTCATTTACTGCTGAACGCTTCCCTCCCCCCCAAAATGTTATAGGAAAATGACTAACCCACATGCGGCGAGCGACAAATATTGAATATTTATCTTTCCGAAATCGAGCAAATTAAATAGACAGGCGAGCTTCGTTGTTAACTGTGAGATATTATGATTTATATGTGATATAAAAAGTTTTAAAAAGTTGTGAAGCGAGCGATCGCTTCTCTGAAAAAAGCCTTTTGTTGACATACAGAAAAAGCGAACACACATACATACATACATTTTTGCTTTTATATATATAGATGTTTACTCGTGTTACACGCACTCACCTGCACACACATTCCACGCATTGTTACTTTGATATGCTGTATGTAACAAGTTATGTGGGTTATAGTCAGCTAACATAATTTAACAAAATAGTCAGCTAACATAATTTAACAAAATTTAAAAAGCTATTTTTTCCATAGTATTTTCAAGTTAAATTCAGTTTTTACGATATTTTTGTTTATCAAATTGTAAGATAATTTGCTTGGATGACTTTTTAAATTTAGTACTCAAGTAGAAAGTGGGATTTTTACTTAAAGAAAATTTTTTAAATAAAAAATAAAAAATCGAAATTAGAAAAATGATTCTTGTTTTAATATAATTATCACTAGTTTTGCCTGGTCGTAAAATATGCTTAAATATGATATTTTAATTTGTCAAAATTTTGCATATATTATTATAGAGTTATGATTTCAAAAGTAAGAAAAAAAAATATTTAGGTGCCATCAGCTAGAATCGAAACCAAAAGCAAAATTTTAGCATTCAAAGCTGGTGATGTTACCACCGTACCAATGTGACACGCATTTGAACTGGTTAAAAATAAACTAGGATGAATGTACAAAATTATAACGATTTTTTTTTCAACTTTGACCCATTTTTGACCCCTTAAAAACAATTTTAACCGGCTAAAGAACCATAAAAGCACAGTCCATAAAATATCCGATCATTTGTGGCCCCTAGCGCTGCTCTGTAATTTTTAGTTTCAGAGTTTGAAAATATGGAGAGAGACAGATGTATAGCCTTTTATATGTTAGATTGTGTAAGAACTTATATCAATTTGAAAAATGTTAAACATTAAGAAAAAAAAAAAAAATTATTAATGACCGTTTTGGTAGAAAAAAAAAAGTCCACTGATATCGGCCCATTGCTATGAATTTGGAATAAGAGCATGTGAGCGAGAAAAAGAAAAAGTAGTTCAGGGAGACATCTCCCACAGAAGAACTGAAATTTGACTCTAATGAAAAAGTGATATTGGAGACTGAGGCATATTTTGAGGCTGAAAACAAATTGTTCTTAAAAAAGAAAAACGCATTGAATCGTTGAAGTGACCTACTTGTCTAACCAGTTGTCTTTGTTGTTAGTATTATTTAGTATAATAATTATTTAGTATATTATTATTATTAGTATATTAATTATTTAGTATATCATTATTAGTAGTATATTAATTATTTAGTATATCATTATTAGTAGTATATTAATTATTTAGTATATCATTATTAGTAGTATATTAATTATTTAGTATATCATTATTAGTAGTATATTAATTATTTAGTATATCATTATTAGTAGTATATTAATTATTTAGTATATCATTATTAGTAGTATATTAATTATTTAGTATATTATTATTAGTAGTATATTAATTATTTAGTATATTATTAGTAGTAGTATATTAATTATTTAGTATATTATTAGTAGTAGTATATTAATTATTTAGTATATTATTATTAGTAGTATATTAATTATTTAGTATATTATTAGTAGTAGTATATTAATTATTTAGTATATTATTAGTAGTAGTATATTAATTATTTAGTATATTATTAGTAGTAGTATATTAATTATTTAGTATATTATCATTAGTAGTATATTAATTATTTAGTACATTATTAGTAGTAGTATATTAATTATTTAGTATATTATTAGTAGTAGTATATTAATTATTTAGTATATTATTAGTAGTAGTATATTAATTATTTAGTATATTATTAGTAGTAGTATATTAATTATTTAGTACATTATTAGTAGTAGTATATTAATTATTTAGTATATTATTATTAGTAGTATATTAATTATTTAGTATATTATTAGTAGTAGTATATTAATTATTTAGTATATTATTAGTAGTAGTATATTAATTATTTAGTATATTATCATTAGTAGTATATTAATTATTTAGTACATTATTAGTAGTAGTATATTAATTATTTAGTATATTATTAGTAGTAGTATATTAATTATTTAGTATATTATTAGTAGTAGTATATTAATTATTTAGTATATTATTAGTAGTAGTATATTAATTATTTAGTACATTATTAGTAGTAGTATATTAATTATTTAGTATATTATTAGTAGTAGTATATTAATTATTTAGTATATTATTATTAGTAGTATATTAATTATTTAGTATATTATTAGTAGTAGTATATTAATTATTTAGTACATTATTAGTAGTAGTATATTAATTATTTAGTATATTATTAGTAGTAGTATATTAATTATTTAGTATATTATTATTAGTAGTATATTAATTATTTAGTATATTATTATTAGTAGTAGTATATTAATTATTTAGTATATTATTATTAGTAGTATATTAATTATTTAGTATATTATTATTAGTAGTATATTAATTATTTAGTATATTATTATTAGTAGTATATTAATTATTTAGTATATTATTATTAGTAGTATATTAATTATTTAGTATATTATTATTAGTAGTATATTAATTATTTAGTATATTATTATTATTAGTAGTATATTAATTATTTAGTATATTATTAGTAGTAGTATATTAATTATTTAGTACATTATTAGTAGTAGTATATTAATTATTTAGTATATTATTAGTAGTAGTATATTAATTATTTAGTATATTATTAGTAGTAGTATATTAATTATTTAGTATATTATTATTAGTAGTATATTAATTATTTAGTATATTATTATTAGTAGTATATTAATTATTTAGTATATTATTAGTAGTAGTATATTAATTATTTAGTATATTATTATTAGTAGTATATTAATTATTTAGTATATTATTAGTAGTAGTATATTAATTATTTAGTATATTATTATTAGTAGTATATTAATTATTTAGTATATTATTATTTATTACTAGCAGTTCAACCCAGCTTTGCTCGAGCCCTATGTACTGTTCATAACTTGCCCTTCGTGTGAATAGACTTTATGTAAAATTTCAAATGTTTAGACCAAAAGTTGTCTGAGTAATTTCGTAGAGACCGCAGAGGTAATTTAAAAAAAAATTTGACCCCAATTTTGACCCTTTACCACTTATTATTTTGGTCTCAAATCAAAATAGAAAGTTTGACCATGTCCAAGTTACCTACATCTAAAATTTCAAGTCTTTAGACCCAAAATTGTCGGAGAAATTTGGTAGAATCTGCAAAGGTAAACTCTTTCAACTTTGACCTTTTGGCAGCCAAATTTTTACCTCAAAACTGATTAAATGTCTGAATACCTGTTATGTATAAATTTCAAATGTTTAGACCCAAAATTGGTTGAGTAGTTTGCTAGACACCACAAAATTAAAATCTTTTGAACTTTGACCTCTTGGCAGCTCAAATTTTCGACCCAAACTGATAAAAAAGCTTGCACTATTTATGTATAATATCAAATTTTTAGCCCAGCAATTGGCTGAGTAATTTGGTAGAGGCCGCAGCACCATGGAAAAGAAACAAACATAAATAAAAAGATCCAGGTCAGTATTTTTTCTCTTTTTAATAAAAGCATTTATGACTGTTGCTCTTGACACGACTTAAAAAAGTCTCTCGCTGCCACATGTCCATCTAGCCTGGTAATATTTCTCCTTCTTAATATCGCACGCTGGCCTATTTTCGCCATCATTTTACATGCCCGTCTCCTTTGGTGTCATCTATATTCTCCCCCGACCATGTGGTATCCTTTTTTTCTTTTTTTTTCAGATGCAAGCCCGAGCACTCTTGCTAATTTGCATATGCATTCAAACACTGCTCCTGCTGCTAATACAATTGTTTGCCATCCATCCCTCGGCTGCTGCTAATGCTCCGTTACATCCTGATGCAATCCTCTGTTGCTATAAGAGTCAAATATGTCCTATGATGGAGTACTATCGTCACATCTACGAAGAAGCTACCCACAGCATTCTCTTCCGTCTGGACAGAGTACAAAACTGGCTTCAAAATTTAGTACGGTGGGGGGCTCTTCCATTTCTCACAGGAGACATTGCTAATCTTTTTCTACTCTTTTCATTTTCATGGCAGATTCTCAACTGAGCTCCAATCTATGGTTGCCCCCACCCTTGTAACACATTCACAAAACTCGTCCAGCTACAACCATTATCAATAACTTGTCTTTTTCTTTTTGTGTACATAAAACTAAACAGAACTTCCATGAGCCAAGTTTCTTTCCATTAACTGCACGCCTATGGAACACAATAATTTGGGGCCGCTTTCCAGCTGACTACAACATAACTGCTTTTAAGTCTAATATAAACAAATTCTTGTTGAATCATTCTCATTTCAGAGGGAAATAAATCAAGAAAACACTCTCAAAAATGTTAAAGTTTCGCATAAGTTTTAGGTAAAAACAAAAGCATGTTAAAAAAACACAATAACACAAAAAAAAAACTTTACTTATCGGAACATTTATTGAATTAAAATAAATTTTTTTAAATTCTAAAATGAACGAAAGTTATCATAGTAAAATGTATGACTTAAAATTTGTATTTGAATTGGTCAGATTATTGTTCTCATCTTGGTTGCTTTTTCCACAACGTTTCAGCCGATGTAACCTCCGACCATCTTGAGATGCATATACACTGAATCAAGCCTCATCTCAAAACCATACAAACATCATATCAGTAAAAAAAATGTAATGGACCCGGATTTTATTTTTTTAAAAATAGACTTACTGCTACTTTCACCGTTCACCAATAACATCCAGTGTGAATGCATCTGAAGACGGTCGGAGGTTACATCGGCTGAAACGTTGTGGAAAAACAACCAAGATAAGAACAATAGTCTGACCAATTCAAATACAAATTTTAAGTTCATTTTAGAATTTAAAAAATTTTATTTTAATTCAATAAATGTTCAGAGAATTAATGTTTTATTTTCTGTTATTGTCTTACTTTAATGTATTTTTCTTTTTAACTACAAGTTATGCAAAATTTTAACATTTTCAGATAGGTCTTCTTGTATTACCCCCCCCCCTCCTTAAAGAAGTTCTTAAAAAATAAAAACACACAAAAAAAAATGTCCAAAATAACAATAATGCAAGTGTCATCTTTTTTGACTAACTTTTTTCATTGTACTAGCTATAAAACATTAGAAGTTAGTCACCAACCTAATACCTCCTGAACTATCAACTAACTTTCAACCTCTGTCCCATCACAAAATGTGGCATCCTTGTGCCTGTTTTACAAGTATCTCAATGGCAAGTACTCTGACCAATTCTGAGCACTAGTATCCCTTCGACGACAATATCCTCAACAAACCCGACAAGCAGCCCTACACTGTAGAGATCCCTCGATGCCGTAAAGCCATCTACTTGAATAGCTTTTCCCCACCCGGACTGCTGCACTTTAAAATTCCCTCCTGGACCCCTGCATCCCTGACTGTACTGATATGCAAAAATTCAAGTGTAATTTGAACAGACATCTCGCGGCCTAACTCTATAAATAGTATCCATGCAAATCTGGTCCCAAATAGTAGCCGCTCACGAATAAGTGGCTCTGCACATTGTTTGGGGTGAAATGACAAAATAAAAAAAAATAAAAAAGATAAAGATGAAAATTGGCATACCCAGATACTAGTTAATTAGGTATGCCAATACCCAAACACAGCAAAAACAGAAGTTATAAACTAGTAATATAAGATTATTAGCGAACAAACATTTATAACTAGCTGTATCTATCCGATGTTGCCCGGGAGTATTTTTACTTTTAGTTTTATTTTGCACATATTTTTTAAAGACTATGTCATTTGTCATTTTTACCAAATCATTTTTTTAAGACTATGTCATTTGTCATTTTCACCAAATCATTTTTTTAAGACTATGTCATTTGTCATTTTTACCAAATTATTTTTTTAAGACTATGTCATTTGTCATTTTTACCAAATCATTTTTTTAAGACTATGTCATTTGTCATTTTTACCAAATCATTTTTTTTAAGACTATGTCATTTGTCATTTTTACCAAATCATTTTTTTTAAGACTATGTCATTTGTTATTTTTACCAAATCATTTTTTTTAAGACTATGTCATTTGTTATTTTTACCAAATCATTTTTTTTAAGACTATGTCATTTGTTATTTTTACCAAATCATTTTTTAAGACTATGTCATTTGTTATTTTTACCAAATCATTTTTTTAAGACTATGTCATTTGTCATTTTTACCAAATCATTTTTTTAAGACTATGTCATTTGTCATTTTTACCAAATCATTTTTTTAAGACTATGTCGTTTGTCATTTTTACCAAATCATTTTTTTAAGACTATGTGATTCGTCATTTTTACCAACTATTTTTTTTAAGACTGTCGTTTGTTATTTTTACAAAATCATTTTTTTAAGACTATGTCGTTTGTTATTTTTACCAAATCATTTTTTTAAGACTATGTCGTTTGTTATTTTTACCAAATCATTTTTTTAAGACTATGTGATTCGTCATTTTTACAAAATCATTTTTTTAAGACTATGTCATTTGTCATTTTTACCAAATCATTTTTTAAGACTATGTCATTTGTCATTTTTACCAAATCATTTTTTTAAGACTATGTGATTCGTCATTTTTACCAAATCATTTTTTTTAAGACTATGTCATTAGTCATTTTTACCAAATCATTTTTTTTAAGACTATGTCGTTTGTCATTTTTACCAAATCATTTTTTTAAGACTATGTCATTTGTCATTTTTACCAAATCATTTTTTTAAGACTATGTCGTTTGTCATTTTTACCAAATCATTTTTTAAGACTATGTCATTTGTTATTTTTACCAAATCATTTTTTTAAGACTATGTCATTTGTCATTTTTACCAAATCATTTTTTTTAAGACTATGTCATTTGTTATTTTTACCAAATCATTTTTTTTTAAACTATGTCATTTGTCATTTTTACCAAATTATTTTTTTAAGACTATGTCATTTGTCATTTTTACCAAATCATTTTTTTAAGACTATGTCATTCGTCATTTTTACCAAATCATTTTTTTTAAGACTATGTCATTTGTCATTTTTACCAAATCATTTTTTTTTAAGACTATGTCATTTGTTATTTTTACCAAATCATTTTTTTAAGACTATGTCATTTGTTATTTTTACCAAATCATTTTTTTAAGACTATGTCATTTGTCATTTTTACCAAATCATTTTTTTAAGACTATGTCATTTGTCATTTTTACAAAATAATTTTTTTTAAGACTATGTCATTTGTTATTTTTACCAAATCATTTTTTAAGACTATGTCATTTGTTATTTTTACCAAATCATTTTTTTAAGACTATGTCATTTGTCATTTTTACCAAATCATTTTTTTTAAGACTATGTCATTTGTTATTTTTACCAAATCATTTTTTTTTAAGACTATGTCATTTGTCATTTTTACTAAATCATTTTTTTTTAAGACTATGTCATTTGTCATTTTTACCAATCATTTTTTTTAAGACTATGTCGTTTGTCATTTTTACCAAATCATTTTTTTTAAGACTATGTCGTTTGTCATTTTTACCAAATCATTTTTTTTAAGACTATGTCGTTTGTCATTTTTACCAAATCATTTTTTTAAGACTATGTGATTCGTCATTTTTACCAAATCATTTTTTTTAAGACTATGTCATTTGTCATTTTTACCAAATCATTTTTTTTAAGACTATGTCGTTTGTCATTTTTACCAAATCATTTTTTTAAGACTATGTCATTTGTCATTTTTACCAAATCATTTTTTTAAGACTGTCGTTTGTCCTTTTTACCAAATCATTTTTTTAAGACTATGTCATTTGTCATTTTTACCAAATCATTTTTTTAAGACTATGTCATTTGTCATTTTTACCAAATCATTTTTTTAAGACTATGTCATTTGTTATTTTTACCAAATCATTTTTTTAAGACTATGCCATTTGTCATTTTTACCAAATCATTTTTTTAAGACTATGTCATTTGTCATTTTTACAAAATAATTTTTTTTAAGACTATGTCATTTGTTATTTTTACCAAATCATTTTTTTTTAAGACTATGTCATTTGTCATTTTTACCAAATCATTTTTTTTAAGACTGTCATTTGTCATTTTTACCAAATCATTTTTTTTAAGACTATGTCGTTTGTCATTTTTACCAAATCATTTTTTTAAGACTATGTCATTTGTCATTTTTACCAAATCATCTTTTTAAGACTATGTCGTTTGTCCTTTTTACCAAATCATTTTTTTTAAGACTATGTCATTTGTCATTTTTACCAAATCATTTTTTTAAGACTATGTCATTTGTCATTTTTACCAAATCATTTTTTTAAGACTATGTCATTTGTCATTTTTACCAAATCATTTTTTTTAAGACTATGTCATTTGTCATTTTTACCAATCATTTTTTTAAGACTATGTCGTTTGTCATTTTTACCAAATCATTTTTTTTAAGACTATGTCGTTTGTCATTTTTACCAAATCATTTTTTTTAAGACTATGTCATTTGTCATTTTTACCAATCATTTTTTTAAGACTATGTCGTTTGTCATTTTTACCAAATCATTTTTTTTAAGACTATGTCGTTTGTCATTTTTACCAAATCATTTTTTTAAGACTATGTGATTCGTCATTTTTACCAAATCATTTTTTTTAAGACTATGTCATTTGTCATTTTTACCAAATCATTTTTTTTAAGACTATGTCGTTTGTCATTTTTACCAAATCATTTTTTTAAGACTATGTCATTTGTCATTTTTACCAAATCATTTTTTTAAGACTGTCGTTTGTCCTTTTTACCAAATCATTTTTTTAAGACTATGTCATTTGTCATTTTTACCAAATCATTTTTTTAAGACTATGTCATTTGTCATTTTTACCAAATCATTTTTTTAAGACTATGTCATTTGTCATTTTTACCAAATCATTTTTTTAAGACTATGCCATTTGTCATTTTTACCAAATCATTTTTTTAAGACTATGTCATTTGTCATTTTTACAAAATAATTTTTTTTAAGACTATGTCATTTGTTATTTTTACCAAATCATTTTTTTTAAGACTATGTCATTTGTCATTTTTACCAAATCATTTTTTTTAAGACTGTCATTTGTCATTTTTACCAAATCATTTTTTTTAAGACTATGTCGTTTGTCATTTTTACCAAATCATTTTTTTAAGACTATGTCATTTGTCATTTTTACCAAATCATCTTTTTAAGACTATGTCGTTTGTCCTTTTTACCAAATCATTTTTTTTAAGACTATGTCATTTGTCATTTTTACCAAATCATTTTTTTAAGACTATGTCATTTGTCATTTTTACCAAATCATTTTTTTAAGACTATGTCATTTGTCATTTTTACCAAATCATTTTTTTTAAGACTATGTCATTTGTCATTTTTACCAATCATTTTTTTTAAGACTATGTCGTTTGTCATTTTTACCAAATCATTTTTTTTAAGACTATGTCGTTTGTCATTTTTACCAAATCATTTTTTTAAGACTATGTGATTCGTCATTTTTACCAAATCATTTTTTTTAAGACTATGTCGTTTGTCATTTTTACCAAATCATTTTTTTAAGACTATGTCGTTTGTCATTTTTACAAACTAAAAACAAAAGTTGAGGAAACTTTTGGATTTCTAGATAAGAAATCTTGTCCATTTCCTGGTTGACAAGTAAAGTTAACACAAAAATGTTGCTACATTTTAGGGTTGCAGTGTGGCTGACACAGTTCTGTACGATGCAGCTAAGTGTAACAAGGCAAGTGATTTATCTGTTTTCCTACCCCCCTTCTCTCTCTCTCCCTTGCGTGCATCAGCGTGATATTACCAACGTCATCACTCCTCCAAATGTTAGAAAGTTAAAAAATAAAAATAAAAAAAGCAAATACATTTATAAGCAAAATAAACATATAAGTTTTATACCAAGGCACATAAAAGAAAGCTAAAATAGGTTGTTTATCAAGGTGTGCCAGTAATAAAAAAAAAATCAATAAACATATTTTAGAGTTAGTTTTAGAAGTGGAAATCTATTACTCCAATAAATTTTGTTTTCTGTGTCTTGATTTTCATATTAAAAACCTTTTTTCAATTTATTTAAAACTAGCGGGGGGTACCCGACGATGCCCGGATGTTTTGAGGTGTGTGTGGTTTTGGGTAAATCAAAACTCCGGGAAGGGGGGGGGGGATAAAAAAAAAAGTTTTGGTAGGTGAGTATGAAGATCGAACCCTTGAGGCAAAGTTGGAAATTAAAGTGTTAAAAGAAACCGTGCGACGCTAACCACTGGGCCACCTCGACATACAACGAAACATGCTTGAATTTATTTATTTAACTATTGACAGGTGGCTGCAATAAAAGTTAACTCTGCTGCTTCTATTTGACCTAATTATTGAGGTCAAATAGAACAGTTAACTTGTTAACTGGTTTTTTCCCCAACAGATGTTGGGGAGGGGGAAAACCAGCCCCCCATTGTCCAGATTGAATAGCAATTGTCTGATATAACAGGAGTTTGTCCCCACATTGATCAAAGCTGATTGCTTCTGGACGTTCCCCAGTGTGATGCCGAGAACACACAGTTTGAATTTTTAGTTTCACTTTATTTATACTAAAAAGCAGGACAAACAGGCGACAGAGCGAAATAGCGCAAATCTCATAAAAGTCGACGTAAATAAATGTAGAGGCGACCCGCATTCCCAAATCGTAGATATTATTATCTAGGGGCTATATAAACAGTTGTAAGCGATCGTAACAACCTCGGGAGCGTGTGCAAAAGAAGCCTTTGCGAGACATACACGAAATGGTCACACACATTTTGCCTTTTATATATATAGAAGAAAATACAACTTTGTTATATATGGGTCATGATATTGCATTCATCTGCAAAAGATCTAGCTAATTTGCATATTCTTTTAAGCATTCATTTTAATTAATTCCCTATTAGTTTTCTCGGTTTTCTTATGGGATGATCATCTTTAGTTAGCAGTACAAGCGTATGTTGTATTTTCGTGGACATCGGCAATGTTACATACCTAATGTGCTTCACCAAGTCATATCTTTTTTATTTGTGGGTCAATTTTGAAAAGAATTACATTGATGGAAAGAGAATAGAATAAGCATTCCAATGATGTTAATTTTCTTTTATGCATTCAATATTTTTATGCTCCAAGTTAAAAATGAAAGAACGGTCAAAAATTACAACAGCAGAAAGGGAAACTTTTTTCAATGTTTACATTTGGATACACATGCGCGGGGTCAAATTTGATTGGATATGGCTGAAATATTTACAGGCTATATAAAAATAGAAGTACATCTCTACTGGACTTTGATTTATATTTTTACGACCACAGGAAGCAAAGTTACAACCGAGCAAAGTTGACAAAGAATATTTCAAAATTGATAAGATAAATCAGCATATATCATCCATTTTCATATAGATAATAGTTTCAGAATTATTTTCATGTATAATATGTAAATATTTGATAATTATTAATTGTGTGGAAATTTCTTTAAAATGTTAGAAATTCAAATCCGCTTAACGGGGAAAACGGCTTGCTAATGCGCTAAGCTGACTAAAGTCAATGCATTAACGAGTTTCGTTTGTATTCTCTTAAAAATAGAAAACTTTTTATGCATTTGTTTTATTAGACTAGTCATTTTTTATTCTGAGTTTGTCCGTTTAAAAAAAAAATTATTTTCAAGTTTTTCAAATTTTAATTTCAAACAATACTATTTTGCTGTTTTTAACGTTTTTAGTACAATGTACTAAAAACGTTAAAAAAAACAACAAAATGTACTATATATCTCAAAATGTACACTATATCTCACTCCCTATCACAAATTGTTATGTTTCCAACCCGTTTCCCTGACCAGGAAGAACAACACGCATCACTTCTAGATCTGTTTTTGACCACAGTTCCCGATGACTGCATAACGAAGGCCCACAGCCCACTTGGGAACGCTGATCATGCAGTGATAATGGTTGAAATCGCCCTAAACTCTAGACCCAAAACTGAAGAGCCAGTGCTCAAAACAACGAGAATATAATAAGGCTGACTGGGAAGCCATCAGGGAACTAATTAGAGATGCTTCATGGAAAAATATTTTCTCTCTCCCTGCTGAACAATGTGCAAACGAGACCACTGACTGGTTCAAAACTGCAATCGCAGCGCATGTTCCCATGCGGAAATTTTATAGTAAGCCCCACTCTCCCCAATGGTTTATGTCGACTTGTGCAACTGCCATTGCTCAAAAGCAGCATGCGTACCGTAGGTTTAACCGACATCAGTCTAATTCAAACAGACTGAAGTATATAGAAGCTAGAAATAACGTTAAGAAAGAAATAGCGACAGCTAAGAGAGAATTTACGGAAACCACTAAAAAGCGCATCGAAGCACAAAAACTAGGAACTCGAGACTTCTGGAAAATCTACAACAGTGTAGTAAATAATGGGCAATCAACAATTCCCCCACTAACCAACAATCACGAGGTTGTCTCTTCAGCAACTGACAAGGCTAACATGCTTGCCAGTCGGTTTGCCTCAAACTCCACACTGGACCCTTCCAACCACCCCCTACCTGACTTTCCTATGCAGACAGACGCCACACTAGACGATCTGAAAACCACCCCTGCTCAGGTGCATGCTATCATAAAAAACCTTGACACCTCAAAAGCATGTGGACCTGATCTTATCCCAGCTGTGCTATTAAAAAAGTGCTCAGCCGAAGTAGCTCGAGTTCTCTCCAAACTCTACAACAAATGCCTTAATGAAGCTTGCTTTCCGGGCTGTTGGAAAACTGCTTCTGTTGTACCAGTATTCAAGAATTCTGGCGAAAGGACAGACCCATCAAATTATCGCCCCATTAGCCTCCTCCCACTTTTTGCCAAAATATTTGAGACCATAATTAACCATGCTCTAGTCCATCATCTTACAGATGCTAAACTACTGACTGACAAACAATATGGATTTAGACAAGCCCGTTCCACAGCAGACATCCTAACTGCGATCTCTGAACGTATATACCATTCACTGGACAAAGCGGGGGAGGGCAGAGCAGTAGCTCTAGATATATCTAAGGCTTTTGACAGGGTATGGCATGAGGGTCTCCTTAGTAAAATCAGATCATACGGTATCACTGGTAGGATACTTAACATAATTAAATCCTTCTTAGATAAGAGAAAAATCCAGGTTGTCCTCGATGGTCGTACATCTAAACAATATGATATAAATGCAGGGGTGCCCCAGGGTTCTATCCTTGGACCTCTATTGTTCTTGATATTCATAAATGACCTCCCCGACAACATTGCCTCTGAGATGGGTATATATGCTGATGACACTACACTCTATGGCAGGCACGACAGGAAGACGAATGAACACATTTCTAAAGAAATGGCAGAAACACTAGAGGAAGACCTCCAATCTGTAGTGGAATGGGGACAAAAGTGGTTGGTCGCGTTCAATGCTGCCAAGACTAAACTAGTTTCATTCAATAATTACAAGAAACCTTCTCTACCACCCATAGCAATGGCCAACGACTCTTTATCTGAGAGTACATCTTTCAAACTCCTTGGCCTAACGTTCACAGGAAACATGAGTTGGAACAATTACATTGAAGGCATTGGCAGGGCCGCTGCAAGAAAGGTGGGCTCTCTCTACCGTGCTAGAAAACTACTAACACCCGAAAGTATCCTGTACCTCTATAAGGCAACCATTCGCCCATGTATGGAGTATTGCTGCCACATCTGGGCTGGTGCATCTGCTACTAGTCTCTCGCTCCTTGACAAGGTTCAAAAGAGAGTCGCAAACCTGATAGGCCCTGAACTGGCATCTAAGCTTCAGCCTCTGTCCCATCGACGAAATGTTGCATCCCTCTGCCTTTTCTACAAGTATTTTAGTGGTGAATGCTCTGACGAACTGCAATCACTTGTGCCCCCACGACGTGAGCACCCTCGACAAACCCGACAGGCTGCTAAATCCCACCCTCACACTGTAGAGATCCCTAGATGTAAAAGATCTTTTTACTCCAATAGTTTCTTCCCCGGAACCGCTAGACTGTGGAATTCCATTCCAGGTCCCTGCTTCCCCAACAGTACTGACGTGCAGAAGTTCAAGTGTAACGTGAACCGACACCTTGCTGCCCAAATCCCTACATAGTACCCCAGTAGTGTTGCCCCTGTTGTAGCCCTCTACACCAAAGTGGCAATTTGCCTTGTTTGGGGTGAAAATGTAATAAAAAAAAATTAAAAAAAAAAAAAAAAAAGTACATGCATTTCTATTATCATGGTATTTATAACATCTTACTTGTACTTCAGGTAGAATCGCATTTTTTTAGTGGTAAAATAATAACAAATATATAACAAATAAAAGGTACTTGTGCACTTATGCTACCATGCTGAAATAATAACGTTATTTAGAAACTTATTCTTAACATGGGGAGGGAAGCATGTTTTGTTAACTATTCTGTACTTTCACCTAACAATTAAATAAAAAAAGGATATTGTGAAACTGTAATTTAACTTGAAAATACTATTTGAAAAAATAGCACGATAACATAACTGCATAAGTAACCAAATAAATATTACTAAAGGCAAGTTACTCTTCTACCTAGTTGGATAAGTTTTTAGTGTATTTAATGTAAAATGTTTGTTTATTTCGAAAATTAGTGTCGAGCCTTACACAAGCACAAGAAAAATAGCCACGTCTCATATTTCATGTCTTTGAAATCTTGACAATGACTAAAAATATACAAAATATTGTTAGAAATCCAACCAAAAAATGTTCTCGTTACATTTATTGGGTGGATTTCTAATAGTATTTTGTATAATTTTTTTTATTTTTAACTCTTTGTCAAGACCATTTTTTCAAATCTGCAAAACAAACCACTTTCTTTTTAACTGAGTATATCTAAATAATAATAATAATAATAATAATAATAATAATTAGGCGGTTCGATAAAGAATTTCATTGTGATGCATTTTGTAAATTTTTACCTTGTTTCCACCTGAACATTTTTCTTTAAAATGACTACCTCTTAAGGTTTTCGAGTAGGCTGAAAACGAATATCGCATTTAAATTTTCCGCAATTAAGTAGCTTTCCAGATACTCAGCAATGTCATTTCTTATGTTATTGCTGGTGGCCATTTTTGTACGTGCGTTTACACAGTTTATCGCGGTTGCGTTTACACACTTGTGCGTACCAAAATGGCCACCAATGATAACATAAGAAATGACATTGCTTAATATCTGGAAAACTACCTATTTGCAGAAAATTTAAAAGTGATATTCGTTTTCAGCATATCCTAAAACCTGTAAAAGTAACCATTTTAAATGTTAAGGTGGAAACAAGGTAAAAAATTACCGTTTTATTTTTTTGTTTACATAGTTAAATTTTCAGTAAAACAACAGAATAGAAATGACAAAAATTACCATCAACTGGTGAATATATAGTTGTTGCTTATCAGGATTCCTGGTATCCTGGTACTATGAAAGCTACATCGAGGATTCATGTAGAGTATGATTTATGGTTGCATCTCAGAAAATAGGGGTATATTTTGGGCCAGATCGAGAGGATTTACAAAATTGAAAATTGGACTGGTCCCAAAATGCATAACTTCTGGTCAACTATGGGAATTTCCATCTTTTACAGAAATCCAAAATCTATATGAAAAATTTTCTTCGATTTATTTCTGAGATTAATTCATATCTATTTTTTTCTTTTGTTTGAGGGGAGTAGTAAATACCGGCCATGAATGCTCTTTAGGCATTTAATGGCTACATCCCAGATTAAGCTCTACTTTGGTGAGGAGACAGGAAAATATCTACTCTCAATAAAGCTATATTTAAATACAACTATAATACTTAGTTTTCTTCATAAATAGACAACCACTGTATGATACCATGCGCCAGTTTACAAAAAAATTGAAATTTGTACATCTGAATTCATAATTCATGGCTTATGGTAAAGAGATACATCAGATTTGACTGCATAATCAGAATACGCATACAATTTTACATACGAATGCCAAGTTTCAGTAGAATAGCTTGAAAAATAAATAAATGGTGACGAAATTACCAAATTTCTTGAAATGTTGAGGTCCGTAATTTAGCCTACTTTTTCTAAAGAAAAATGTCCACGGAAAAGCATAAATTTTGGTATTTAAAATTCTCATAACTTTTGAACTACTAATGGTATTTGCAGAATTCAAACGATTTTAAGCATCTTTTACATGCAGGTTGATAAAATAATTATCTACAAAGAAAAAATCAACTTGTGATGCTAATTTAGTTAACTACTAACGGGAGTACCTGGCGTTACCTAGGTGTTTGGAGGTGTGTGTTGAGCACAAAAAAAAAGTCTTAGTAGGCAGACAGGCTTGAACCCGTGATGCGAAAGCGGAAAAGAAAGTGAAAGAAAACCTGAACTTTTATCGCTACTCCATGACACCACAGGAATTGAAAAGCGTTCAAATTTAGCAATGTCAATCAAAAAGTTGTCAACTCAATGAAAATTAAGTTAAAAATCATAGGAGTCGGCGAAGAAATGAAATTGGCTTTTAAACTTGGACTGGGGCCAGTCAAGCTTTCCGCTTTCTCTCGTAGTATTTATTTGCTTCCCCGCGAGGTCATTCCCCCGAAAAAGGGGGAACTCTGGCAGCGTCAAAATCAATAGCAATTGTCTGATATGACGGGTTTCCCTGACATTGATCAAAACTAATTGCTTTCAAGACGTCCAAGCACGAAAGGCCAGGCGTTGTACCTTCACTCCGATTAGGTTCGCTTTATTTATACGAAAAAGACCAAACATGCAAGAGGACGGGATAGAGGGAATTTTTTAAAAGTCGATGTAAATAAATGTAGATACGACATCCGTTCGCATTCATTTAAATTGAGTCCCTATTAGTTTTTTCGGTTTTCTTATGGGATGATCATGTTTAGTTAACTATTACGTGTAATTATATTCATGCAGATATTCTACATGATTTATACTTGCATAATATTTGTGTAAAAAGGTTATAGTAAACACAAACCTCTTTCTATATATACTAGCAGTTCCGCCCGGCTTTGGTCGGGCCCTATGTACTGTTCATAACTTTATATATATATATATATATATAAAAAGGTGTTAATATGTACAGTAGGGAAGTGTACACAGACACATTTTCAGTTTTATAGATATTGGACGCAATATATAATAACTAGCTGGGGATACCTGGCGTTGTTCGGGTATTTGTAAGTGTGTGTGTTGGGAAGGGGGGGGGTTAAATCAGAACAAAAAAGAAACTTAACGATAGTGATGGGGATTGGTGGCATGGGAGCTTGAACTCGGAGCCTTGAGGCCTATAGACTGAGCCTGAACGCCTGTGCTACGGCGACAATGTTAATGTAAGAGCGATTAAAATGAGTCAAGCCAAGGAGGTTTGATTGACAGGTGGACGCTTAATGAGGTCATCACGGGAGCGTTACGATGACGGGGTAGTTTTTTGGTGTTTGTTTACTTTGTTTCACTGCGGGATCATTTTTTCATTTACTGCGGGGCAGTTTGGGCTTCCCCAAGATGATGGGAGGAGGGAAACCAGTTCCCTATTAAAAGGGGATTGTCCAAATTCAATAGCAATTGTCTGATATAAGGAAAAAAACGCATTGATTGCTTTTGGACGTTCTGGCGATCGCACCAGGAACGATGCAACAACCTTTGTATTAGTTTCACTTTTATTATACGAAAAAGGCAAATCTACACACGCCGATCGAAAAATGTTGAATATTTAGCTTTTGAAAGTCGGGCAAATTAAATACACACACGATCTCCGTTCGTAACTCGTAGATATTATGATTTCAATGTGATATAAAAAGTTTTTAAAATGAGCGACGGCCTAGAAAAGTCGCTAGAAAAAAATCCTTTTGCGGACATACACAAAAACAGTCATCTTTTCCTCTACAACTAGCGTTACATAGCAAAGTCTGTGTGTGAATATCTTTTTTTCAATGATTTTTCACTTTTTATTGATAACAGTGTTTTAATTCATGAATAATTGATGTGTGTATGTGTGAATATCTTCTTTTTTTTTTAATTATATTTCACCTTTTTTATAAGTCTTTTAATTCATGAAGCTCAATGTAACATATGACAAAAGTCTACATTCCAAATTTCAAGAGTTTGGCCATCTTACAATTTATTCCTTTAAGTATGTTGGCATGCACAATTCTTGACCACAGGTCCCGCTAGTTTGGATTCATCGGACTACTGTTCTCATCTTAAATGTCATTTTCACGATGTCTGCAAGGACCCTTAACGCAGTGGTTACAGTACTTGAAAAAAAAAAAAAATTTTAACAGTTACCTTCTCTTGAAGGTTCAATCCTCAGTGGATGATTGAAAAATACAATTCCGAATTACTTAGGACCTCTATCCAGTCATGGCTGACAGGACAAGAGCATGCAACCCCTGTCAAGTAAATAAAAGGGTTTCAAAATTCTGTCCAGATTTTTTGTGTTCGGCAAGATACACTTGAAGAAGGTCAGAGGTTACATCAACCAAAATCTATCTCTATTGATTATTATATTGTACCCAATATATAGTAGTGAATTCAAAAGTTAAAAAAACAAAAATAACTTGGATGCCATCAACTAGAATTGAAACTAAAACATTTAACTCTCCAGCATTATTCGTTACCATCTAAGTCTATATGCATCTAAAAACTTCATCAATGTTGTTAAAAGTATAAATGTATATTTGTGCATGCATAGAAGTACTACGTTTAGTTAACTTACGCCTGCCAAATTCCAACTTTTTTCCATTTTGACCCATTAGCAGCTATTTTGACCAGCTAAAAACCAAATTGAATTTGTCCCACAGGTCCAAATCCGCTATATATCAAGTTTCAAATCTATAGCACAAAAATTGACAGAAACCATTCCGCATATAGACAAATAAGGTCATTTTATGAAAATATTTTCATAGCACGCTCCCTTTGTGTAACTTGATTGCCATAAATAGATTTTCATAACTTACTACCTAGCTTTACTTAGGTATTAAGCACTGTTGAAGTAAATACTGAAAAAGGATATATAAAATATATATATATTCCTCAAAACTCTGGCCTTCATGGCGGGGGAGACTAAAACTTGCTGCTATGGTTTCCAATGGTTTCCAATTAACAGCAAGGGGAGACTTGATTCCAAATATTTCTCATTTTTTATATCTCCCCTCTTTCGGAAATAGGGTATGATTATGAATATCTCCAGTATCAAATAATCCTTATAAACTGTAAAATTTACTTGATGTATGAAAACTAAAGAAGGGAGATATAACCTGAGAAATATTTGGAATCAAGTCTCCCCTTGCTGTTTTGAAACCATAGCAGCAAGTTTTAGTCTCCCCTCCATCAAAGCCAGAGGTTTTGGGAAAATATCAGCTATTTTGTAATTCATATGTAAAACTAGGAAAATAAATTACTATTGTTAAAACATTATATGGCTGTAAAAATGTGCCAAAAATAGGCTCTGGCTGATCCACTTCATGTGCGACTTTAAGGGTGAATGTCACATAGCCTACTACACAATTCAGATCATAACTTTTCCAATTTCCCAACATTAATATATATATATATATATATATATATATATATATATATATACAGGGTGACCCCCCAAAAAAACAGAGGACATTCAATTGTTTTTCTGAGCATTTTACAGTCAACAGAGAAAAAAAAGGCCAAAGACCCTTGTGTTTTGATGTGATGTTTTGAATATAATAAACTAGTTATGACCAAAGTTTCATTTCATTCGGACAAAACACTAAGAAACAGGGCCTAATTAGAGTTGGGGACCGTTTTTTTGGGTCGCCCTGTATGTATATACACACACACACACACAGAGTAATACCTCAGTCATTGAACGTTTTTGCAGTCAACCATTTTCGCAAAGTGTTGAACAAAAGCAAAAGAAACAACGTTTCATTGGATAAATATTTTAAATATAACGAACACCCCGTTTAGGAATCGTCTTCATCCACGAAATTTGCCAAAGAGAGAACGCAGCATATTACAATTTGCCTTTTGTTTTGAAGTGGATTTCCCCTCTCTCCCCGTCTCTTCATCCACCCATTTGCGGCACAAGCTGATCATTAAAAGGTAAGAAATAAAAACAGTTTAATTGGAATTACATTTTACTCTCTAAGTACATAGATAGATTAGAATATTTGTTTGTTGGTGACTTTCTGTCCGATTAAACGTATAAAATCATCAAAGTTTGCAGACAGAAAAGTATTAGGAATTCTATTTCAGTTAATTTAAAGAATAAATATCATTTTGCTTGTTAAACGTCTGGAACGAATTATGAGCACAGAGGTACTACCATATATATGAAGAGAATTTTCGAAATCTAAAACTTTTTGGTATAAAAATAAAAATAGTAAAACTAGTGTTTCCAAAGGTATTTCAAAAATACTTATAAGTCATCTTATTAAAAAAAGTTTTCAAACAGGAAACAAAATATTACTTCAAATTATAGGCATTCCAACGGGTTTAGATCATGCACCATTTTGAGCAAATCTTACACAGACGCAGCTGGTAGCATAACACATAGCTTCTCCATATCATTCCCTATCATAGACAGTTACGTTTCCAACACGTTTCCCAGATCAGCAAGATCAACTTCTAGATCTATTTCTAACCACAGTTCCCGATGATTGTGTAACAAATGCCTGTAGGCCAATCGGGAATGCTGATCACGCTGTGATAATGGTAGAAATCGCCCTAAATTCTCAACGCAAAGCTGAAGAGTGATTACTCAAAAGGACAAGGTATTATAAGAAGGCTGACTGGGAAGCCATTAGGGATTGCATCAGAGATGCTCCATAAAGAAATGTCTTTTCCTGCAGAACAGTGTGTAAATGAGACCACTGAATGGTTCAAAGCGGCAATTGAAGGTTATAAATTGTTTGATTTATGGTAATTCTAATGTTTGTAGTTCAGTTAGAGATTAGCAATAACTGTGTATAGGTGTTACCACTGAGAATTATGGAAAAGCAAAATCCTTTGGTAGCCTCCCCCCCCCCCAAAAAAAAAAAATTTTCTCCTGCATTGAGTAGGGGTTGCTATGAATGATAGAGGACTTTCTTCTAGTCAAATTAAGGCGGTTACAGTTGCTGATTGCAGTCCAATAACCATCAGATGACATTTACAACAAAAAGGCATGGTAAATAAAAAGCATAAACAAATTCCACATCACAAAGTGGATCGCTTAAGATTTGGTCGTGAATACCAAACCTGGGACGTTGAGAAGTGGAAGAAAGTCCTGTTTTCTGATGAGAAAAAATTCAATTTAGATGGTCCTGATGGCTTCCAGCGATATTGGCATGACAAAAACATGTGAATTGAAATTTTTTCCACATTTCATAGTGGTGGAGGGTCCGTAATGGTATAGGGTGCCTTTTCTTACAGAGGGACGATGGAGCTCCAGGCAGCAGATGGTTATGTTAGCATGCTACAAAAAGCATCTTTGATGATGGAGGGTCATCGTTTGTGTGGGGATGGATGGTTATTCCAACAAAATGATGCTGCAATCCATATTGCAAGACGGACCTTAAGCTTTCTACAAGAAAACGGAGTGCATCTCTTCGGACATCCTGCATGCTCACCGGACTTGAATCCAATTGCAAATGTTTGGGAATGGATGACAAGAGAGGTTTATGGAAATGGCAAACAATATTCAACAAAAAATAAACTTTGTGAAGCCATCTTCAGAAACTGGAGCAGAATCCCCCCGCACCTTAATGGAAACCCTTATTTCTAGCGTGCCCCAAAGAAGTTTTGAAGTCATCAAAAGCAGTGGATGTAGAACTCATTATTAAGTTTGATTGTTGAATGTTTTCATACACTTTTTGTACAATTTAATAGAATTTTTGTCTCTGGTCTTATAATTTTGATTATGTGTAAAAAGCCTAATTTAATAAAAATGTAAATTTTAAAAATAAATCTTTGGAATGTAACTTTTTGTTTCCATAACCTTTTAGATTGTAGTATTGGTAACCTTAAGTCGGAAGAGTTTAAAATCTATCCTTAAAAAAAAAGTTTTTTTTTTAAAAAGATCTTTAAGTGGTCTTAAATTTTTGATCAGCAGTATATATATATATATATATATATATATATATATATGTCATCCACATACAGTACTGTTTCGCTGTTTCACAGTTCATCAGTGCGGCTAGACAAGCAACTACCTCAAGCCAGGATCGAAACTCGATCGTCTAAACAAGTCGGAGCCTCTAACCGTTGCGCTATACGGCTGCTGCTATGCGGGCAGTGAATTAACAATGTTTTGACATTGTCCATACACCTAAGCTCAATTTTTTTACACAAAGAGCATCGCTTCATACACTACTGGTAGTTTGAATATCACTTCCCAATGTGCTCATCCCAACATTGTCACACACAGTAGATCTCTTCAAGTAAGATATTATATATATATATATATATAGATGTAGTTTGAAATATTTCTTAAAACACCCAATTAGATCCTCTTACTGAATGTGAAAACTTACACAAGCTAGTGACGTCATTAAGCAATGTGTAATGTGTAAACCATGCTTATAATGCATATTTCTTTTTGTTTTTATTAGTTAGGATGTTTCTGCTGTAATGTTTAGAGAAACTGAAAGGAATATTGAAGCATTTAAACTGTTGAATCGAAAATTAGAGTTCTGAAAAACCCTATAATCAATCAAATAGTGTGGCCGTAAATTTCACGTAAGAAATTGTCTCAAAGTTTTACATAGAAGAAGCTGAAGAAAAAAAAAAAGTGAATAAAAACAAAAATAACGAAGATCGTGAGAAAGAAAAAAGATGGAAAAAGAAGAATGCAAATTTGAAGACAAAGAAGATTCAAAAAAAGAAAACATGTAAAAAAAAAGATGAAGAAAACGCTGAAGAAGACAGAGTTCAAAATAGACTTCATAGCTGAGTGAGGATGCTCTTTTCTCTTCCCTCCGAATCTGTCTCTGCTTTATCGTAATTTTCATGGCAAGTGCTCATCTGAGCTTCAATCTATAGTCCCGCCTTGCCAAACTTCCACTAAAAACACTCATCTAGCCAAAACCACTATCAATAATTTCCCACACTCTTTATCTCTGCCTAAAACTAAACGTAGATTCCATGAACACAGCTTCTTTTTTAGAATTGCACGCCTGTGGAACTCTCTTCCATTTGCCTGCTTTCCAGCTGACTACAATCTGATTGTCTTCAAGTCTAACGTAAACAAGCTCTTGATGAACCGTCCCCCTAAGTAATTTCGAAATTCCCACTACTTATGTTTACTATGCTATAATCACATTGACTAATGTATACCCATTGACCTTTACCCTCGAGTGGCCTCCGGGCCTTGATAAGTAGTGACTCCTTTGTATAAAAAAAAAAAAACTAAAAAAGGTGAAGATGAAGTAGAAGACGCTCAAAAAGATAAAGAAGAAAAAGAAGAATTTGAAGACGAAGAAGGTGACGCGATAAAAGGAAGAAGATACGTAAAAATGGAAAAGCTGAAGACGTGGAAAACAAGATGGTAAAAAATAATAGGAAGAAGAAGAAGAGCCTAAAAAAGACGAAAGTTTTACTGAAAAAGAAGAAGAAATGCCAGCAAAGAAGCAGGAGCAACTGGCTGACGGCCAGTTTTAAACAACATGTTTGTTTATCTACTCCCCATAATAAAAGAATTATGGACTATGTGGATTGTAATGTATAAACTTTAACAGGTAACACACATGTGAATTTAATAAAAAAATGTAGCCGGAACAATTAGGGAAAACTTGTTAAAATGATAATTTATGTATTTTATGTTGTGAGTAAAGTTTTTGTTTCAAGTAACATGTCCGACAGCAATACAGAGAAAGCGTTTTCTAATTTTGAAAATCAGAATGACTGGTTCTAATGCTAAGATGTTTGTCCGAGTGCCATCCTGTCATTCTGCTGAACTTAGAATTGAAAGGGAGCGTTCCGTATTATCTAATGCTATTATACCATAATATGTAAGAAACTAATGCATCTAAGTGAAATAATAAACTGAGTTCTTGTAGCTAAGTATGACTTTGAAGAAAAGAATCGCTGATTTAGAGTTTTGTAGAAGGACTAAAATTAAAGAGGAGAAAATATTTGCTACTATCATTGTGAGATTATGTTGGTGAGGGAGCGAGTCAAGGAAGAGAAAATATAACTTTTATGAAAAGATGTGCGTATTGTTGTATGAAAACACACTGCAGAATGAGTTTGGAATGGTGAGTGAAGAAACTGTATAGGAATTGCCTCATTGGGTTCCTATAGTGTTGGAAATTGCCAGCAAAAAAATGTTATCATTTTAGTAATATAGAAAGGGAAGATATTATTGAGAAAAAAAAACGATTTTTTAAACATAATAATGATTTTATGCCCATATTTTATTTACAACTTCAATGTAAGTGAAATAAATAATGGGTTTATAAATATATATATATATATATCATAAATTAGTAATTTAAATTCTATGATGTGAAATGGTTAAGTTTGAAATCTAGAATTTTTATTAAATGCAAGACAAAGAATACAATTCCAAAAGCATATCTCCCCCACCGATAGGTTTTCGATGTCCACCTAGAGGAGAAAATATTAGTAAATTATAATGGTTTATACCTAATTTGCTAAATATCTAATTTAGAATTCAAATTACTAATTTATGATTTATTTGCTCTATCTGGTATATTGAGCAATTTTTTTATTTAGCTGGGATTGTCTTTATAAAATATTACAGCCAATAATATTTTGTAAGATCAATAATCACTGGATTTCCACACCAGTAGATCTGTTGCATTACACTATTTTGAAGTGTATACATATATATATATATATATATATATATATATATATATACTTCAAAATTTTCTATTGATTGTTATATTGTACCTAATATATTGTAGTGATTTCAAAAGTAAAAATAAAATATGACTTGGGTGCCATCAACTAAGATCAAAACCAAAACATAATTCTCCAGCGTTATTCGTTAGCTAATTTGAGAACAAAATTTATGTTGTTAAATGTATAAATATATATTTAACTTGTCAAGTTCCATACCTGTCAAGTTCCATCTTTTTTTTTTCTTTCAATTTTAACCTTTTAGCAGCTATTTTTACCAGCTAAAAACCAAATCAAATTTGTTCTACAGGTCCGAATAAGTCTGTAGACTAAAGTTTAGTAGACACCATTCCACACATACAGACAGGGAGAGAACTTAAATGCCTACTAGACACTGTCCTCGAGTGTCTAAGGTCTCTCTGTACAGGGGTTTGTCAGAACAACCTGACATGAGGATACTATATATAGCAATACACATGAAAAAATTGAAATAGCTTAAAATATTTCAATATTGATATGCATAGAAAGAGCTTGATGAGCTAAGAAAGAATCTTTTTAAATTTTTAAAATCTGATTAAAATTAAGGAAGTTATGGCTATTTTTGTGCCTCACACGTTTGGATATTTTTCCCTCTTTAAGACCATATGCGTTTCGTCACATTTTTTACACTACTTTTTCAGTAAAAATGTCATATCTTTGTTAAAACACAAGACTAAGAAATGAAATTTACCATATAAGTGTATTTTTGTACAAGGAATCAGAATATGCAACTGAAAATCTCCCAAAGTTTATGGTTTCCAAATAATCTGCAGTAAATGTGCATAAATATGCAGCAATTCCTTAAAAATGCCATGTATCCATAAACAGAAAAGAAGTTGGAGAACTCAAAGTTGAATTGTAATGTGCTTTATGTACAAAAAACTTAAATCTAAACATAAGACCATTTAAAAATGAATATATTGCAATATTTCTTTGGTATTATTGTAGATTAACACCTTCTGTTTAACCCCACTCAACTCCTTCTGACCACCCCTCCAAAATGTGATTCTACCTTTTTAGGAAATTATGTATAAAATGCCATGAAAAACTTTAATGAAAGATAAACAAATTATTTTAGAATTCAATGTAAAATAATTTCCTAATATAGGTCATTCTAGCATTTTAGGGCAGTTAACTGTTTATTTTTTTATTTTTTTAAGATGATTATGTGTAGTTTTAAGAGGGTTTCTATGCAATGAGAATATGGGGAGGGTTGCCATTCGGACTTTGAATTAATTGTAGGGGCTAAGGAAAATTATGTGTGAACATACTGAAAACCTGACAGAGACAAAGCTAACAAAAACAATATTAGAGGGGGGAGCGGTTAGTTTCACAAAAATTTAATGTAAAATAATTCACCATTTCCTGGCCATTCTAGCATTTTAGGACAGTTAACCAATTTATTTTCATGTGCATTTTTCTTTAAGGAAGGATCTATTTTTTGTTTGTTTGTTTTAGATGCTTGTATGTGGCTTACAAAGGTATTTTATTGGGGGGGGGGGGGCTTGCCACTCGAACTTAGTGTTATTGTTAGGGCTAAAGAGTGTTTTAGGAATACGAACCGTTACTTCATTTTTGTTTTGTTGTCCTAACTGCAAAATGCCGTTATACATATATATGTGTGTGTGTATTCGACAGGTAAATAAGTCAGCAAATGTTATATTTTAATTTAATAAGAAACTGCGTTGCGAAATTTCAAAGAAAATTCCATAAATTTGTTGATTTCTATTTTCGAGGTTGAAGGTGTTAATTCCATAGGCCGTTTATACTACGCTGGAGCAGGTTGTAAAAATATCTTTCGCTTAATAAGTAGAAAAAAAAAATAACGAAATAAAAAGCTTCCTAATTGTAGTTTGATGTGTTTTCTTTTAAAATTTCAAGAATATTGATATAGATTTTGAGGGTTTGTATTACTATACACATAGATTCGAAAAAGTTGTCAAAAAACAAATATATAACAAATAAATGTTATCAAAAGCAAGTTACTTTTCTACATAACTGGATAATTTTTTAGTGTTTTTATTTAATGTAACATGTTTATTCAGCTTGAAAACAGTGTTTACCGATGTTTTGGAAAATTTAAAATGGCGCCCGACTCTTGAAACGGTAAGTTTGTGGAAAAGAGTTAAAAATAAAAAAGTAGACAAAATACTGCTAGAAACTCGCTCAATATATGTTACCGTGACATGTGACATAGGCTGACATATATTCGGTGAGTTTTTAACAGTATTTTGTATAGTTTTTTTTTATTTTTAACTCTTTTTCTCAAACTTACCATGTCAAAGAGAGTCGGGCCGGGCGCCATTTTTAATTTTCCAATACATCGGTAAACACTGTACGTTTTTCAAGCTGAATAAACATGTTACATTAAATAAAAACACTAGAAAATTATCCAGTTAGGTAGAAAAGTAACTTATCTTGCCTTTGATAACATTTATTTGTTATATATTTGTTTTTTGACAACTTTTTCGAATCTATGTATAGACGAGATTTTGATACTTATTTTGATTTTGAAAAAAAACATTTGTGGCTGTTCGCAGTAAAACATTGTTTTAATTCGCTGTTCAAAACTAATTTAAAGAATAAAAGTGCATGCAATCTACAAAAGTTTTTGTTTTTTTAACCATGTTTTTAAATTTGACGAGAAATGTGAGAAATTGCAACAGATTCAATGAATGTCCGCGTATTCAATCACCGCGAGCGGATATTTTGTCAACACGGTTTTTTAACAAATAAGAAATAATATTTTTATTATGTTTGAAACAACTTTAATAGTTTATTTTGGAAGTATATTCCATAAATAAAATAAAAAACCCACTTTAAAAACAGAAATTACGATTTTTTTATATTTTATTCGCAGTTTTGTCTTAGGGGTGTCAAATTTGTAATGGCGATTTTCCCAAAGATTCTGACACTGCTACAGATTCATAATGCCGAATTGGTTGGGATTGTTGTTATTATACATTCTGAAAACCGAATAGTTCTAAACTAATGTTATTCTGATAACAAAATAGCTCTAATTAAAACATATAAGAACATTTATATTCATATTTTCATGTTTTTCTTAATTCGTTCTTGAATAAAAATTAAAGAACGCGTGTTGTTTACACTGTGTGCTGTGCTATGGCTGATTCTACAGGCTGGAGCTGCTGCTGCTGCTAGTAATACTAACTTCATTTGACCAAATTCGAGAAATAGAAACAATTTTTTTTTCGGGTAGGTCCTTTTAAATTATCAATTACCGCGGTCCTACTCAACATAAAATAATACTTTTAATTGATAAAGATAGTAAAAAGATTGATTTACTTACTACTGGGTGTCCGAAGAATTTTTTTTTCAAAATGTTCGATACTAGTCATATTAAAGTCTTATTTTTAACACAACAAAAAAAGAAATGGTCAAAAATATTTCGGACACTTGACAGTATTAAGATTAACACCTCTACTGATTGGTTCCCAAATTTCATGATGAAATTCTACATACAATCATGGTACAGACCTTTAGAAAACATGGGGGGTCATTACAAAACCTTACCGAAAACGCCATTTTATGACGTTCACATTTTTATCACTTTATTTGCTTAAAACTCTTAAAATATATAATGTACATTCATATTTATTAATTCATTTGAAAGTATATTCATTTCCGAACAAAACAGTAGTAATTTGAAGACTTGAAGTGCTTTGGTTTAAAAAATATGGCTATTTTAGTAGAACTACCTTGAAATCTGTGATTATCCAAAGCGTTTTTTCGTCCGTGTGTATTACTACTATATATATATATATATATATATATATATATATATATATATATATATATATTTTATGCAAATATGTATGAATAAAAATCAATACGAAAAATATAGAAATGTTTATATCTTTTCTGTATTTATTTCCTATGTGTTGACGTGCAGGAATCCAAAAAGTCTTTTGAAAAATAACAAGAATGTTTCTTTCAAAAGCACATATTTTCGACCGATCCTTCAGTCTTCCTCAGTGTAAATAATGGAAACATGAGTGTAATAGGACGGGCAGGGTTAGCAGCAGGAGGGTCACGGGTTAGCAGCAGGAGGGTCACAGGTTAGCAGCAGGAGGGGCACAGGTATAGCCAATAAGGTTAAGATCTATTTGAATATGACCCTTCCAACATTTTTGACTTGGAACGGTCAGCAACTTGTGTGGCCTCTATTCAAAAGCAAGTTTTTCATAAAACTTTGAATTGGACACCCACGCATCCCACGAACACACTCGCATATGTGAACATACATGCATATACACCCGCAAACTACATGAAATTTTTGATACGTAAATATATATATATATATGTATCGAAAATTTCATGAAAATTTGACCATTAGTTGATTTTTGCTAGATTTTTTAAACATGGGTATGTTTACACTTTCAAAATGATCACTACATAAGAATGTTCGGGTTTGTATTACTGTACACATAAATTCGAAAAAGTTGTCAAAAAACAAATATATAACAAATAAATGTTATCAAAGGCAAGATAAGTTACTTTTCTGCCAAACTGGATATATTTTTTGTGTTTTTATTCAATGTAACATATTTATTCAGCTCGAAAAACATACAGTGTTTACCGATGTATTCGAAAATTCAAGATGGCGTCTCACATCCTTTTTAACACCGTAAGTATGGAAAAAGGTGTTAAAAATAAAAAACTATACAAAATACTATTAAAAACCCGTCGAATATATGTTAACCTATATCACGGTAACATATATTGACCGAGTTTTTAACAGTATTTTATCCGTTTTTTTTATTTATAACTTCTTTTCCCACACTTACCGTGTTAAGGAAAGAATAAGACGCCATCTTGAATGTTCCAATACATCGGTAAACACTGTATGGTTTTCGAGCTGAATAAACATGTTACATTGGATAAAAACACGAAAAATATATCCAGTTTGGTAGAAAAGTAACTTATCTTGCCTTTGATAACATTTATTTGTTCTATATTTGTTTTTTGACAACTTTTTTGAATCTATGTGTACAGTAATACAAACCCGAATGTTGTTTTAAAGCATTGATAATGTCAACACGATTTTCGTCTCACATTTTCATTATTTTTGTACGCTATAAAAATATTTGAAAAATATTAGTTTTATTTGTATTATTTCCGCTTTTAAATCGTAAAAAAGTTATAAAATTAAATTAAATTACAGTTACACCATGTTATATATAGGTGAGAGTAAATCCGCGTCGCACGTTGAAGATCCCTATCTCAATCAAAATATAGACCATGCTGAAATATTAACGCTATTATTTAGAAACCCATTCTTAACACAAGGATGGGAGAGCATTTATTTTAACTATTCTATAATTTCATCTAATAATTTTATAAACAGAAGATATTGTAAAAATAAAATTTAACTTGAAATCCTATCTAAAACTAGAATGGTCTGTATTCTGCATAAGCACCGAAATTGTTACAAAACTATAATTTGATTAAGATAATGTTGTTTATATTTCAATACCAGCTACCTTAAAGCTGAAAAGTTCAAGATAACCATGAAATATTTACTATTGCATTTGCAATATAAAAATTATCTGAAATCTCGATAATGGCTCAAAAATAGAAAATTAAAGTAAAATACTGGTAAAAAAAAAAAAAAAAAAAAAACACCCTAAAATCTTAGTGACATTTATTGGGTGGGTTTTTAACAGTTTTGTTGTTTTATTTTTAACTTTTAAGCCATTATTATGACTTAAACGATGTAAGAGTCTCATCGCAGCCAATTTTTTTTTGTTCTCACGTAATGCTCGACACAGTCTGTTTTTCAAATTGAATAAACAAGGCCACCATGTACCCATGCATAGAATATTGTTGCCACATCTGGGTTAGTGCATTTTCCACTATTATCTCCCTCTTTGATAGCATCCAAAAGAGTGTTTCCAATCTAATAGGTCCCACTGTCCCATCGTCACAATGTTGCATCTCTGTGCCAGTTTTCCAAATATTTTAATGGAATGTGCTCTGATGAACTTGTTACACTTATGCCCCCTCGACGTACATATACCCGACAAACTCGCTTAACAACAAAATCTCACCCCTTCGCTGTTGAGGTTCCTAAATGCCAGAAAGCTTTCTACTCTAATAATTTTTTTCCCCCTCGAACAGCTAGACTTTGGAATTCACTTCCTGCTACCTGCTTCCCTGACTGTACTGATATGCAGAAGTTTCAATCAACATTTTGTTATTCTTTCCTAGGCATGTTCCCAAATAATAGTCCCTTATGTGTCTTGTTCGGGGTGAACAGGAGTGAAAAATAAAAAAATAAAAACCTTTTTAAGTGAGTAAAATCCAGCTTGGCAGAAAGAGTAACTTCCTTTGATAGCACTTTTTTTTTTTTTTTTTTTTTTTTTTACATTTTCACCCCAAACAAGGCACATTGCCACTTTGGTGTAGGGGGCTACTATCAGGGGCAACAGCTACTGGGGTACTATGTAGGAGTTGGCCAGCAAGATGTCGGTTCACGTTACACTTGAACTTCTGCATGTCAGTACAGTTGGGGAAGCAGGGGCCTGGAATGGAATTCCAAAGTCTAGCGGTTCTGGAGAAGAAACTACTGGAGTAGAAAGCTCTTTTACATCTAGGGATCTCTACTGTGTGGGGTGGGATTTAGCTGCCTGTCGGGTTTGTCGAGAGTGTTTACGTCATGGGGGTACAAGTGCTTGCAGTTTGTCAGAGCATTCACCATTAAATTACTTGTAGAACAGGCAGAGGGATGCAACGTTTCGTCGGTGGGACAAAAGCTGAAGCTTAGATAACCGTCAGGACCTATCAGGTTGGCGACTCTCTTTTGAACCTTGTCCAGGAGTGAGAGTCTAGTAGCAGATGCACCAGCCCAAATATGACAGCAATACTCCATACATGGGCGAATGGTGGCCTTATAGAGGTACAGGATACTTTCAGGTGTCAGTAGTTTTCTAGCACGGTAGAGAGAACCTACCTTCTTTGCAACGGTCCTGGCAATGCTTTCAATATAATTGTTCCAACTCATGTTTCCTGTGAATTTAAAGGAGTTTGAAAGATGTACTCTCAGATAAAAAGCCACTGGCCATTGCTATTGGTGGCAGAGAAGGTTTCTTGTAATTATTGAAGGAAACTAGTTTAGTCTTGTCAGCATTGAATGTGACCATCCATTTTTGTCCCCATTCCACTACAGATCGGAGGTCATTCTCTAGTGTTTCTGCCATTTCTTTAGATATGTGTTCATTTGTTTTCCTGTCGTGTCTGTTATAGAGTGTGGTGTCATCAGCATATATACCCATTTCAGAGGCAATTTTGTCGGCGAGGTCAGTTATGAATATTAGGAATAACAGAGGTCCAAGAATAGACCCCTGGGGCACTCCCACATTTATATCGTATTGCTTAGATGTACGACCGTCGAGGACAACCTGGATTTTTCTCTTATCTAAGAAGGATCTAATTATGTTAAGTATTCTTCCAGTGATACCGTATGATCTGATTTTCCTGAGGAGACCCTCATACCATACCCCATCATGTTATGTTATATATCTGCTTTTAACCAATTTTTCATACGTCCATTATCAAATAAAACCTCAGTTTGTAGACATTAAATTGCACAAGTGCCAAACTTTAGTGAGGGCGGAAATAGTTTATTTTGTACAGAAGCACATTAAATTCAGTACCAAAGGTATTTTCAGTGCTTGTTAAAATAAAGTCGACAGATCGATTGTTTTTTAAACGTGGTTTTAAGCAAGACAACAGTACTTACTTGTCGTCGAAAATAGTAATATATCCAAAAATTACAAATATTCATTAAGTAGAACAACTGCTATTGTGTTTTTGATATACATAAGTAAGACTAAAAGAGTATGCCTGCCATTAAAGTGTCGAAAAGGAAGATAAGTATGCCCCCCCCTATGTTCGCAATCTTCAAGATGTTTACATCTAGGGAAAGTGTAATTTCCCCCAATCTTCCATAAAAATTACGGTAAATGTTTTTTTACTTGGTTTCCACTTAACATCTTACTTTAAAATGACTTTTATAGGTTTTCAGGTATGCGCCAAAAATATGCACGTACAACAATGGCCACCATTTATGACAAAGAATGACATTGCTTAATATCCGGAAAACTACTTATTTGTGGCAAATTTAAATGCGATATTCGTTTTCAGCATACTCGAAAATGTATATTTTAAAAGAAAATGTTATGATGGAAACCAAATAAAAATTCAGGTACTTCTAGAGTTTATCGCCGAAAATGGGGACGCCATTTTTTTTCGGGCACCTGTCGTTAAAATCAGAGGGAGAAATCAGTATTTACAAATAATTACTTCTAAGGTAAATTTTCAGATTAGGTCCACCTCCACAACTTTCTTTTAAATGACGACTTTTAAAGGTTCTCGACTATGCTGAATACGACGATTGCACTGAAAGTTTGCAGAAATAAGTAGTTATCGAGATATAAAAAGTTGTATTATGCACTGTATTCTTTGGCGGCCATCTTTTTTAGGCGCGTGCGCGCGCCATAAACAAATCTACTCATCTATGACTGACACTGCACGCGCCTAAAAAAGATGGCCGCCAAAGAATACAATGCATAATATAACTTTTTATATTTCGATAAGTATTTATTTCTGCAAACTTTCAATGCGATTTTCGTATTCAGCATAGTCGAAAACCTACTCAAGTTGTCATTTAAAAGAAAATTGTGGAGGTGGAGGTGGACCTAATCTAAAAAATACCTAATCTTGTTCGAAATATATATATATATATATATATATATATATATATATGTATCATAAAGTATATACAGGTTATAGGTATTCAAGAGTGATAACTAATGAATTTAATGAGGTTATTAAATGCTCAATAAAAGAGCAAGATATATGGTGTTTATACAATTTTGTTACCGCGAGATTTTTTTAAAAATAGTATTTTTAAGTTAAATTCAAGTTCTACGATCTCTTATATTAAATTGTCAAGTGAAAGTAGAAGGTAGTTAGAAAACACCCTTCTCATGTTAAGAATGGCTTTCTAAATAATAACGTTATTATTTCAGCGCGGTAACAAAAGTGCATAAATACAGAATATATATATATAATATTATGTTAGCTGATCATAACCGAACAATACCAAGTGGTCATAAAGTAGGTGACCAGTTTATATATTGAAAAACATTAAAAACAAGACCTCCACTTTATGACCGGTTTGTGTACGACTTATTTTAAAGCGAGGTGGTTTGAAAATAAAGGCAACATTTATGCTTTCTTCTTTTTCTTTCTAGCAAGTTCCGGTGTTATTGTATGAAGTACGAGATAAATATATGGTAAATGCATTCGAATGTGAACTAAATTAAATATAAGGGGGAAAAGAAGACGTTCAAAGGTAGAAGATCGCTAGACGACGCCATGACGTTCACAGAAGAAAAAACCCATTTCATCTTTTGTTTTATTCGTACGAACCCCCCCCCCCCTTTAATTTCATTTTAAAAAAATGTTTGGTTTAGATCGGGAAGAAGAAAAAAAAATGGACACAATCTCATTCTTCCGGTTTTCTAAATATATAAAATGGCATTCGAATGTGGCTAGGATGTCCGTTAATTTTGAAACGGAACGTTTATTCACGTAGAATTTTTCCTTACCTCTGGACGACGACAAGGATTTCTTGGTTTCTCCTGCGGCTGCTTTTTGGTTTCTCGACGCGGGGACCATCCAAATGACGGAATGCCGGAAACCCGGAAAACGGGATGAAATAAACGAAACAAACGAAAAACGAAATTAATTTTTTATTAATTCTGAAATATTTTCTTTTTGTTTTTGTTTAGTTATTCGATTTTATAATTTTTCTATTGATATCCAATTTCTACAAATTTATATTTTGAAACACATTTTGAAGCACACACACACACACACTTATATATATATATATATATATATATATATATATATATATATATATATATATATATATATATATATATATATAATATATATATATATTATATATATATATATAATATATAATATATATATCTGTGTGTGTGTGTGTGTGTGCGCGCGCACGCGCGCTAGTTCGTGGGATAGAACCAAAGCAAAGAGCTCTATTAGGAAGAAAATATAAAAAAATACCGTAATATTTATTTATCTTTGTGTCACAGAAGACCAGAAAAATCATCGGCTTTTTTTTTATCTTGTGTACACACACACACATATACACGCACACACTCATTCATATATATATATATATATATATATATATATATATATATATATATATATATATATATATATATATCGATCGTTTATTTATTTATTAAATTTCTTTCTTTCACTTTTCCAGAAATAACACTGACTTGGTTTTCGTCTGTTTTAAATTATATTTGCACTTATCAATTTCAAATAAAAAAAAAGGAAAGGAGCAATTAACGAAATAATTACTTATTAGCATTTTTTTAAATTTTATAGCTTTATATTGCTTGATACGAAAAATATGTTTACGCAACTCTGACAATTTTTTTTATTTGCGTGAAAATTGCGTTTTTGTTTTGTTTTGTTTCGGTTTAAATTGCTAGTTTTCTTTTTTTTTTTTTTTTTTTTTTTTTGTCTTTGTCTTATGCTAGTTACCCGTAAGTATTTTATTTATATTTACTTTTATTTAGTGAAATAAGGAACTACTGTGCTGGAAATATATCAACGTGCATTAAATCCGAGAAATAGATTTAAAACAAGGCATAAGAATGTCGGGAAAAAGCCAAACAATCAAAAATGAAAACGAACATCTATTTCGTCCACGATTTCGAAACAGATTTTTTGCGGTCATTTAATTTTTAGCAAAATCTTGTCAATCAAGACAAAAATACTTACAAACTTAGTTTTTTTTTTTGTTGTTTTTTTTTTTTTAGATTAAATAATAATAATAATAATAATAATAATAATAATAATAATAATAATAATAATAATAACATCATTCGTTGAACCTCCCACCCAACATTCCCCACCAAAAAATGAGATTTTACTTTTTTAGGCGATTACTTTAAAAATTATCGAAAAGAAGAAACAAACAAACAAACAATTATTTTAAAATTTAGAGTAAGGGATCAGTTTATATAAATTTAGCGTAAAATTATTGCCCGTTTCCGGGCCGCCTCCTTTTTTACGACTACTCTTAAATCGCCTTTTATCTCATATAAGATCTTTTGTTTATTTTTAACTGCCCCAAAACGCTAAAACGGCTAAGAAATGGAGCCATCTTACGTTAAGTTGTGGAACTGACCCCCCCCCCTCCGTTTAAATTCTAAACTAATTGTTGTCTGTCTCTTTCTGCCAAGCTTTTCAGGGTGTTCACACGTAACCACCTAAATAAAAGTAGAATTTTATTTTGCTCGCTGTTTCTTGTTAATCCGCAGTAATAATGAAACAATAGATGGCAATATAGCTCGTAATTGTCAAACCAATTATTTTATTTTATTTTTATTTATTTTTTTTTTTCAGTCACCTAAATTATTTGGTATGAAATTGGTTTTGGCATTATTCCGAAATAACTCATTTTTACTCCAACCATGTTTTTATTTCGTTTTAATAGCATTAATAACAATAACATTTAAAAATTACGGCGAGTTTCATCATACGCGTGAAACGCCGAAATGAAAATTAGACCAGAAAAATATAGTCGCAATCTTTTTTTAAAAATCGAGAAACAGGCTACCTAAGGAAGACCGATAACTCAAGTTCATAACTTTCTAGTTAAGTACTATAATTAGAAAACTCGAGTTATCGTTCTTCCTTGGGTAGCCTCTTCCTCAATTTGTTTATAATGATGGTGACTATGTTTTTCTGACCTAGTTTCACAATGACGCTCGCTATAATTTTATTTTTAATGTTTTTTTTTTCTTTTTTTCTTTCTTTTTTCAGTAAAACATTGTTTAGATGTAAGAGAAAAAATAATATTTCTGCAGAATAAATATCCAAGAATTTAACGGCGATTTCCGAGTTGTGACGACAAATTCAGAAATTAGCCGAGTTCTTCTTTATTTTCGGCGGTGGGGGGGGGAAGAAGAAGAAGAAGAAACTACAGCACACTTGTTATTACTTCTTAGTCTTTTTTATTTTTTATTTATTTATTTATTGTTTTTGGCTAATACTTTGTAAATATGGCCAATTCCAATTTATAAGCCTCTTTCTCTGTTTGAAGTCTCCCACTCATTCCAAAAGTACTGGAACTAACTCTAATAACTAACCCTAAGTTCAAGTGGTAACTCACATTGTCTACTGAAAACAGAAAAATAAAAGATGCTTGTGCAGTTTACAGACCGTACTATTATTTAGATAGGAATTTCAAGTTAAATTCAATTTTTACTTTATCCTTTGAATATTAAATTGTTAGGCGAAAGTACAGAATAGTTAACAAAGCCTAAACCCCATTCCCATGTTAAGGATGTGTTTTTATAACGTTATTATTTCAACACGGTGCGTAAATGACATAAGTAACAAATAAAGCTAAGAAGGTAGAAACATGTTATTTATCTATCACAGCGGAATGATGCGACACAAGGGTTGGAAAATGGGATTTGAAGAGCAAGTGACCCAGAGGAAGAACGCGTTGGCCTGCAAAAAACGCCCTGGCAGCCCCATCCACATTCCCCAGTGGGGGAATCAGGTGATTAACAATAAACTACTCCTCCCTATCTTAAAGGGTGAAGGTAAAACCTAGGATGTAGAATTACACAGAACCAACAAACATCGCTGGCAACAGAGAAAATGCCATTTCTGAAATGACCTAGAATTTGTTCGAAAAAATAGGCGTGGAAACAAATTTTTAAAAAGTAGAATCTAAACAGGAGGGACATGCGGTGATATCTGGATTTCGCGCCACACGAAATGTACACAGACACGTGTGTCAAACCCACGTGGGCAGGAATAAAAAAAAGGAAAACAAAAAATATACACATGCGTCTATTTGCACACACAAACACACGCGCGTGTGCGAAAGGAAAAAAGAAGAGACAGAGAAATTTAATGACATGTGCTTATTTATTTTTTTTTTCCATTAGTCGGTCCAACACACAGACACATAATATGAACGCACACACATTCACAAAGACCACACAGCCATGTCCACCCCCCCCTCACACACATAGTACCATATCACCACGCACACACAGACATAACCACCAGATCTAAAAATAAACCCCATGTTCAAAGCACACACATACACAAAATGCTTCAACACACACACACACACACACACACACACACACACACACACACACACACACACACCTGCACATGGCAAATGGAATTACACAAAGACACAAAGCGAAATGCTTGTTTGTAAATATAGTTATAAATAGAAACCAGGGTGTTATGCACACATGTTTGGACAGACACCTGCAGATAAATGCACATGCTGCACTTTTTGGAATGTCTGGAGAAAGCAACAAGTGCATATTCATGCACATGTCATTCAACAGTGTATCTAAGAAAGTGGGCTCCCTCTAACATGCTAGAAAATTACATGCATGGAATATTGTTGCCACTTCTGGGCTGGTGCATCTAATCTACCACTAGTCTCTCACGGTCCAAAAAAGAGTCTCAAATCTAATAGGCCTCACACTGTTAGCCAAGCTCCAACCTCTGCCCCATCACCACAATCTTGCATCCTTTGTGACTGTTTTATAAGTATTTTAAAGGAATGTGCTCTGATGAACTCATTGCACTTGTGCTTCCTTGACATACATATCCCCGACCAAACCCACTCAGTAGCAAAATCACACCTCTTATCTTTCTTTAATGGAATGTGGGAGTGTATGCCAAGATAAAGTCTATACTGGGATCACGGACTGTGAAACCTAATATAGTTCTATGGAATAAGTCCGAGAGAGTTGCAACCTTGGTTGAAGTGAGTGTTCCTAATGATGGAGGTCTGAATAAAGCTGAAAGAGAGAAACAGATCAAGGTCTCATGTATGATATGAAAAGAAACTGGAATCTCAAGGAGATATCAATCATACCAGTTATCATAGGTGCCATAGAAGAATTATGAAGAAGAACCTGAGGTCCTACCTTTTTTTTTTATTACAATTTCACCCCAAACAAGGCACATTGCCACTTTGGTGTAGGGGGCTACTATCAGGGGCAGCAACTACTGGGGCACTATGTTGGGATTTGGGCAGCAAAATGTCGGTTCACGTTACACTTGAATTTCTGCATGTCAGTACAGTTAGGGAAGCAGGAACCTGGAATGGAATTCCACAGTCTAGCGGTTCTGGAGAAGAAAGTACTGGAGTAGAAAGCTCTTTTACATCTAGGGATCTCTACTGTGTGAGGGTGGGATTTAGCTGCCTGTCGGGTTTGTCAAGGGTGTCTACGTCGTGGGGGCACAAGTGTCTGCAGTTCGTCAGAGCATTCACCATTAAAATACTTGTAGAACAGGCAGAGGGATGCAACATTTCATCAATGGGACAGAGGCTGTAGCTTAGATGCCAGTTCAGGGTCTATCAGATTGGTGACTCTCTTTTGAACCTTGTCTAGGAACGAGAGACTAGCAGCAGATGCACCAGCATGTGACAACAATACTGCATACATGGGTGAATGGTGGCCTTATAGGGGTACTGGAGACTTTCAAGTGTTAGTAGTTTTCTAACACGGTAGAGAGAGCCTACCTTTTTCGCAGCGGCCCTTGCAATGTTTTCAATATAATTGTTCCAACTCATGTTTCCTGTGAACGTTAAGCCAAGCAGTTTGAAAGATGTACTCTCAGACAGGGAGTCACTGGCCATTGCTATTGGTGGCAGAGAAGGTAATTCTTAGACGTTTCCATTAGAATGCAGGGGTAAATCAGCGAAGTACGTATAAAATGATTTCGAGCAAAAATAAATTTTCCCTCCAATCAAAGAAATATGGGCTGTTTATATGCGCAAATTGAACATATACAAATTAAAACGCGGTCAAATTTGAGCATATGTCGCCTTTTCGTTTCCTTTCAGTCGGGTTTCGAGTTTTGACTATCACAAACGCCACCCTTGCCCGCTTGTTTCCTTGGCTGTCGTCATATACTGATAAAGAGAGAAGAATTGCAGTTTTCAAGGCCAGAATCGAACCCTAACCTTTCCCATCTAACATTTATCGTTGTCAAGTTTTTGATCTTGTGGTAGTATTTTCCTTTAGCTCGTTACATCAAGTGGATTTTATGCCATCTTTGGAATGATTTCCATACAAAAAAGAAAACCTGTGATACATTGTGCACTGGCCTTGAAATCATTCTTTCTGCTGGTGGCGGTTATATTGAAATATACTACTTTTCCTAAATAAACTGTTGGGTCATATTGAAAAATAATGTCATACTTTTTCTAAATAAACTGCTGGGTCATATTGATGTCGCCAATTCAAATATTGGTCAAAACCTGCCAACGATAAGTCTTATATCGACACCTTAACATTTTTAACTTTTTTATGACCCCTTAACATTTATTGTTTTGGACTCAAATCAAGTTATTAAGTTAGATCCATGTCCAAGGAACCTATATCTAAAATTTCAAGGGTTTAGACCCAAAATTGTCGGAGGAGTTTGGTAGAGTTCTCGAAGGTCAAATCATTGAACTTTGACCCCTTAACAGCCAAATTTCTTGTGGAATATCGATCCCAGAAAATTTCCCAAATCTCAGTACCCTGTATATCAAATTTCGAGTCTGTAGATTTAAAATTGAAAGAGTTATTGCATAGGGAAATGTACACACACAGACAGACAGATACACAGACACGTTCACTTTTATAGATAGAAAGGTAGATAAAATAATGAAATCAAAGGAGATTCAGTGTTTACTTGATATAAGCGAGAGTGAACCAGTATTTATTATATATATTTATTATATATATTTATTATACATAAATATTTTAATCCAAACCAAATAAAAAAGATCAATATGCACACAACAGAAAAATTAAAACTGTAAGTTGAACTTTACAATAAAAATTTATTGTTCGACTAAATACTCCAAAAATCAATTTACAAAGTCCTTATTCCGTGGAGTTTCAAATAATGCTATTCTTGTTATTCTTCTCTTCAGAGGACAGAAATAAATCAGCAAATTATATCTGTAGCAATGCTAGAATTTGCTGGTTACGACATTAAATGAAACTACAATTTATTGTAGTCAAAAATCGCAAGGATTTACATGTCCTTTAAAAAAAACAATGAGTGAAAAAAGTAGGAGATATAGAAAAATAATAAAAACAAACCGGGCATAAAATTGCATGAACGCTCTTTCAAAGGTAATCCAAAAGGTGAAAATAATTCTTTTAGAAAGAATCAAATCCAAATTTCAATCCAGTTGAGTACAATTAGTTCGGTTGGAAAATTTTCAATGCACCTGAAATTCATGGAAATTGTTTTTGCGGTTAGTGCAGTAGTCCAAGGTAGATTGATCTCCAGTTGAGTGAATTCAAGAGTACATACATGCACATATACATATATATATATATATATATATATATATATATATATATATATATATATATATATATATATATGAGCAAACAGTTAATGAAATATGTTAAAAAACGCTTTGAAATGAGTTAAAAACATATTTAATCTGAAAAGGAAACACTAGATAAATGGATAGACATAGTTATAAGGTAATCCAAAATCTGGGCTGGTGCATCTGCTGCTTGTCTCTCGCTCCTGGACAGGGTTCAAAAAAGAGTCGCCAACCTGATAGGTCCTGAACTGTCATCTAGGCTTCAACCTCTGTCCCATCGACGAGATGTTGCATCCCTCTGCCTGTTCTACAAGTACTTTAATGGTGAATGCTCTGACGAACTGCAAACACTTGTACCTCCCCGACGTAACTACCCCCGACAAACCCGACAAGCTACTAAGTCTCATCCCTTTACAGTAGAGATCCCTAGGTGCAAGAAAGCCTTTTACTCCAATAGTTTCTTC
>NC_136504.1:118396440-118428940 GCF_053919585.1 Euprymna scolopes
CACCCCAAAAAAAATCTCTTCGCTACAAAAGCATCTACAAAGTTGTGGATAGCCTATTCCCCTTCAGGGGCTCAAAGCTATGGATGAATGGATGATTATGTAGTAGAGCTGACATCTATTCAATGTAGCCGTCTTCAGCCTCAATCACCACTTCAATACGGACCTGAAGTGGGAGCATGCCTTTTCCACAAGCACCGATAGGAGCTTGGTGGATAGCAGCGATCAGGCTGGCTTTGGTGTTGTGGGAGGTCATGTTGGTGATGTTCTTGACATATGACCAAACGAGGGGTTTGGGTCTGGGGAGGAGGGGGAGCCAGTGAGAGAAAGATACAAAGTTGTAGCACCTTCTGAAGCCAAGCCTGGGTTTCTTTGGACTTGTGGAGTGGCGTTGAGTCCTGCTGCCACACTCAGGGTTTGCCAACGGCCACCTGATTGCACCAGGGGATCAGCACAATCTTCAGCAAATCCAGGTACACTTTTGTTTTGACTTTCAAGCCGAAAATGTGAGGTGGCATGATGTGGCTCTCACTTGGAACCACACCAAAGATCGTTGTTGGGATTTGTGCTAGTTCTAGGATTGAGTTATGCTTGGAAAAACGTTTTAGTTAACCATAAACCATGGCCGGAAATTTCGTTTCTATCATCCTGGGCACGTCTCTGTTATTCATGGCAATCCAACGATGCATTTTAAGGGTGCTGGCAATGGTCCTGTTGTCATAACTTGGATCGGTAGAGAACATGAGTTGTATAATGGCGCATCTCTGATCTCACTCGTTGAACATTACGCCACTTTCAGACATGATAGAAGGCTCCGATCGTTGTTGGGATTTGTGCTAGTTCTAGGATTGAGTTATGCTTGGAAAAACGTTTTAGTTAATAATAATTTATAATTAACTGCACAAGTCACCCATTTTTCTTTTTCCGTTTCTCATTCTGTTGCTTTCATTACCCTAATATTTCTTAAGGTCTACACATGTTTAGAGAAAGAAAGATTCTTTTTAATACACGTACATGTATCTAGACACCATAAATACTTATGTAAATTTGATAGCAAAAAATAAATATTTTTACTTCTATATAAATTTTTTTTTAAAATGATACTAGTAGATGGTTTGCAGCAAAAAATAAAGAAAACCGGTTTTCATCAAATGGAAATGGAATCATGTCGTCTTTTCTAAGGCGACAATTTTATCGTTCCACCCTGTATTTTTATCAGTTGTTTAGATTGTTCTTACCTTTACTCCTGATCTTAAATGGAACACATACATCAAATCTGTTGCCAAGGCCGCTGGAAAAATGGTGGGATCTTTCTATCGATCCGCTACATATCTCACTGCTGATGCAATTCTCTATCTATATAAGAACCAGGTACGTCCAAGGATGGAATATTGTTGCCACATCTGGGCAGGAGCTGCTAGAAAGGACTTGTCCTGCCTTGATAGAGTTCAAAATAGACTTCGTAGCCTCGTAGGAGATGTCCTTTTCTCTTCCTTGCAACCTCTATCTCATAGAAGAGATGTTGCGAGTTTGTCTCTGATGTATCGTTATTTTCATGGAAGGTGTTCAACTGAGCTTCAATCTATGGTCCCCCCACGCCAAACTTTCACAAGAAACACTCGTCTAGCTGTACACACTATCAATAGTTCCCCCCACTCTTTATCTGTGCCTAAACTTAAACGTAGATTCCATGAACAAAGCTTCTTTCTTAGAACTGCACGCCTGTGGAATTGTCTTCCGTTTTCCTGCTTTCCAGCTGACTACAATATGGTTGTCTTCAAGTCTAATGTAAACAAGTTTTTGATGAGTCATTCCATATAAGTTAACAAATTTTCCAAATTTTCATTACTAACAATTACTATATTATCTAATTGTCTACTGTACACTCTTTAACCCTTATCCTCGAGTGGCCTCTTGGCCTTGATAAGTGGTAATGCCTATGTAAAAAAAAACAAAAAAAAAGGTATGAAATTGTAATTTGAACTTTGAATAACGTTATAAATTGGCATGCATCAGCTCACATCATGATTTATATTTCTTTTCGCGGCCACGAGAACTTTGTATTTCAACATTGTGTCTTATAATGAAGAACTTTTTAGCGACTCATTTCTAGGGCTGTGACAACAGCATATTCTTTTAATTGTTTTGACTCTCACGTATATATCCGACACAGTTAGGCACAGTTAATCAACCGAGAAACACACCACCCTATATAAAAGCATATAAGATATCAATGGATACACACTCGAGAGTCAAAACAATGAAAAGAATATGCTGTTGTCCTGGCCCTAGTAATTATAACCTATATTATCTCGAGTGTATATCCGACACAATTAAACACAGTTAATTAACCGAGAACCACATCACTCTATATAAAAGCATATAAGATATCAATGGATACACACTCAAGAGTCAAAACAATGAAAAGAATATGCTGTTGTCTGTAGAGGCCAGAAAGGAGTTATCCCCCTTTCGGAAGTGGAAGATACCACGGGAGGAGATACCCAAAAATACAGTCCTCCTCCGTTAAGGGAACCGTCAAGTCGGAGGACGAGAGCCCCAAGGGGTTTGTCACCGCAAATGCGGGGGAAATCGCACGAGTATTTCTCCACATAAAAGATGACCACAACAACTTGCTTTTGTGGTCACGAGGGGGAGGGGCATGTAGAGGCCAGAAAGGAGTTATCTCCCTTTCGCTCAAGACTTTGCATAGGTGGAGTTATCCCCCTTATAAAAGGACAGGCGAATCGCCATTATTTGTTTACACTCGTTCACGGCGACACGCTGTCGGATTAGAAAACCAGCTTGTTTAACGCAAACCTTACATTGTCCTAGCTCAACTCATTTCTCAACATTTCTTTCTTTTTTTTTAAATCTTTTCATAATTTGGTTGATTTTCGTAAAAACAAAAAAAAAAAAAAAGATTATATAAAATATAATCTTGACCAACACTTCCAATCACTACTGCAGGAATATAATGGTCATTATAATCAGGATGCAAGACCATGTGAAAATTCTCCTCCATTTTGATTTGATGGGATAGAGATGGATGGCGAATTTTCACTGGTAGATTCCCCTACCCACGTCGGTGCAAATTTCTGAGCAAAGATGTAATAACACTACTTATATTTATTTCATTATTTTTTAGTTGTTGTGGTTTCACGACGTTTCAGCCAACTATTCCTCTGGCCTTCATCAGGTGATTAACCACAATGGGATAGGAATGCTGAGTCTTATAATTATATCCTCATGTCCTTCCATAGTTGTTGTCATCTCACCAAATTTTGGCCAACTAATTCTTTGACCGGTTTTGGGTAGGATTGAAACCGCTTTCTTCAAACAATGCTCACCTAGAACCGTAAGGATTCCACGCCTCTATTGCGCCATGGACTCCGTAGATAGCGGTTTCAATCCTATCCAAAGCAGGCCAGACGATTAGTTGGGCAAAAACGTGATGAGACAACGACAACTATGGAAGGCAGTAATTAATGAGGATACACTTAAGAGACTCAGCATTTCTATCCCGTTGCTGTTAACCACCTGAAGAAGGCCAGAGGATAAGTTGGTTAAAATGTGATGAAATAACAACAATTATAAAGATGAGGATAACAGTCGGCAAATAAATAAATAAATACACAAATTACTCATCTCAAAAGATTCCAATAAAGTAATATATAATGTAATAACACCTTTAAGAGTTTTTGCTTGCTTGCTATCACTTCCTGAAATTCTTGACTTAAAACATTAAAATAACAAACATTTCGGTATTTGTGCCGACTTTGACTCGCACATATCTAAACGTCCATTCAGTTTTGCCCGGAACATAACGTTAACTGCTCAGGTTTGCCTGTCATCTGACATAAGCCACCGATCAGCTAATCACAATACAAGCCAATGAGCAAAACTTTCGAATAAATATTGGAAGAGAAAAAAACAAAAAAAAATAGATGTTAAACGAAAAGCATGGAGACTAACAGCATTATGGATTTATAAATTTATAATTTATGAATTTATGAATTTAGGGATTTATGATTTATAAATTTATGGATTGATGATTTTATGGATTTATGAATTTATGGATTTATGGATTTATGAATTTATGGATTTATGAATTTATGATTTATAAATTTATAATTTATGAATTTATGAATTTAGGGATTTATGATTTATAAATTTATGGATTGATGATTTTATGGATTTATGGATTTATGAATTTATGAATTTATGGATTTATGAATTTATGGATTTATGAATTTATGGATTTATGAATTTATGATTTATAAATTTATTAATTTATAATTTATAAATTTATGAATTTATGATTTATAAATTTATGGATTGATGATTTTATGGATTTATGAATTTATGGATTTATGGATTTATGGATTTATGATTTATAAATTTATGGATTTATGGATTTATGGATTTATGGATTTATGATTTTATGGATTTATGGATTTATGGATTTTAGATAAACAACTGTTTTGTCAACATAAGAAATTAATCGTATCCCATAAAGAATTGCCTTACATTTGGTGTTAGATGCCAAAGAGAGGCTCCAATGCAACAGATGTGGCTGGAGGCACATAAACCTTTAAAATTTTTATTTAACAAAAAAGTTTTAACACTTGAACATTTTTTTAATTATTTACTTGCAATTTTTTAAGTATTAACTTGCAATTTTTTAATTATTTACTTGCAATTTTTTAATTATTTACTTGCAATTTTTTTAATTATTTACTTGCAATTTTTTTAATTATTTACTTGCAATTTTTTTAATTATTTACTTGCAATTTTTTTAATTATTTACTTGCAATTTTTTTAATTATTTACTTGCAATTTTTTAATTATTTACTTGCAATTTTTTTAATTATTTACTTGCAATTTTTTTAATTATTTACTTGCAATTTTTTAATTATTTACTTGCAATTTTTTAATTATTTACTTGCAATTTTTTTTAATTATTTACTTGCAATTTTTTTAATTATTTACTTGCAATTTTTTAATTATTTACTTGCAATTTTTTTAATTATTTACTTGCATTTTTTTTTAATTATTTACTTGCAATTTTTTAATTATTTACTTGCAATTTTTTAATTATTTACTTGCAATTTTTTAATTATTTACTTGCAATTTTTTAATTATTTACTTGGAATTTTTTTAATTATTTACTTGCAATTTTTTTAATTATTTACTTGCAGTTTTTTAATTATTTACTTGCAATTTTTTAAATTATTTACTTGCAATTTTTTTAATTATTTACTTGCAATTTTTTAATTATTTACTTGCAATTTTTTAATTATTTACTTGCAATTTTTTAATTATTTACTTGCAATTTTTTTAATTATTTACTTGCAATTTTTTTAATTATTTACTTGCAATTTTTTAAGTATTAACTTGCAATTTTTTAATTATTTACTTGCAATTTTTTAATTATTTACTTGCAATTTTTTAATTATTTACTTGCAATTTTTTAATTATTTACTTGCAATTTTTTAATTATTTACTTGCAATTTTTTTATTTATTTACTTGCAATTTTTTTAATCATTTACTTGCAATTTTTTAATTATTTACTTGCAATTTTTTAATTATTTACTTGCAATTTTTTTAATTATTTACTTGCAATTTTTTAATTATTTACTTGCAATTTTTTAATTATTTACTTGCAATTTTTTAATTATTTACTTGCAATTTTTTAATTATTTACTTGCAATTTTTTTAATTATTTACTTGCAATTTTTTAATTATTTACTTGCAATTTTTTTAATTATTTACTTGCAATTTTTTAATTATTTACTTGCAATTTTTTAAGTATTTACTTGCAATTGTTTAATTATTTACTTGCAATTTTTTTAATTATTTACTTGCAATTTTTTAATTATTTACTTGCAATTTTTTAATTATTTACTTGCAATTTTTTAATTATTTACTTGCAATTTTTTTATTTATTTACTTGCAATTTTTTTAATTATTTACTTGCAATTTTTTAATTATTTACTTGCAATTTTTTAATTATTTACTTGCAATTTTTTAATTATTTACTTGCAATTTTTTAATTATTTACTTGCAATTTTTTTAATTATTTACTTGCAATTTTTTAATTATTTACTTGCAATTTTTTAATTATTTACTTGCAATTTTTTAATTATTTACTTGCAATTTTTTAATTATTTACTTGCAATTTTTTTAATTATTTACTTGCAATTTTTTAATAATTTACTTGCAATTTTTTAAGTATTTACTTGCAATTGTTTAATTATTTACTTGCAATTTTTTTAATTATTTACTTGCAATTTTTTTAATTATTTACTTGCAATTTTTTAATTATTTACTTGCAATTTTTTAATTATTTACTTGCAATTTTTTAATTATTTACTTGCAATTTTTTAATTATTTACTTGCAATTTTTTTAATTATTTACTTGCAATTTTTTAATTATTTACTTGCAATTTTTTTAGTATTTACTTGCAATTTTTTAATTATTTACTTGCAATTTTTTAATTATTTACTTGCAATTTTTTTAATTATTTACTTGCAATTTTTTAAATTATTTACTTGCAATTTTTTTAATTATTTACTTGCAATTTTTTAATTATTTACTTGCAATTTTTTAATTATTTACTTGCAATTTTTTAATTATTTACTTGCAATTTTTTTAATTATTTACTTGCAATTTTTTAAATTATTTACTTGCAATTTTTTAAGTATTAACTTGCAATTTTTTAATTATTTACTTGCAATTTTTTAATTATTTACTTGCAATTTTTTTAATTATTTACTTGCAATTTTTTAATTATTTACTTGCAATTTTTTAATTATTTACTTGCAATTTTTTAATTATTTACTTGCAATTTTTTATTTATTTACTTGCAATTTTTTTAATTATTTACTTGCAATTTTTTAATTATTTACTTGCAATTTTTTAATTATTTACTTGCAATTTTTTAATTATTTACTTACAATTTTTTAATTATTTACTTGCAATTTTTTTAATTATTTACTTGCAATTTTTTAATTATTTACTTGCAATTTTTTAATTATTTACTTGCAATTTTTTAATTATTTACTTGCAATTTTTTAATTATTTACTTGCAATTTTTTAATTATTTACTTGCAATTTTTTAATTATTTACTTGCAATTTTTTTAATTATTTACTTGCAATTTTTTAATTATTTACTTGCAATTTTTTAAGTATTTACTTGAAATTGTTTAATTATTTACTTGCAATTTTTTAATTATTTACTTGCAATTTTTTTAATTATTTACTTGCAATTTTTTTATTTATTTACTTGCAATTTTTTTAATTATTTACTTGCAATTTTTTAATTATTTACTTGCAATTTTTTAATTATTTACTTGCAATTTTTTAATTATTTACTTGCAATTTTTTAATTATTTACTTGCAATTTTTTTAATTATTTACTTGCAATTTTTTAATTATTTACTTGCAATTTTTTAATTATTTACTTGCAATTTTTTAATTATTTACTTGCAATTTTTTAATTATTTACTTGCAATTTTTTAATTATTTACTTGCAATTTTTTAAGTATTTACTTGCAATTTTTTAATTATTTACTTGCAATTTTTTAATTATTTACTTGCAATTTTTTAAGTATTTACTTGCAATTGTTTAATTATTTACTTGCAATTTTTTTAATTATTTACTTGCAATTTTTTAATTATTTACTTGCAATTTTTTAATTATTTACTTGCAATTTTTTAATTATTTACTTGCAATTTTTTTATTTATTTACTTGCAATTTTTTTAATTATTTACTTGCAATTTTTTAAGTATTTACTTGCAATTGTTTAATTATTTACTTGCAATTTTTTAATTATTTACTTGCAATTTTTTTAATTATTTACTTGCAATTTTTTAATTATTTACTTGCAATTTTTTAATTATTTACTTGCAATTTTTTAATTATTTACTTGCAATTTTTTTAATTATTTACTTGCAATTTTTGTAATTATTTACTTGCAATTTTTTAATTATTTACTTGCAATTTTTTAATTATTTACTTGCAATTTTTTAATTATTTACTTGCAATTTTTTTAATTATTTACTTGCAATTTTTTTAATTATTTACTTGCAATTTTTTAATTATTTACTTGCAATTTTTTAATTATTTACTTGCAATTTTTTAATTATTTACTTGCAATTTTTTAATTATTTACTTGCAATTTTTTTAATTATTTACTTGCAATTTTTTAATTATTTACTTGCAATTTTTTAATTATTTACTTGCAATTTTTTAATTATTTACTTGCAATTTTTTAATTATTTACTTGCAATTTTTTAATTATTTACTTGCAATTTTTTAATTATTTACTTGCAATTTTTTAATTATTTACTTGCAATTTTTTTAATTATTTACTTGCAATTTTTTAATTATTTACTTGCAATTTTTTAAGTATTTACTTGCAATTTTTTAATTATTTACTTGCAATTTTTTAATTATTTACTTGCAATTTTTTTAATTATTTACTTGCAATTTTTTAATTATTTACTTGCAATTTTTTATTTATTTACTTGCAATTTTTTAATTATTTACTTGCAATTTTTTTAATTATTTACTTGCAATTTTTTAATTATTTACTTGCAATTTTTTATTTATTTACTAGCAATTTTTTAATTATTTACTTGCAATTTTTTAATTGTTTACTTGCAATTTTTTAATTATTTACTTGCAATTTTTTAATTATTTACTTGCAATTTTTTAATTATTTACTTGCAATTTTTTTAATTATTTACTTGCAATTTTTTAATTATTTACTTGCAATTTTTTTTAATTATTTACTTGCAATTTTTTAATTATTTACTTGCAATTTTTTAATTATTTACTTGCAATTTTTTAATTATTTACTTGCAATTTTTTAATTATTTACTTGCAATTTTTTTAATTATTTACTTGCAATTTTTTAATTATTTACTTGCAATTTTTTTAATTATTTACTTGCAATTTTTTTAATTATTTACTTGCAATTTTTTTAATTATTTACTTGCAATTTTTTTAATTATTTACTTGCAATTTTTTTAATTATTTACTTGCAATTTTTTAATTATTTACTTGCAATTTTTTTAATTATTTACTTGCAATTTTTTTAATTATTTACTTGCAATTTTTTAATTATTTACTTGCAATTTTTTAATTATTTACTTGCAATTTTTTTTAATTATTTACTTGCAATTTTTTTAATTATTTACTTGCAATTTTTTAATTATTTACTTGCAATTTTTTTAATTATTTACTTGCATTTTTTTTTAATTATTTACTTGCAATTTTTTAATTATTTACTTGCAATTTTTTAATTATTTACTTGCAATTTTTTAATTATTTACTTGCAATTTTTTAATTATTTACTTGCAATTTTTTAATTATTTACTTGCAATTTTTTTAATTATTTACTTGCAATTTTTTAATTATTTACTTGCAATTTTTTAAGTATTTACTTGCAATTGTTTAATTATTTACTTGCAATTTTTTTAATTATTTACTTGCAATTTTTTAATTATTTACTTGCAATTTTTTAATTATTTACTTGCAATTTTTTCATTATTTACTTGCAATTTTTTTATTTATTTACTTGCAATTTTTTTAATTATTTACTTGCAATTTTTTAATTATTTACTTGCAATTTTTTAATTATTTACTTGCAATTTTTTAATTATTTACTTGCAATTTTTTAATTATTTACTTGCAATTTTTTTAATTATTTACTTGCAATTTTTTAATTATTTACTTGCAATTTTTTAATTATTTACTTGCAATTTTTTAATTATTTACTTGCAATTTTTTAATTATTTACTTGCAATTTTTTTAATTATTTACTTGCAATTTTTTAAATATTTACTTGCAATTTTTTAAGTATTTACTTGCAATTGTTTAATTATTTACTTGCAATTTTTTTAATTATTTACTTGCAATTTTTTTAATTATTTACTTGCAATTTTTTAATTATTTACTTGCAATTTTTTAATTATTTACTTGCAATTTTTTAATTATTTACTTGCAATTTTTTAATTATTTACTTGCAATTTTTTTAATTATTTACTTGCAATTTTTTAATTATTTACTTGCAATTTTTTTAGTATTTACTTGCAATTTTTTAATTATTTACTTGCAATTTTTTAATTATTTACTTGCAATTTTTTTAATTATTTACTTGCAATTTTTTAAATTATTTACTTGCAATTTTTTTAATTATTTACTTGCAATTTTTTAATTATTTACTTGCAATTTTTTAATTATTTACTTGCAATTTTTTAATTATTTACTTGCAATTTTTTTAATTATTTACTTGCAATTTTTTAAATTATTTACTTGCAATTTTTTAAGTATTAACTTGCAATTTTTTAATTATTTACTTGCAATTTTTTAATTATTTACTTGCAATTTTTTTAATTATTTACTTGCAATTTTTTAATTATTTACTTGCAATTTTTTAATTATTTACTTGCAATTTTTTAATTATTTACTTGCAATTTTTTATTTATTTACTTGCAATTTTTTTAATTATTTACTTGCAATTTTTTAATTATTTACTTGCAATTTTTTAATTATTTACTTGCAATTTTTTAATTATTTACTTGCAATTTTTTAATTATTTACTTGCAATTTTTTTAATTATTTACTTGCAATTTTTTAATTATTTACTTGCAATTTTTTAATTATTTACTTGCAATTTTTTAATTATTTACTTGCAATTTTTTAATTATTTACTTGCAATTTTTTAATTATTTACTTGCAATTTTTTAATTATTTACTTGCAATTTTTTTAATTATTTACTTGCAATTTTTTAATTATTTACTTGCAATTTTTTAAGTATTTACTTGAAATTGTTTAATTATTTACTTGCAATTTTTTAATTATTTACTTGCAATTTTTTTAATTATTTACTTGCAATTTTTTTATTTATTTACTTGCAATTTTTTTAATTATTTACTTGCAATTTTTTAATTATTTACTTGCAATTTTTTAATTATTTACTTGCAATTTTTTAATTATTTACTTGCAATTTTTTAATTATTTACTTGCAATTTTTTTAATTATTTACTTGCAATTTTTTAATTATTTACTTGCAATTTTTTAATTATTTACTTGCAATTTTTTAATTATTTACTTGCAATTTTTTAATTATTTACTTGCAATTTTTTAATTATTTACTTGCAATTTTTTAAGTATTTACTTGCAATTTTTTAATTATTTACTTGCAATTTTTTAATTATTTACTTGCAATTTTTTAAGTATTTACTTGCAATTGTTTAATTATTTACTTGCAATTTTTTTAATTATTTACTTGCAATTTTTTAATTATTTACTTGCAATTTTTTAATTATTTACTTGCAATTTTTTAATTATTTACTTGCAATTTTTTTATTTATTTACTTGCAATTTTTTTAATTATTTACTTGCAATTTTTTAATTATTTACTTGCAATTTTTTAATTATTTACTTGCAATTTTTTAATTATTTACTTGCAATTTTTTTAATTATTTACTTGCAATTTTTTAATTATTTACTTGCAATTTTTTAATTATTTACTTGCAATTTTTTAATTATTTACTTGCAATTTTTTTAATTATTTACTTGCAATTTTTGTAATTATTTACTTGCAATTTTTTAATTATTTACTTGCAATTTTTTAATTATTTACTTGCAATTTTTTAATTATTTACTTGCAATTTTTTTAATTATTTACTTGCAATTTTTTTAATTATTTACTTGCAATTTTTTAATTATTTACTTGCAATTTTTTAATTATTTACTTGCAATTTTTTAATTATTTACTTGCAATTTTTTAATTATTTACTTGCAATTTTTTTAATTATTTACTTGCAATTTTTTAATTATTTACTTGCAATTTTTTAATTATTTACTTGCAATTTTTTAATTATTTACTTGCAATTTTTTAATTATTTACTTGCAATTTTTTAATTATTTACTTGCAATTTTTTAATTATTTACTTGCAATTTTTTTAATTATTTACTTGCAATTTTTTAATTATTTACTTGCAATTTTTTAAGTATTTACTTGAAATTGTTAAATTATTTACTTGCAATTTTTTAATTATTTACTTGCAATTTTTTTAATTATTTACTTGCAATTTTTTAATTATTTACTTGCAATTTTTTAATTATTTACTTGCAATTTTTTAATTATTTACTTGCAATTTTTTAATTATTTACTTGCAATTTTTTTAATTATTTACTTGCAATTTTTTAATTATTTACTTGCAATTTTTTAAGTATTTACTTGCAATTTTTTAATTATTTACTTGCAATTTTTTAATTATTTACTTGCAATTTTTTTAATTATTTACTTGCAATTTTTTAATTATTTACTTGCAATTTTTTATTTATTTACTTGCAATTTTTTAATTATTTACTTGCAATTTTTTTAATTATTTACTTGCAATTTTTTAATTATTTACTTGCAATTTTTTATTTATTTACTAGCAATTTTTTAATTATTTACTTGCAATTTTTTAATTGTTTACTTGCAATTTTTTAATTATTTACTTGCAATTTTTTAATTATTTACTTGCAATTTTTTAATTATTTACTTGCAATTTTTTTAATTATTTACTTGCAATTTTTTAATTATTTACTTGAAATTTTTTAATTATTTACTTGCAATTTTTTTAATTATTTACTTGCAATTTTTTTAATTATTTACTTGCAATTTTTGTAATTATTTACTTGCAATTTTTTAAAGTATTTACTTGCAATTTTTTAATTGTTTACTTGCAATTTTTTAATTATTTACTTGCAATTTTTTAATTATTTACTTGCAATTTTTTTAATTATTTACTTGCAATTTTTTAATTATTTACTTGCAATTTTTTAATTATTTACTTGCAATTTTTTAATTATTTACTTGCAATTTTTTAATTATTTACTTGCAATTTTTTTAATTATTTACTTGCAATTTTTTAATTATTTACTTGCAATTTTTTAAGTATTTACTTGCAATTGTTTAATTATTTACTTGCAATTTTTTAATTATTTACTTGCAATTTTTTTAATTATTTACTTGCAATTTTTTAATTATTTACTTGCAATTTTTTAATTATTTACTTGCAATTTTTTAATTATTTACTTGCAATTTTTTAATTATTTACTTGCAATTTTTTTAATTATTTACTTGCAATTTTTTAATTATTTACTTGCAATTTTTTTAGTATTTACTTGCAATTTTTTAATTATTTACTTGCAATTTTTTAATTATTTACTTGCAATTTTTTTAATTATTTACTTGCAATTTTTTAAATTATTTACTTGCAATTTTTTTAATTATTTACTTGCAATTTTTTAATTATTTACTTGCAATTTTTTAATTATTTACTTGCAATTTTTTAATTATTTACTTGCAATTTTTTTAATTATTTACTTGCAATTTTTTTAATTATTTACTTGCAATTTTTTAAGTATTAACTTGCAATTTTTTAATTATTTACTTGCAATTTTTTAATTATTTACTTGCAATTTTTTTAATTATTTACTTGCAATTTTTTAATTATTTACTTGCAATTTTTTAATTATTTACTTGCAATTTTTTATTTATTTACTTGCAATTTTTTTAATTATTTACTTGCAATTTTTTAATTATTTACTTGCAATTTTTTAATTATTTACTTGCAATTTTTTAATTATTTACTTGCAATTTTTTAATTATTTACTTGCAATTTTTTTAATTATTTACTTGCAATTTTTTAATTATTTACTTGCAATTTTTTAATTATTTACTTGCAATTTTTTAATTATTTACTTGCAATTTTTTTAATTATTTACTTGCAATTTTTTAATTATTTACTTGCAATTTTTTTTAATTATTTACTTGCAATTTTTTAATTATTTACTTGCAATTTTTTAATTATTTACTTGCAATTTTTTAATTATTTACTTGCAATTTTTTAATTATTTACTTGCAATTTTTTTAATTATTTACTTGCAATTTTTTAATTATTTACTTGCAATTTTTTAATTATTTACTTGCAATTTTTTTATTTATTTACTTGCAATTTTTTTAATTATTTACTTGCAATTTTTTAATTATTTACTTGCAATTTTTTTAATTATTTACTTGCAATTTTTTAATTATTTACTTGCAATTTTTTAATTATTTACTTGCAATATTTAATTATTTACTTGCAATTTTTTAATTATTTACTTGCAATTTTTTTAATTATTTACTTGCAATTTTTTAATTATTTACTTGCAATTTTTTAAGTATTTACTTGCAATTGTTTAATTATTTACTTGCAATTTTTTAATTATTTACTTGCAATTTTTTTAATTATTTACTTGCAATTTTTTAATTATTTACTTGCAATTTTTTTTAATTATTTACTTGCATTTTTTTTAATTATTTACTTGCAATTTTTTAATTATTTACTTGCAATTTTTTTAATTATTTACTTGCAATTTTTTTAATTATTTACTTGCAATTTTTTAATTATTTACTTGCAATTTTTTAATTATTTACTTGCAATTTTTTAATTATTTACTTGCAATTTTTTAATTATTTACTTGCAATTTTTTTAATTATTTACTTGCAATTTTTTTAATTATTTACTTGAAATTTTTTAATTATTTACTTGCAATTTTTTTAATTATTTACTTGCAATTTTTTTAATTATTTACTTGCAATTTTTTTAATTATTTACTTGCAATTTTTTTTAATTATTTACTTGCAATTTTTTAATTATTTACTTGCAATTTTTTAATTATTTACTTGCAATTTTTTAATTATTTACTTGCAATTTTTTAATTATTTACTTGCAATTTTTTTAATTATTTACTTGCAATTTTTTAATTATTTACTTGCAATTTTTTAATTATTTACTTGCAATTTTTTTAATTATTTACTTGCAATTTTTTTAATTATTTACTTGCAATTTTTTAATTATTTACTTGCAATTTTTTTAATTATTTACTTGCAATTTTTTTAATTATTTACTTGCAATTTTTTAATTATTTACTTGCAATTTTTTTTAATTATTTACTTGCATTTTTTTTAATTATTTACTTGCAATTTTTTAATTATTTACTTGCAATTTTTTTAATTATTTACTTGCAATTTTTTTAATTATTTACTTGCAATTTTTTAATTATTTACTTGCAATTTTTTAATTATTTACTTGCAATTTTTTAATTATTTACTTGCAATTTTTTAATTATTTACTTGCAATTTTTTTAATTATTTACTTGCAATTTTTTTAATTATTTACTTGAAATTTTTTAATTATTTACTTGCAATTTTTTTAATTATTTACTTGCAATTTTTTTAATTATTTACTTGCAATTTTTTTAATTATTTACTTGCAATTTTTTAATTATTTACTTGCAATTTTTTTAATTATTTACTTGCAATTTTTTTAATTATTTACTTGCAATTTTTTTAATTATTTACTTACAATTTTTTTAATTATTTACTTGCAATTTTTTTAATTATTTACTTGCAATTTTTTAATTATTTACTTGCAATTTTTTTAATTATTTACTTGCAATTTTTTTAATTATTTACTTGCAATTTTTTAATTATTTACTTGCAATTTTTTTTAATTATTTACTTGCAATTTTTTTAATTATTTACTTTCAATTTTTTTTAATTATTTACTTGCAATTTTTTAATTATTTACTTGCAATTTTTTAATTATTTACTTGCAATTTTTTAATTATTTACTTGCAATTTTTTAATTATTTACTTGCAATTTTTTTAATTATTTACTTGCAATTTTTTTAATTATTTACTTGTAATTTTTTAATTATTTACTTGCAATTTTTTTAATTATTTACTTGCAATTTTTTTAATTATTTACTTGCAATTTTTTTAATTATTTACTTGCAATTTTTTAATTATTTACTTGCAATTTTTTTAATTGTTTACTTGCAATTTTTTAATTATTTACTTGCAATTTTTTTAATTATTTACTTGCAATTTTTTTAATTATTTACTTGCAATTTTTTAATTATTTACTTGCAATTTTTTAATTATTTACTTGCAATTTTTTAATTATTTACTTGCAATTTTTTTAATTATTTACCTGCAATTTTTTTAATTATTTACTTGCAATTTTTTAATTATTTACTTGCAATTTTTTAATTATTTACTTGCAATTTTTTTAATTATTTACTTGCAATTTTTTAATTATTTACTTGCAATTTTTTTTAATTATTTACTTGCATTTTTTTTAATTATTTACTTGCAATTTTTTAATTATTTACTTGCAATTTTTTTAATTATTTACTTGCAATTTTTTTAATTATTTACTTGCAATTTTTTAATTATTTACTTGCAATTTTTTAATTATTTACTTGCAATTTTTTAATTATTTACTTGCAATTTTTTAATTATTTACTTGCAATTTTTTTAATTATTTACTTGCAATTTTTTTAATTATTTACTTGCAATTTTTTAATTATTTACTTGCAATTTTTTTAATTATTTACTTGCAATTTTTTTAATTATTTACTTGCAATTTTTTAATTATTTACTTGCAATTTTTTTTAATTATTTACTTGCATTTTTTTTAATTATTTACTTGCAATTTTTTAATTATTTACTTGCAATTTTTTTAATTATTTACTTGCAATTTTTTTAATTATTTACTTGCAATTTTTTAATTATTTACTTGCAATTTTTTAATTATTTACTTGCAATTTTTTAATTATTTACTTGCAATTTTTTAATTATTTACTTGCAATTTTTTTAATTATTTACTTGCAATTTTTTTAATTATTTACTTGAAATTTTTTAATTATTTACTTGCAATTTTTTTAATTATTTACTTGCAATTTTTTTAATTATTTACTTGCAATTTTTTTAATTATTTACTTGCAATTTTTTTTAATTATTTACTTGCAATTTTTTAATTATTTACTTGCAATTTTTTAATTATTTACTTGAATTTTTTAATTATTTACTTGCAATTTTTTAATTATTTACTTGCAATTTTTTTAATTATTTACTTGCAATTTTTTAATTATTTACTTGCAATTTTTTTAATTATTTACTTGCAATTTTTTTAATTATTTACTTGCAATTTTTTTAATTATTTACTTGCAATTTTTTAATTATTTACTTGCAATTTTTTTAATTATTTACTTGCAATTTTTTTAATTATTTACTTGCAATTTTTTAATTATTTACTTGCAATTTTTTTTAATTATTTACTTGCATTTTTTTTAATTATTTACTTGCAATTTTTTAATTATTTACTTGCAATTTTTTTAATTATTTACTTGCATTTTTTTAAATTATTTACTTGCAATTTTTTAATTATTTACTTGCAATTTTTTTATTATTTACTTGCAATTTTTTAATTATTTACTTGCAATTTTTTAATTATTTACTTGCAATTTTTTTAATTATTTACTTGCAATTTTTTTAATTATTTACTTGAAATTTTTTAATTATTTACTTGCAATTTTTTTAATTATTTACTTGCAATTTTTTTAATTATTTACTTGCAATTTTTTTAATTATTTACTTGCAATTTTTTAATTATTTACTTGCAATTTTTTTAATTATTTACTTGCAATTTTTTTAATTATTTACTTGCAATTTTTTTAATTATTTACTTACAATTTTTTTAATTATTTACTTGCAATTTTTTTAATTATTTACTTGCAATTTTTTAATTATTTACTTGCAATTTTTTTAATTATTTACTTGCAATTTTTTTAATTATTTACTTGCAATTTTTTAATTATTTACTTGCAATTTTATTTAATTATTTACTTGCAATTTTTTTAATTATTTACTTGCAATTTTTTTTAATTATTTACTTGCAATTTTTTAATTATTTACTTGCAATTTTTTAATTATTTACTTGCAATTTTTTAATTATTTACTTGCAATTTTTCTAATTATTTACTTGCAATTTTTTTAATTATTTACTTGTAATTTTTTAATTATTTACTTGCAATTTTTTTAATTATTTACTTGCAATTTTTTTAATTATTTACTTGCAATTTTTTTAATTATTTACTTGCAATTTTTTAATTATTTACTTGCAATTTTTTTAATTATTTACTTGCAATTTTTTAATTATTTACTTGCAATTTTTTTAATTATTTACTTGCAATTTTTTTAATTATTTACTTGCAATTTTTTAATTATTTACTTGCAATTTTTTAATTATTTACTTGCAATTTTTTAATTATTTACTTGCAATTTTTTAATTATTTACTTGCAATTTTTTTAATTATTTACTTGCAATTTTTTTAATTATTTACTTGCAATTTTTTAATTATTTACTTGCAATTTTTTTAATTATTTACTTGCAATTTTTTAATTATTTACTTGCAATTTTTTTAATTATTTACTTGCAATTTTTTAATTATTTACTTGCAATTTTTTAATTATTTACTTGCAATTTTTTTAATTATTTACTTGCAATTTTTTTAATTATTTACTTGCAATTTTTAAGTATTTACTTGCAATTTTTAAATTATTTACTTGCAATTTTTTAATTATTTACTTGCAATGTTTTTTAATTATTTACTTGCAATTTTTTAATTATTTACTTGCAATTTTTTTAATTATTTACTTGCAATTTTTTAATTATTTACTTGCAATTTTTTAATTATTTACTTGCAATTTTTTAATTATTTACTTGCAATTTTTTAATTATTTACTTGCAATTTTTTAATTATTTACTTGCAATTTTTTAATTATTTACTTGCAATTTTTTTACTTATTTACTTGCAATTTTTTAATTATTTACTTGCAGTTTATCAAGTATTTACTTGCAATTTTTTAATTATTTACTTGCAATTTTTTAATTATTTACTTGCAATTTTTTTAATTATTTACTTGCAATTTTTTAATTATTTACTTGCAATTTTTTAATTATTTACTTGCAATTTTTTAATTATTTACTTGCAATTTTTTAATTATTTACTTGCAATTTTTTAATTATTTACTTGCAATTTTTTAATTATTTACTTGCAATTTTTTAATTATTTACTTCCAATTTTTTTAATTATTTACTTGCAATTTTTTAATTATTTACTTGCAATTTTTTAATTATTTACTTGCAATTTTTTAATTATTTACTTGCAATTTTTGAATTATTTACTTGCAATTTTTTAATTATTTACTTGCAATGTTTTTTAATTATTTACTTGCAATTTTTTAATTATTTACTTGCAATTTTTTTAATTATTTACTTGCAATTTTTTAATTATTTACTTGCAATTTTTTAATTATTTACTTGCAATTTTTTAATTATTTACTTGCAATTTTTTAATTATTTACTTGCAATTTTTTAATTATTTACTTGCAATTTTTTAATTATTTACTTGCAATTTTTTTAATTATTTACTTGCAATTTTTTAATTATTTACTTGCAATTTTTTAAGTATTTACTTGCAATTTTTTAATTATTTACTTGCAATTTTTTAATTATTTACTTGCAATGTTTTTTAATTATTTACTTGCAATTTTTTAATTATTTACTTGCAATTTTTTTAATTATTTACTTGCAATTTTTTAATTATTTACTTGCAATTTTTTAATTATTTACTTGCAATTTTTTTAATTATTTACTTGCAATTTTTTTAATTATTTACTTGCAATTTTTTAAGTATTAACTTGCAATTTTTTAATTATTTACTTGCAATTTTTTAATTATTTACTTGCAATTTTTTTAATTATTTACTTGCAATTTTTTAATTATTTACTTGCAATTTTTTAATTATTTACTTGCAATTTTTTATTTATTTACTTGCAATTTTTTTAATTATTTACTTGCAATTTTTTAATTATTTACTTGCAATTTTTTAATTATTTACTTGCAATTTTTTAATTATTTACTTGCAATTTTTTAATTATTTACTTGCAATTTTTTTAATTATTTACTTGCAATTTTTTAATTATTTACTTGCAATTTTTTAATTATTTACTTGCAATTTTTTAATTATTTACTTGCAATTTTTTTAATTATTTACTTGCAATTTTTTAATTATTTACTTGCAATTTTTTTTAATTATTTACTTGCAATTTTTTAATTATTTACTTGCAATTTTTTAATTATTTACTTGCAATTTTTTAATTATTTACTTGCAATTTTTTAATTATTTACTTGCAATTTTTTTAATTATTTACTTGCAATTTTTTAATTATTTACTTGCAATTTTTTAATTATTTACTTGCAATTTTTTTATTTATTTACTTGCAATTTTTTTAATTATTTACTTGCAATTTTTTAATTATTTACTTGCAATTTTTTTAATTATTTACTTGCAATTTTTTAATTATTTACTTGCAATTTTTTAATTATTTACTTGCAATTTTTAATTATTTACTTGCAATTTTTTAATTATTTACTTGCAATTTTTTTAATTATTTACTTGCAATTTTTTAATTATTTACTTGCAATTTTTTAATTATTTACTTGCAATTTTTTAATTATTTACTTGCAATTTTTTAATTATTTACTTGCAATTTTTTAATTATTTACTTGCAATGTTTTTTAATTATTTACTTGCAATTTTTTAATTATTTACTTGCAATTTTTTTAATTATTTACTTGCAATTTTTTAATTATTTACTTGCAATTTTTTAATTATTTACTTGCAATTTTTTTAATTATTTACTTGCAATTTTTTTTAATTATTTACTTGCAATTTTTTAAGTATTAACTTGCAATTTTTTAATTATTTACTTGCAATTTTTTAATTATTTACTTGCAATTTTTTTAATTATTTACTTGCAATTTTTTAATTATTTACTTGCAATTTTTTAATTATTTACTTGCAATTTTTTATTTATTTACTTGCAATTTTTTTAATTATTTACTTGCAATTTTTTAATTATTTACTTGCAATTTTTTAATTATTTACTTGCAATTTTTTAATTATTTACTTGCAATTTTTTAATTATTTACTTGCAATTTTTTTAATTATTTACTTGCAATTTTTTAATTATTTACTTGCAATTTTTTAATTATTTACTTGCAATTTTTTAATTATTTACTTGCAATTTTTTTAATTATTTACTTGCAATTTTTTAATTATTTACTTGCAATTTTTTTTAATTATTTACTTGCAATTTTTTAATTATTTACTTGCAATTTTTTAATTATTTACTTGCAATTTTTTAATTATTTACTTGCAATTTTTTAATTATTTACTTGCAATTTTTTTAATTATTTACTTGCAATTTTTTAATTATTTACTTGCAATTTTTTAATTATTTACTTGCAATTTTTTTATTTATTTACTTGCAATTTTTTTAATTATTTACTTGCAATTTTTTAATTATTTACTTGCAATTTTTTTAATTATTTACTTGCAATTTTTTAATTATTTACTTGCAATTTTTTAATTATTTACTTGCAATTTTTAATTATTTACTTGCAATTTTTTAATTATTTACTTGCAATTTTTTTAATTATTTACTTGCAATTTTTTAATTATTTACTTGCAATTTTTTAAGTATTTACTTGCAATTGTTTAATTATTTACTTGCAATTTTTTAATTATTTACTTGCAATTTTTTTAATTATTTACTTGCAATTTTTTAATTATTTACTTGCAATTTTTTTTAATTATTTACTTGCATTTTTTTTAATTATTTACTTGCAATTTTTTAATTATTTACTTGCAATTTTTTTAATTATTTACTTGCAATTTTTTTAATTATTTACTTGCAATTTTTTACTTATTTACTTGCAATTTTTTAATTATTTACTTGCAATTTTTTAATTATTTACTTGCAATTTTTTAATTATTTACTTGCAATTTTTTTAATTATTTACTTGCAATTTTTTTAATTATTTACTTGAAATTTTTTAATTATTTACTTGCAATTTTTTTAATTATTTACTTGCAATTTTTTTAATTATTTACTTGCAATTTTTTTAATTATTTACTTGCAATTTTTTTTAATTATTTACTTGCAATTTTTTAATTATTTACTTGCAATTTTTTAATTATTTACTTGCAATTTTTTAATTATTTACTTGCAATTTTTTAATTATTTACTTGCAATTTTTTTAATTATTTACTTGCAATTTTGTAATTATTTACTTGCAATTTTTTAATTATTTACTTGCAATTTTTTTAATTATTTACTTGCAATTTTTTTAATTATTTACTTGCAATTTTTTAATTATTTACTTGCAATTTTTTTAATTATTTACTTGCAATTTTTTTAATTATTTACTTGCAATTTTTTAATTATTTACTTGCAATTTTTTTTAATTATTTACTTGCATTTTTTTTAATTATTTACTTGCAATTTTTTAATTATTTACTTGCAATTTTTTTAATTATTTACTTGCAATTTTTTTAATTATTTACTTGCAATTTTTTAATTATTTACTTGCAATTTTTTAATTATTTACTTGCAATTTTTTAATTATTTACTTGCAATTTTTTAATTATTTACTTGCAATTTTTTTAATTATTTACTTGCAATTTTTTTAATTATTTACTTGAAATTTTTTAATTATTTACTTGCAATTTTTTTAATTATTTACTTGCAATTTTTTTAATTATTTACTTGCAATTTTTTTAATTATTTACTTGCAATTTTTTAATTATTTACTTGCAATTTTTTTAATTATTTACTTGCAATTTTTTTAATTATTTACTTGCAATTTTTTTAATTATTTACTTACAATTTTTTTAATTATTTACTTGCAATTTTTTTAATTATTTACTTGCAATTTTTTAATTATTTACTTGCAATTTTTTTAATTATTTACTTGCAATTTTTTTAATTATTTACTTGCAATTTTTTAATTATTTACTTGCAATTTTTTTTAATTATTTACTTGCAATTTTTTTAATTATTTACTTTCAATTTTTTTTAATTATTTACTTGCAATTTTTTAATTATTTACTTGCAATTTTTTAATTATTTACTTGCAATTTTTTAATTATTTACTTGCAATTTTTTAATTATTTACTTGCAATTTTTTTAATTATTTACTTGCAATTTTTTTAATTATTTACTTGTAATTTTTTAATTATTTACTTGCAATTTTTTTAATTATTTACTTGCAATTTTTTTAATTATTTACTTGCAATTTTTTTAATTATTTACTTGCAATTTTTTAATTATTTACTTGCAATTTTTTTAATTATTTACTTGCAATTTTTTAATTATTTACTTGCAATTTTTTTAATTATTTACTTGCAATTTTTTTAATTATTTACTTGCAATTTTTTAATTATTTACTTGCAATTTTTTAATTATTTACTTGCAATTTTTTAATTATTTACTTGCAATTTTTTTAATTATTTACCTGCAATTTTTTTAATTATTTACTTGCAATTTTTTAATTATTTACTTGCAATTTTTTAATTATTTACTTGCAATTTTTTTAATTATTTACTTGCAATTTTTTAATTATTTACTTGCAATTTTTTTTAATTATTTACTTGCATTTTTTTTAATTATTTACTTGCAATTTTTTAATTATTTACTTGCAATTTTTTTAATTATTTACTTGCAATTTTTTTAATTATTTACTTGCAATTTTTTAATTATTTACTTGCAATTTTTTAATTATTTACTTGCAATTTTTTAATTATTTACTTGCAATTTTTTAATTATTTACTTGCAATTTTTTTAATTATTTACTTGCAATTTTTTTAATTATTTACTTGCAATTTTTTAATTATTTACTTGCAATTTTTTTAATTATTTACTTGCAATTTTTTTAATTATTTACTTGCAATTTTTTAATTATTTACTTGCAATTTTTTTTAATTATTTACTTGCATTTTTTTTAATTATTTACTTGCAATTTTTTAATTATTTACTTGCAATTTTTTTAATTATTTACTTGCAATTTTTTTAATTATTTACTTGCAATTTTTTAATTATTTACTTGCAATTTTTTAATTATTTACTTGCAATTTTTTAATTATTTACTTGCAATTTTTTTAATTATTTACTTGCAATTTTTTTAATTATTTACTTGAAATTTTTTAATTATTTACTTGCAATTTTTTTAATTATTTACTTGCAATTTTTTTAATTATTTACTTGCAATTTTTTTAATTATTTACTTGCAATTTTTTTTAATTATTTACTTGCAATTTTTTAATTATTTACTTGCAATTTTTTAATTATTTACTTGAATTTTTTAATTATTTACTTGCAATTTTTTAATTATTTACTTGCAATTTTTTTAATTATTTACTTGCAATTTTTTAATTATTTACTTGCAATTTTTTTAATTATTTACTTGCAATTTTTTTAATTATTTACTTGCAATTTTTTTAATTATTTACTTGCAATTTTTTAATTATTTACTTGCAATTTTTTTAATTATTTACTTGCAATTTTTTTAATTATTTACTTGCAATTTTTTAATTATTTACTTGCAATTTTTTTTAATTATTTACTTGCATTTTTTTTAATTATTTACTTGCAATTTTTTAATTATTTACTTGCAATTTTTTTAATTATTTACTTGCATTTTTTTAAATTATTTACTTGCAATTTTTTAATTATTTACTTGCAATTTTTTTATTATTTACTTGCAATTTTTTAATTATTTACTTGCAATTTTTTAATTATTTACTTGCAATTTTTTTAATTATTTACTTGCAATTTTTTTAATTATTTACTTGAAATTTTTTAATTATTTACTTGCAATTTTTTTAATTATTTACTTGCAATTTTTTTAATTATTTACTTGCAATTTTTTTAATTATTTACTTGCAATTTTTTAATTATTTACTTGCAATTTTTTTAATTATTTACTTGCAATTTTTTTAATTATTTACTTGCAATTTTTTTAATTATTTACTTACAATTTTTTTAATTATTTACTTGCAATTTTTTTAATTATTTACTTGCAATTTTTTAATTATTTACTTGCAATTTTTTTAATTATTTACTTGCAATTTTTTTAATTATTTACTTGCAATTTTTTAATTATTTACTTGCAATTTTATTTAATTATTTACTTGCAATTTTTTTAATTATTTACTTGCAATTTTTTTTAATTATTTACTTGCAATTTTTTAATTATTTACTTGCAATTTTTTAATTATTTACTTGCAATTTTTTAATTATTTACTTGCAATTTTTTAATTATTTACTTGCAATTTTTCTAATTATTTACTTGCAATTTTTTTAATTATTTACTTGTAATTTTTTAATTATTTACTTGCAATTTTTTTAATTATTTACTTGCAATTTTTTTAATTATTTACTTGCAATTTTTTTAATTATTTACTTGCAATTTTTTAATTATTTACTTGCAATTTTTTTAATTATTTACTTGCAATTTTTTAATTATTTACTTGCAATTTTTTTAATTATTTACTTGCAATTTTTTTAATTATTTACTTGCAATTTTTTAATTATTTACTTGCAATTTTTTAATTATTTACTTGCAATTTTTTAATTATTTACTTGCAATTTTTTAATTATTTACTTGCAATTTTTTTAATTATTTACTTGCAATTTTTTTAATTATTTACTTGCAATTTTTTAATTATTTACTTGCAATTTTTTTAATTATTTACTTGCAATTTTTTAATTATTTACTTGCAATTTTTTTAATTATTTACTTGCAATTTTTTAATTATTTACTTGCAATTTTTTAATTATTTACTTGCAATTTTTTTAATTATTTACTTGCAATTTTTTTAATTATTTACTTGCAATTTTTAAGTATTTACTTGCAATTTTTAAATTATTTACTTGCAATTTTTTAATTATTTACTTGCAATGTTTTTTAATTATTTACTTGCAATTTTTTAATTATTTACTTGCAATTTTTTTAATTATTTACTTGCAATTTTTTAATTATTTACTTGCAATTTTTTAATTATTTACTTGCAATTTTTTAATTATTTACTTGCAATTTTTTAATTATTTACTTGCAATTTTTTAATTATTTACTTGCAATTTTTTAATTATTTACTTGCAATTTTTTTACTTATTTACTTGCAATTTTTTAATTATTTACTTGCAGTTTATCAAGTATTTACTTGCAATTTTTTAATTATTTACTTGCAATTTTTTAATTATTTACTTGCAATTTTTTTAATTATTTACTTGCAATTTTTTAATTATTTACTTGCAATTTTTTAATTATTTACTTGCAATTTTTTAATTATTTACTTGCAATTTTTTAATTATTTACTTGCAATTTTTTAATTATTTACTTGCAATTTTTTAATTATTTACTTGCAATTTTTTAATTATTTACTTCCAATTTTTTTAATTATTTACTTGCAATTTTTTAATTATTTACTTGCAATTTTTTAATTATTTACTTGCAATTTTTTAATTATTTACTTGCAATTTTTTAATTATTTACTTGCAATTTTTTAATTATTTACTTGCAATGTTTTTTAATTATTTACTTGCAATTTTTTAATTATTTACTTGCAATTTTTTTAATTATTTACTTGCAATTTTTTAATTATTTACTTGCAATTTTTTAATTATTTACTTGCAATTTTTTAATTATTTACTTGCAATTTTTTAATTATTTACTTGCAATTTTTTAATTATTTACTTGCAATTTTTTAATTATTTACTTGCAATTTTTTTAATTATTTACTTGCAATTTTTTAATTATTTACTTGCAATTTTTTAAGTATTTACTTGCAATTTTTTAATTATTTACTTGCAATTTTTTAATTATTTACTTGCAATTTTTTTAATTATTTACTTGCAATTTTTTAATTATTTACTTGCAATTTTTTAATTATTTACTTGCAATTTTTTAATTATTTACTTGCAATTTTTTTAATTATTTACTTGCAATTTTTTAATTATTTACTTGCAATTTTTTAATTATTTACTTGCAATTTTTTTAATTATTTACTTGCAATTTTTTAATTATTTACTTGCAATTTTTTAATTATTTACTTGCAATTTTTTAATTATTTACTTGCAATTTTTTAATTATTTACTTGCAATTTTTTTAATTATTTACTTGCAATTTTTTAATTATTTACTTGCAATTTTTTAATTATTTACTTGCAATTTTTTAATTATTTACTTGCAATTTTTTAATTATTTACTTGCAATGTTTTTTAATTATTTACTTGCAATTTTTTAATTATTTACTTGCAATTTTTTTAATTATTTACTTGCAATTTTTTAATTATTTACTTGCAATTTTTTAATTATTTACTTGCAATTTTTTAAATTATTTACTTGCAATTTTTTAATTATTTACTTGCAATTTTTTAAGTATTTACTTGCAATTTTTTAATTATTTACTTGCAATTTTTTAATTATTTACTTGCAATTTTTTTAATTATTTACTTGCAATTTTTTAATTATTTACTTGCAATTTTTCAGTATTTACTTGCAATTTTTTAATTGTTTACTTGCAACTTTTTTAATTATTTACTTGCAATTTTTTAATTATTTACTTGCAATTTTTTAATTATTTACTTGCACAGTTTTTATTATTTACTTGCAATTTTTTAATTATTTATTTGCAATTTTTTAATTATTTACTTGCAATTTTTTTAATTATTTACTTGCATTTTTTTAATTATTTACTTGCAATTTTTTAATTATTTACTTGCAATTTTTTAATTATTTACTTGCAATTTTTAATTATTTACTTGCAATTTTTTTAATTATTTACTTGCAATTTTTTTAATTATTTACTTGCAATTTTTTAATTATTTACTTGCAATTTTTTTAATTGTTTACTTGCAATTTTTTTAATTATTTACTTGCAATTTTTTTAATTATTTACTTGCAATTTTTTTAATTATTTACTTGCAATTTTTTAATTATTTACTTGCAATTTTTTTAATTATTTACTTGCAATTTTTTTAATTATTTACTTGCAATTTTTTAATTATTTACTTGCAATTTTTTTTAATTATGTACTTTCATTTTTTTTAATTATTTACTTGCAATTTTTTAATTATTTACTTGCAATTTTTTTAATTATTTACTTGCAATTTTTTTAATTATTTACTTGCAATTTTTTAATTATTTACTTGCAATTTTTTAATTATTTACTTGCAATTTTTTAATTATTTACTTGCAATTTTTTAATTATTTACTTGCAATTTTTTTAATTATTTACTTGCAATTTTTTTAATTATTTACTTGAAATTTTTTAATTATTTACTTGCAATTTTTTTAATTATTTACTTGCAATTTTTTTAATTATTTACTTGCAATTTTTTTAATTATTTACTTGCAATTTTTTAATTATTTACTTGCAATTTTTTTAATTATTTACTTGCAATTTTTTTAATTATTTACTTGCAATTTTTTTAATTATTTACTTGCAATTTTTTTAATTATTTACTTGCAATTTTTTTAATTATTTACTTGCAATTTTTTTAATTATTTACTTGCAATTTTTTAATTATTTACTTGCAATTTTTTTAATTATATACTTGCAATTTTTTTAATTATTTACTTGCAATTTTTTAATTATTTACTTGCAATTTTTTTTAATTATTTACTTGCAATTTTTTTAATTATTTACTTGCAATTTTTTAATTATTTACTTGCAATTTTTTTAATTATTTACTTGCAATTTTTTTTAATTATTTACTTGCAATTTTTTAATTATTTACTTGCAATTTTTTAATTATTTACTTGCAATTTTTTAATTATTTACTTGAAATTTTTTTAATTATTTACTTGCAATTTTTTTAATTATTTACTTGCAATTTTTTTAATTATTTACTTGCAATTTTTTAATTATTTACTTGCAATTTTTTTAATTATTTACTTGCAATTTTTTTAATTATTTACTTGCAATTTTTTTAATTATTTACTTGCAATTTTTTAATTATTTACTTGCAATTTTTTAATTATTTACTTGAAATTTTTCAATTATTTACTTGCAGTTTTTTTAATTATTTACTTGCAATTTTTTAAGTATTTACTTGCAATTTTTAAATTATTTACTTGCAATTTTTTAATTATTTACTTGCAATTTTTTTAATTATTTACTTGCAATTTTTTAATTATTTACTTGCAATTTTTTTAATTATTTACTTGCAATTTTTTTAATTATTTACTTGCAATTTTTTTAATTATTTACTTGCAATTTTTTTAATTATTTACTTGCAATTTTTTAATTATTTACTTGCAATTTTTTATCTATTTACTTGCAATTTTTTAATTATTTACTTGCAATTTTTTTAATTATTTACTTGCAATTTTTTAATTATTTACTTGCAATTTTTTAATTATTTACTTGCAATTTTTTAATTATTTACTTGCAATTTTTTAATTATTTACTTGCAATTTTTTAATTATTTACTAGAAATGTTTTAATTATTTACTTGCAATTTTTTTAATTATTTACTTGCAATTTTTTTTAATTATTTACTTGCATTTTTTTTAATTATTTACTTGCAATTTTTTAAATTATTTACTTGCAATTTTTTTAATTATTTACTTGCAATTTTTTTAATTATTTACTTGCAATTTTTTTAATTATTTACTTGCAATTTTTTTAATTATTTACTTGCAATTTTTTTAATTATTTACTTGCAATTTTTTTAATTATTTACTTGCAATTTTTTAATTATTTACTTGCAATTTTTTTAATTATTTACTTGCAATTTTTTTAATTATTTACTTGCAATTTTTAAATTATTTACTTGCAATTTTTTTTAATTATTTACTTGCAATTTTTTAAATTATTTACTTGCAATTTTTTAATTATTTACTTGCATTTTTTTTAATTATTTACTTGCAATTTTTTTAATTATTTACCTGCAATTTTTTTAATTATTTACTTGCAATTTTTTAATTATTTACTTGCAATTTTTTTAATTATTTACTTGCAATTTTTTTAATTATTTACTTGCAATTTTTTAATTATTTACTTGCAATTTTTTAATTATTTACTTGCAATTTTTTAATTATTTACTTGCAATTTTTTAATTATTTACTTGCAATTTTTTAATTATTTACTTGCAATTTTTTAATTATTTACTTGAAATTTTTTAATTATTTACTTGCAATTTTTTAATTATTTACTTGCAATTTTTTAAGTATTTACTTGCAATTTTATAATTATTTACTTGCAATTTTTTTATTATTTACTTGCAATTTTTTAATTATTTACTTGCAATTTTTTAATTATTTACTTGCAATTTTTTAATTATTTACTTGCAATTTTTTAATTATTTACTTGCAATTTTTTAATTATTTACTTGCAATTTTTTAATTATTTACTTCCAATTTTTTTAATTATTTACTTGCAATTTTTTAATTATTTACTTACAATTTTTTAATTATTTACTTGCAATATTTTAATTATTTACTTGCAATTTTTTAATTATTTACTTGCAATTTTTTAATTATTTACTTGCAATGTTTTTTAATTATTTACTTGCAATTTTTTAATTATTTACTTGCAATTTTTTTAATTATTTACTTGCAATTTTTTAATTATTTACTTGCAATTTTTTAATTATTTACTTGCAATTTTTTAATTATTTACTTGCAATTTTTTAATTATTTACTTGCAATTTTTTAATTATTTACTTGCAATTTTTTAATTATTTACTTGCAATTTTTTTACTTATTTACTTGCAATTTTTTAATTATTTACTTGCAATTTATCAAGTATTTACTTGCAATTTTTTAATTATTTACTTGCAATTTTTTAATTATTTACTTGCAATTTTTTTAATTATTTACTTGCAATTTTTTAATTATTTACTTGCAATTTTTTAATTATTTACTTGCAATTTTTTAATTATTTACTTGCAATTTTTTAATTATTTACTTGCAATTTTTTAATTATTTACTTGCAATTTTTTAATTATTTACTTGCAATTTTTTAATTATTTACTTGCAATTTTTTTAATTATTTACTTGCAATTTTTTAATTATTTACTTGCAATTTTTTAATTATTTACTTGCAATTTTTTAATTATTTACTTGCAATTTTTTAATTATTTACTTGCAATTTTTTAATTATTTACTTGCAATGTTTTTTAATTATTTACTTGCAATTTTTTAATTATTTACTTGCAATTTTTTTAATTATTTACTTGCAATTTTTTAATTATTTACTTGCAATTTTTTAATTATTTACTTGCAATTTTTTAATTATTTACTTGCAATTTTTTAATTATTTACTTGCAATTTTTTAATTATTTACTTGCAATTTTTTAATTATTTACTTGCAATTTTTTTAATTATTTACTTGCAATTTTTTAATTATTTACTTGCAATTTTTTAAGTATTTACTTGCAATTTTTTAAGTATTTACTTGCAATTTTTTAATTATTTACTTGCAATTTTTTTAATTATTTACTTGCAATTTTTTAATTATTTACTTGCAATTTTTTAATTATTTACTTGCAATTTTTTAATTATTTACTTGCAATTTTTTTAATTATTTACTTGCAATTTTTTAATTATTTACTTGCAATTTTTTAATTATTTACTTGCAATTTTTTTAATTATTTACTTGCAATTTTTTAATTATTTACTTGCAATTTTTTAATTATTTACTTGCAATTTTTTAATTATTTACTTGCAATTTTTTAATTATTTACTTGCAATTTTTTTAATTATTTACTTGCAATTTTTTAATTATTTACTTGCAATTTTTTAATTATTTACTTGCAATTTTTTAATTATTTACTTGCAATTTTTTAATTATTTACTTGCAATGTTTTTTAATTATTTACTTGCAATTTTTTAATTATTTACTTGCAATTTTTTTAATTATTTACTTGCAATTTTTTAATTATTTACTTGCAATTTTTTTATTATTTACTTGCAATTTTTTAAATTATTTACTTGCAATTTTTTAATTATTTACTTGCAATTTTTTAAGTATTTACTTGCAATTTTTTAATTATTTACTTGCAATTTTTTAATTATTTACTTGCAATTTTTTTAATTATTTACTTGCAATTTTTTAATTATTTACTTGCAATTTTTCAGTATTTACTTGCAATTTTTTAATTGTTTACTTGCAACTTTTTTAATTATTTACTTGCAATTTTTTAATTATTTACTTGCAATTTTTTAATTATTTACTTGCACAGTTTTTATTCTTTACTTGCAATTTTTTAATTATTTATTTGCAATTTTTTAATTATTTACTTGCAATTTTTTTAATTATTTACTTGCATTTTTTTAATTATTTACTTGCAATTTTTTAATTATTTACTTGCAATTTTTTAATTATTTACTTGCAATTTTTAATTATTTACTTGCAATTTTTTAATTATTTATTTGCAATTTTTTTAATTATTTACTTGCAATTTTTTTAATTATTTACTTGCAATTTTTTAATTTTTTACTTGCAATTTTTTTAATTATTTACTTGCAATTTTTTTAAGTATTTACTTGCAATTTTTTAATTATTTACTTGCAATTTTTTAATTATTTACTTGCAATTTTTTAATTATTTACTTGCAATTTTTTAAATTATTTACTTGCAATTTTTTAAATTATTTACTTGCATTTTTTTTAATTGTTTAATTGCATTTTTTTTAATTATTTACTTGCAATTTTTTAATTATTTACTTGCAACTTTTTTTA
>NC_136504.1:118433940-118558940 GCF_053919585.1 Euprymna scolopes
GTGTAGTAATCGTTAGTAGTCCGAATTTGGTATAATTTGATTATTTAAGGATACAGCCCAGCAAGCACTTGTTTACATTGGACTTGAAGACAGCTGGAAAGCAGGCCAGCAGAACATATTTCCACAGGCAAGCAATTCTAGGAATGAAGCGTAGTTCATAGAATCCACTTTTAGATTTAAGCACCGTTAGAGGGTGGGGGAAAATTGTCACTAGTGGCTGTAGTTTTTTGTGAAAATTGCTGCAAAGAACCCGCTTTAGGGATGCATGGTTTTCGTCCTTATGAATTTAATTAATAATAGAACATGTATCATGAAATAAGCAACAAAACAATGAAAAGGTTTACCGTCAAGAATGAGAGTTCATATAGAAACGTCATTTTAATTTGAATAAAATAAAATATGCATCAAGTGATCTTAAATGGAACACATACATCAAATCTGTTGCCAAGGCCGCTGGAAAAATGGTGGAATCTTTCTATCGATCCGGTACATATCTCACTGCTGATGCAATTCTCTATCTATATAAGAGCCAGGTACGTCCAAGGATGGAATAGTGTTGCCACATCTGGGCAGGAGCTGCTAGAAAGGACTTGTCCTGCCTTGATAGAGTTCAAAATAGACTTTGTAGCCTCGTAGGAGATGTCCTTTTCTCTTCCCTGCAACCTCTATCTCACAGAAGAGATGTTGCGAGTTTGTCTCTGATGTATCGTTATTTTCATGGAAAGTGTTCGACTGAGCTTCAGTCTATGGTCCCCCCTCGCCTAACTTTCACAAGAAACACTCGTCTAGCTGAAAACACTATCAATAACTCCCCCCACTCTTTATTTGTGCCTAAACCTAAATGTAGATTCCATGAACAAAGCTTCTTTCTTAGAACTGCACGCCTGTGGAATTGTCTTCTGTTTTCCTGCTTTCCGGCTGACTACAATATGGTTGTGTTCAAGTCTAATGTAAATAAGTTCTTGATGAGCCGTTCCATATAAGTTATCAAATTTACCGAATTTTCATTACTAATGATTATTATATTGTCCAATTTCTACTGTACACTCTTTAACCCTTATCCTTGAGTGGCCTCTTGGCCTTGATATGATGCCTATGTAAAAAAAAAAAGTGCGCTTGAAAGCCAAATCACAACGTAATATAAGGAAAATAAACAAATATTTTACTTGTTTAAAATTTATCACAAATATATTTCAGAGGTATACTCCATCTTCAGCATGTTGTTTTGTTTCTTTTTTTTCCTTTTCGTCTTCCTTGCCATGTTGTAAAGTTGGAGAAAGAAGTCTGTTTGTAAAGATCTGCGTGTTGTATCTAGCGGTTGTATTTTGAAATGTTTAAACTGTGCGTAGGCAACACGAGAAAAACGTTGCATTTCTATATATCTGATGAGAAGCATTACGGTTTGAAATGCCTAGCTATAAAAAGCGATTATAGCCCTCTTCCTATCGATGTTATTCCTTATTTAACCGACAAATAAATTCATATATACATATATTTGTTTTATTTGTCTCTACATCCTATTTTATTATAGCTGTCAAAAGTTGGACTGTGTCCGAGTTGGAAAAAAGGAAAAGTAGAAAGTTCTTTGAATGTCGCAAGTCAGGCAGCACTTCTTTGAGGTGTCTCAGTAATTATCTTCAGTGAAAATCGTCTCTCTCCCGTCCCTGTCAACTGGACGTCTATATGGCATAGACGATCTTCGCTGAAGACAATTGCTGGCCGACTTACACATCCAAAGACCTTTCACTCTTTTTTATTCCCACTCGGACACAGTCCAAGTTTTGAACACATTCTTGCAGGTTCAAAATAGAAATCAAATCAGGTTCAATCAGAAAGTTCAAATGCAGTTCTTTTGGCTAGGAACAAAGTGTAGTATCTGTTCTGATGCTACACTCCACCTATTTTGACCTCGATCAGTAGAGGAGAAATCCTTCTAGACTGAGACAATTTTAATTTTTGTTCCTATCCACAGTGCTCCTTTTGGGGAAGCTGGATTTTCCTCACATTAAAAACCGACATTGTGTCTAACTCTGCCCTCGTGGGTTGGTTGGTTGGTTGTTTTTGTTTTACGGCATATCAACCCTTTTCGGGTTATTTAATGCCGAATCCAAAGATTCGGAAGAAAAAATTTTTAATAGAATATATTTGTTGCTTTCAAGTCGGTTTCTATTTAACCCATAGTTGGAACCCTAACAGGTACTACCCCTCCGGGTCAGAGTGGACCTGGGAGCAATGGTAATTAAAGGGTGGCTCCACACTCTCCAAAGCTCGCAAGCTGGGGCCTCACCACTGCGTATAGTTTAAGGTCATATCCAGGACCCCCATTGAGGGACTTTTACCCTTTGCAGGGGGGCAGTCGGTGTATTCTAATGCACCAGCAACAGGGCTGCCCTCGTGGGGAGGCAAGTAAATAGGAACAAACGAGGAAAAGTACATGGTTCCAAGAAATATTGCTTCTGATTGGTTGAATCTCAAGTGATATTCAGCGTTTGCTCCAATCAGCATCAAGCTTTCAAGTTAAGCAAATCTAATTTATAAAACTTATTATGTCTGTCTGTCTCCATATTTTCAAACTCTATCTCTTCCGAAACTAAAAGTTGCAGAGCAGTGCTAGGGGCCTCAAATGATTGAATTTTTTATGGACTGTTCTTTTAGTTCTTTTATGCGTCATTAGCCGGTTAAAATAGTTTTTAAGGGGTGAAAAAGAGGTAAAAATTGAAAAAATTGTTATACATTTTGTACATTCATCTTAGTTTATTTTTAATTTTTAATCAATTCATATGCGTGTCACGTTGGTACAGTGGTAACGTTACCAGCTTTGAATGCTACATTTTTGGTTTCGATTCTAGCTGATGGCACCCAAATACTTTTTTTTAACTTTTGAAATCATGATTCAATAATAATACATACGAAATCTGGACAAATTAAAATATCATATTTAAGCGTATTAAGCGATCGGGAAAGCTAGGTGCCCCCCCCTTCCCGCTAGTATTTTATACTTCATTATTCTGTGGCTGCTGCTGCTGTTGTTGTCATTGTTATTGCTGCATCGTCTATATTGTAAATCTCTCATCATTGTGGTAACGTGAAGATTGTCTTTCTAGGTATGTCAATACTAACTTCAAAATTATCTTTACTTTTATATAAAAAGCACTTTGCATGTTTGTGTGTCAGTTCTTTCCTATGGACTCAGAAATGGCTCGGCTGATATTTTGGGAATTGCACACGGATGTCCTTTAAGTGTCTGGCAGTGTTTTTAGATATGTTTATATCGGAATGCTCCCAATAAGTATGAAAAATTGATAATCGAAAAAATCCGATTAAAGAAGAAACAAGCAATTTTTACAAAGTTAACACTCCGACACATCTGAAGTGCATTTTAGAAGTTTTACCATTGCACAAATAGAAGGGTCCAGCATATAATATCAAAAGCAGGTTTTCTAATAAGACAGGGGTGCATTCGAAATGAATGTTTCTGCTTAGAGCACAATTGACATATTGTTGCAATATTTCATAATGAGGTAGGTATTTAATTACTGCCCACCACAGCAATATTTGGCACAAGGCCAGAAAGTGGGGATCTAAGCAGGCTCCCCTGAAGGAGGGGCACTCCTGCAATTGCAAAAATTGCCTGAGTAACCCCGTCGACATTCCCCGGTCGGGGCACTTCAGATGACAAGCAATAAATTTGCCCCACCAGAAAGCCCGGTGGCAAGGCCTGGGAGGGTGGACCTCCTGGGAATTACCCAGGCAGTGTACTTCAGTCCGACAAGTGCTGGGCTGGTTCCCGGCCCTTCACCTGTCGGGCTGAGTGTCAAGAACGAATCCTTGACGAGTACTACTACCCTATCTCCCTGCAGCCGAAGCCGCTAGGAGACACATCCCATTATGAGAGTTTCATAATGGGGTATGATTCCGCACAGTCGAGAGATTCTATTTATAAACAATGCTGCTAGGAACTGACGAATCAAATTGAATAACGTTCTGCTACCAACCAATCAGAAACCAGAATTGCTCCATAAATATTAAACCTTTCTGGAGCAATTTTTCATATGTTTTCTTTGTGTCAACACGGAAAGAATCTTTTGCTCTGCGGATTCCAACTTGAGAACTGTCTACTTTTGTAGAACAACGAACCATCGGAAACTGTTCTGAAACTAAACATGGCTTACACTTCTAGACATATGATACTTAATTTTTACATTTTAAACCTTAATTCCAGCCATTATATATAAAAATAATTATATATATCATTTTAAATATATATTATATATAAATATATATATTATATATATATTACTTAAATTATATATAAAAATAATTATATATATCATTTTAAATATATATTATATATAAATATAAATATTGTATATATATTACTTAAATTATATATAAAAATAATTATATATATCATTTTAAATATATATTATATATAAATATAAATATTGTATATATATTACTTAAATTATATATAAAAGTAATTATATATATCATTTTAAATATATATTATATATAAATATAAATATTGTATATATATTACTTAAATTATATATAAAAGTAATTATATATATCATTTTAAATATATATTATTTATAAATATAAATATTGTATATATATTATTTAAATTATATATAAAATTAATTATATATATCATTTTAAATATATATTATATATAAATATAAATATTGTATATATATTACTTAAATTATATATAAAAATAATTATATATATCATTTTAAATATATATTATATATAAATATAAATATTATATATATATTACATAAATTATATATAAAAATAATTATATATATATCATTTTAAATATATATTATATATAAATATAAATATTGTATATATATTACTTAAATTATATATAAAAATAATTATATATATCATTTTAAATATATATTATATATAAATATTGTATATATATTACTTAAATTATATATAAAAATAATTATATATATCATTTTAAATATATATTATATATAAATATAAATATTGTATATATATTACTTAAATTATATATAAAAATAATTATATATATCATTTTAAATATATATTATATATAAATATAAATATTGTATATATATTACTTAAATTATATATAAAAATAATTATATATATCATTTTAAATATATATTATATATAAATATAAATATTGTATATATATTACTTAAATTATATATAAAAATAATTATAGTAATTGTCTGTATTTTTGAGATGAGTTGTTTTCATTGATTGAGTTTGTCGGACTGACTTCCTCATCTTGGTTGTTATTGTCACAACGTTTCGGCCGTTTTGCCCTCCGGCCTTCGTCAGGTGAACGGTTTGTTAGGAGTCTCGAACCCAACCCTTTATTATTATTACGGGGGTACCGTGTTCGGACTCCAGCTAGGCTTTGGGACATAAATAAAAATAAAGTAAAGAAGGACCCAACTTTGAAAACCGAAAGAAAGCTGTTACAAATCCTTACGAAAAACAAGGAACACATCGCTCCGATGAGATATAGACAGCTGGTCCAGCATTACAGTAAGCTACCACATATGTACGGCCTCCCCAAGATACAAAAAGACGGTATTCCACTCAGACCCATAGTGAGCTGCCGAGGCTCAGCATGCCACCCACTGAGCAGGTACCTTGTGGATATAATAAACCCATTAGCAGGCAAGTCAGCAACACATGTAAAGAATTCTGCCCACTTCACAGAACTGATCAAGGGAGCACCCATCAGTACAAACCAAATGGTAAGCCTAGATGTGGTTAGCCTGTTCACTAAAGTCCCAACTAGTGAGGCACTAGCAGTAATTCAAGACAAACTAGCTGCGGACCTCTCCATAGAAGAGCGCACATGTGTACCATTGCCAAACTTAATGGAAATGCTGACATTCTGCATAGAAACAACCTACTTCAGAATGGGTACTGACCTATATCGACAAGAGGAGGGACTAGCTATGGGCTCGCCATTATCACCAGTGATGGCGAACATATACATGGAATACTTCGAAGACATGGCCTTAGGTTCAGCTCCCTTAAAGCCCACCATGTGGCTAAGATACGTTGATGACACCTTCATACTCTGGCCCCATCAGGAAGACATCCAGGCTCTCCTAGATCAATAAGACCATCGATACAGTTCACAATGGAGAAAGAAAAAGATAACCAACTGGCCTTCCTTGATATACTCATATCACGCACAGAGCATGGGTTTAAGACATCCGTATATCGCAAGCCTACCTTCACCGGACAATACCTAAACTTCAACTCCCATCACCCATACAGTATCAAACATGGAATCGCACGCTGCTTACAACATCGAGCAGAGACAATAAGTAGCGACACCATTACATACCACCAAGAAATGGTCAGGTTGAAGAATACCCTCCGTCGTAACAACTACCCCGATAACATACTATCCACCAGACGTGTTAATAGTATAAGAGAGGAGAATGAAACCCAAAAACCTCCAACGGTCTGCCTACCATACATACGAGGCATCTCCGAAAAGATTCAGAGAATATGTGCCCCCTACAACATCAGGACGGTATTCAAAAGCGAGTCAACACTCAAACGACACCTGGTACGAGTGAAGCCCCGCACGGATGAGAACATGACCAAAAACTGCATATACTCCATCCCATGCAGTTGCAGAAAGGTTTACAAGGGTGAAACATGCCGCCCCCTTAAAGTACGGGTGGAAGAACACCGAAAAGCGGTAACTAAAGGGGAGACGGAAAAATCGGGTATAGCCAACCATGTCTGGATGGAGAGAGGGGACCATCGCCCCCTATGGGATGAAGTAAAAATAATAAACAGAGAGACCCACTGGAAAGTGAGAAAACTTAAAGAAACAGCTCACATGCTCGGACATAACAACCTACTGAGCAAACCAAGCATAGAGCTGAATGCAATTTGGACACCTCTGATAGAGAGAGAAAACCTTGAATAATAACATAGGTTTAACATTAACAAAAACCAACTAAGAATTGTCCTAGTGACATATGGCCGAGTGGTCCTAGACGTTGTATCAAAGTTTACAGTTACCCAAAGGTGCTGAGTTCAATCCTGAACGAAGGCAGTGAAAAAAGTAACATTGAAAAACAGAGAATCAGCAACTATGTCCCAAAGCCTAGCTGGAGTCCGAACACGGTACCCCCGTAATAATAATAAAGGGTTGAGTTCGAGACTCCTAACAAACCGTTCACCTGACGAAGGCCGGAGGGCAAAACGGCCGAAACGTTGTTACAATAACAACCAAGATGAGGAAGTCAGTCCGACAAACTCAATCAATGAAAAATAATTATATATATCATTTTAAATATAAATATTGTATATATATTACTTAAATTATATATAAACATAATTATATATATCATTTTAAATATATATTATATATAAATATATATATTATATATATATTACTTAAATTATATATAAAAATAATTATATATATCATTTTAAATATATATTATATATAAATATAAATATTGTATATATATTACTTAAATTATATATAAACATAATTATATATATCATTTTAAATATATATTATATATAAATATATATATTATATATTACTTAAATTATATATAAAAATAATTATATATATCATTTTAAATATATATTATATATAAATATAAATATTGTATATATATTACATAAATTATATATAAAAATAATTATATATATCATTTTAAATATATATTATATATAAATATAAATATTGTATATATATTACTTAAATTATATATAAAAATAATTATATATATCATTTTAAATATATATTATATATAAATATAAATATTGTATATATATTATTTAAATTATATATAAAAATAATTATATATATCATTTTAAATATATATTATATATAAATATAAATATTGTATATATATTACTTAAATTATATATAAAAGTAATTATATATATCATTTTAAATATATATTATATATAAATATAAATATTGTATATATATTACTAAAATTATATATAAAAGTAATTATATATATCATTTTAAATATATATTATATATAAATATTAATATTGTATATATATTACTTAAATTATATATAAAAATAATTATATATATCATTTTAAATATATATTATATATAAATATATATATTATATATATATTACTTAAATTATATATAAAAATAATTATATATATCATTTTAAATATATATTATATATAAATATAAATATTGTATATATATTACTTAAATTATATATAAAAATAATTATATATATCATTTTAAATATATATTATATATAAATATAAATATTGTATATATATTACTGAAATTATATATAAAAATAATTATATATATCATTTTAAATATATATTATATATAAATATAAATATTGTATATATATTACTTAAATTATATATAAAAATAATTATATATATCATTTTAAATATATATTATATATAAATATATATATTGTATATATATTACTTAAATTATATATAAAAATAATTATATATATCATTTTAAATATATATTATATATAAATATAAATATTGTATATATATTACTTAAATTATATATAAAAGAAATTATATATATCATTTTAAATATATATTATATATAAATATAAATATTGTATATATATTACTTAAATTATATATAAAAATAATTATATATATCATTTTAAATATATATTATATATAAATATAAATATTATATATATATATTACATAAATTATATATAAAAATAATTATATATATCATTTTAAATATATATTATATATAAATATATATATTATATATATATTACATAAATTATATATAAAAAATAATTTGATAAAATCAACTGTACATTCTCTACAGTCTAACAGGAAGTGATTTGGTCACTCGCGGAGGGATACGGGGAAGGGACAACAATGCAATTCGCCATGATTTGCTCTCTTTTTTCTGCGACCAGCTTGGGGGTAAGCACACACAATTTTGTTTTTTTAATTAAAAATTTTTTTTTTTACATTTTTTATTACATTTTTTTTATTACTTTTTTTTGTATTACATTTTTTTTATTACGTCTTTTATTACATTTTTATTACATTTCTTTTTATTTGTTTTGTATTACATTTTTTATTATATTTTTATTACGTTTTTTATTAAATTTTTTTATTACATTCTTTTATTACGTTTTTTTATTACGTTTTTTTATTACGTTTTTTATTACATTTTTTTATTACATTTTTTTTATTACATTTTTTATTACATTTTTTATTACGTTTTCTTATTACGTTTTTTATTACATTTTTTATTAAATTTTTTTTATTACATTTTTTATTACGTTTTTTTATTACATTTTTTATTACATTTTTTTATTACATTTTATTATTACATTTTTTATTACGTTTTTTTATGGCGTTTTTTCTTACGTTTTTTATTACATTTTTTTATTACATTTTTTTTATTACATTTTTTTATTACATTTTTTTATTACATTTTTTTATTACATTTTTTTTTCATTTTTTTATTACGTTTTTTTATTACATTTTTTTATTACGTTTTTTTATTACATTTTTTTTATTACATTTTTTAATTACATTTTTTATTAAATTTTTTGTTTACATTTTTTATTACATTTTTTATTACATTTTTTACATTTTTTATTACATTTTTTTTTACGTTTTCTTATTACATTTTTTATTACATTTTTTTATTACATTTTTTATTACATTTTTTTATTAGATTTTTTTATTACTTTTTTTTACATTTTTTTATTACGTTTTTTTATTACGTTTTTTTTATTACATTTTTTTTATTACATTTTTTTATTACATTTTTTTTATTACTTTTTTATTACATTTTTTTATTACATTTTTTTACATTTTTTTATTACATTTTTTTATTACATCTTTTTATTAAATTTTTTTTTACATTTTTTAATTACATTTTTTATTACGTTTTTTTTACATTTTTTTTATTACATTTTTTTATTACATTTTTTATGACATATTTTTTTTACATTTTTTTATTACATTTTTTTTTACATTTTTTTATTACATTTTTTTATTACATTTTTTTATTACATTTTTTTATTACATTTTTTTATTACATTTTTTTTATTACATTTTTTATTACATTTTTATTACGTTTTTTTATTAAATTCTTTTTATTACATTTTTTACATTTTTTTATTACATTTTTTTATTACATTTTTTTTATTACATTTTTTTATTACATTTTTTATTACATTGTTTTATTACATTTTTTTATTACATTTTTTTATTACATTTTTTTATTACATTTTTTTATTACATTTTTTTATTACGTTTTTTGTATTACATTTTTTTATTACATTTCCTGTTACGTTTTTTTTATTACATTTTTTTATTACATTTTTTTATGAAATTTTTTTTATTGCATTTTTTTATTACATTTTTTATTACGTTTTTTTTACATTTTTTTATTACATTTTTTATTACATTTTTTATTACAGTTTTTTATTATGTTTTTTATTACATTTTTTATTACATTTTTTATTACATTTTTTTATTACTTTTTTTACATTTTTTTATTACGTTTTTTATTACGTTTTTCTCATTACATTTTTTTTATTACATTTTTTTATTACATTTTTTATTACATTTTTTTATTACATTTTTTTATTACTTTTTTTACATTTTTTTATTACGTTTTTTATTACGTTTTTCTTACTACATTTTTTATTACAATTTTTTTATTACATTTTTTTATTACATTGTTTTATTACTTTTTTTATTACATTTTTTTATTACATTTTTTATTACATTTTTTATTACGTTTTTTTTTATTACATTTTTTTATTACATTTTTTTATTACATTTTTTTATTACATTTTATTTATTACATTTTGTTATTACGTTTTTTTATTACATTTTTTATTACATTTCTTATTACGTTTTTTTTATTACCTTTTTTTATTACATTTTTTTATTACATTTTTTTTTACGTTTTTTTATTACATTTTTTTATTACATTTTTTTATTACATTTTTTATTACTTTTTTTACATTTTTTTATTACATTTTTTATTACATTTTTTATTACAGTTTTTTATTACGTTTTTTATTACATTTTTTATTACATTTTTTTATTACATTTTTTTTATTACTTTTTTTATCTTTTTTTTACGTTTTTTATTACGTTTTTCTTATTACATTTTTTTTATTACATTTTTTTTATTACATTTTTTTATTACATTTTTTTATTACTTTTTTTATTACATTTTTTATTACATTTTTTTTTTACATTTTTTTATTACATTTTTTTATTACATTTTTGTTACATTTTTTATTACATTTTTTTATTACATTTTTTTATTACATTTTTTATTAAATTTTTTTTATTAGATTTTTTTATTTCATTTTTTATTACGTTTTTTTACATTTTTTATTACATTTTTTTTATTACATTTTTGATGACATAATTTTTTTACATTTTTTTTATTACGTTTTTTTTATTACATTCTTTTTATTACATTTTTTTTACATTTTTTTATTACATTTTTTTATTACATTTCTTTATTACATTTTTTATTACATTTTTTTTATTACATTTTTTATTACATTTTTTATTACGTTGTTTATTATATTTTTTTTTATTACATTTTTTTTATTTAATTTATTTTATTACATTTTTTTTATTACAGTTTTTTGATTACAGTTTTTTATTAAATTTATTTTTATTACATTTTTTTATTACATTTTTTATTACATTTTTTTATTACAGTTTTTTAATTACGTTTTTTTATTACTTTTTTTTATTACATTTTTTATTACATTTTTTTATTACATCTTTTTATTACATTTTTTTTATTACATTTTTTTATTACATTTTTTTATTACATTTTTTTACATTTTTTATTACATTTTTTTATTACAATTTTTATTACATTTTTTTATTAATTTTTTTTATTACATTTTTTATTACGTTTTTTTTATTACATTTGTTTTATTACGTGTTTTATTACATTTTTTTATTACATTTTTTTATTACATTTTTTTATTACGTTTTTTATTACATTTTTTTATTACATTTTTTTATTACATTTTTTTATTACATTTTTTTATTACATTTTTTTATTACATTTTTTTATTATGTTTTTTATTACATTTTTTATTACATTTTTTTATTACGTTTTTTTATTACATTTTTTATTACGTTCTTTTTTATTAGGTTCTTTTTTATTACGTTTTTTATTACATTTTTTATTACATTTTTTATTACATTTTTTTATTACATTTTGTATTACTTTTTTTATTACGTTTTTTATTACATTTTTTTATTACATTTTTTATTACATTTTTTATTACATTTTTTTTATTACATTTTTTTAATTACATTTTTTTTATTACATTTTTTTAATTACATTTTTTTTATTACATTTTTTTAATTACATTTTTTTTATTACATTTTTTTAATTACATTTTTTTATTACGTTTTTTTATTACATTTTTTATTACGTTTTCTTTTACATTTTTTATTACGTTTTCTTTTACATTTTTTATTACGTTTTTTTATTACATTTTTTATTACAATTTTTTATTACATTTTTTATTACAATTTTTTATTACATTTTTTATTACAATTTTTTATTACATTTTTTATTACAATTTTTTATTACATTTTTTATTACATTTTTTATTACATTTTTTTATTACATTTTGTATTACTTTTTTTATTACGTTTTTTTATTACATTTTTTTATTACATTTTTTTTACATTTTTTATTACATTTTTTTTATTACATTTTTTATTACAATTTTTTATTACATTTTTTATTACGTTTTTTTATTACATTTTTTATTACAATTTTTTATTACATTTTTTATTACAATTTTTTATTACATTTTTTATTACAATTTTTTATTACATTTTTTATTACAATTTTTTATTACATTTTTTATTACAATTTTTTATTACATTTTTATTACATTTTTTATTACATTTTTTTATTACATTTTGTATTACTTTTTTTTATTACGTTTTTTTATTACATTTTTTTATTACATTTTTTATTACATTTTTTATTACATTTTTTTTATTACATTTTTTTAATTACATTTTTTTTATTACATTTTTTTAATTACATTTTTTTTATTACATTTTTTTAATTACATTTTTTTTATTACTTTTTTTTAATTTCATTTTTTTTATTACGTTTTTTTAATTACATTTTTTTATTACGTTTTCTTTTACATTTTTTATTACGTTTTCTTTTACATTTTTTATTACGTTTTTTTATTACATTTTTTATTACAATTTTTTATTACATTTTTTATTACAATTTTTTATTACATTTTTTATTACAATTTTTTATTACATTTTTTATTACATTTTTTTATTACATTTTTTATTACATTTTTTTTACATTTTTTTTATTACATTTTTTTATTACATTTTTTTTATTACATTTGTTATTAAATTTTTTTATTACATTTATGATTACATTTTTAATCCATTTTTTTACATTTTTTTATTAAATTTTTTTATATTACGTTTTTTTTATTACATTTTTTTTATTTTATTTATTACATTTTTTTATTACATTTTTTTACATTTTTTTAATACATTTTTCTATTACATTTTTTTAGTACATTTTTTATTACGTTTTTTATTACGTTTTTTTTACATTTTTTTTATTACATTTTTTTATTACATTTTTTTATTACATTTTTTTATTATGTTTTTTATTACATTTTTTTATTACATTTTTTATTACATTTTATTATTACATTTTTTATTACATTTTTTTATTACATTTTTTATTACATTTTTTATTACATTTTTTTATTACGTTTTTTTTTACATTTTTTTTTACATTTTTTTATTACATTTTTTATTACATTTTTTTATTACATTTTTTATTACATTTTTTATTACATTTTTTATTACATTTTTTTATTACATTTTGTTATTACATTTTTTTATTACATTTTTATTACGTTTTTTATTACGTTTTTTTTTACATTTTTTATTACATTTTTTTATTACATTTTATCATTACATTTTTTACTAAATTTTTTTATTACATTTTTTTATTACATTTTTTATTACATTTTTTATTACATTTTTTATTACATTTTTTTTATTACATTTTTTTTATTACATTTTTTTATTACATTTTTTTATTACATTTTTTATTACATTTTTATTACATTTTTTTATTACATTTTTTATTACGTTTTTTTATTACATTTTTTTATTACATTTTTTATTACATTTTTTTATTACATTTTTTATTACGCTTTTTTATTACACTTATTTTATTACATTTTTATTACATTTTTTTCTTACATTTTTTTCTTACATTTTTTTCTTACATTTTTTTCTTACATTTTTTTTATTACATTTTTTATTACATTTTTTCTTACATTTTTTTATTACATTTTGTTATTACATTTTTTTATTACATTTTCACCCCAAACAGCACATTGCCACTTTGATGTAGGGGGCTACTATCAGGGACATAAGCTACAGGGGTACTGTGTTGGAAGTTGAGCAGCAGGATGTCTGTTAACATTACACTTGAACTTCTGCTGTCAGTACAGTTGGAGAAGCAGGGACCCGGAAGGGAGTTCAAAAGTCTAGCAGTTCTGGGGAAGAAACTACTGGAGTAGAAGGCTCTTTTACATGAAAGGATCTCTACTGTGTAGGGGTGGGATTTAGCTGCTAGTCGGGTTTGTCAGAGGTGTTTACATTGAGGGAGTACAAGTGCTTGCAGTTCGTTAGAACATTAGAACAGGCAGAGAGATGCTACATTTCGTCGATGGGACAGAGGCTGAAGCTTAGATGATAGTTCCGGACCTATCAGGTTGGCGACTCTCTTTTGAACCTTGTCTAGGAGCGAGAGACTAGTAGTAGATGCACCGGTCTTGACAATGCTCTCAATGTAACTGTTCCAACTCATGTTCCCTGTGAAGGTTAGGCCGAGGAGTTTAAAAGAACCACTTTCCTGCAATATGTCTTTGGCCATTGCTATTGGTGGTAGAGAAGGTTTCTTGTAATTATTGAAGGAAAAAAGCTTAGTCTTGCCAGCATTGAATGTGACCAGCCATTTATGTCCCCATTCCACTACAGATTGGAGGTCATGTTCTAGTGTTTCTGCCATTTCCTTAGATATGTGTTCATTTGTTTTCTTGTAGTACCTGTTATAAAGCGTGGTATCATCAGCATACATGCCCATTTCAGAGACAATTTTATCAGGGAGATCATTATATTTGTCTCTCCAAAAAGGGAGAGGCAACCCCCTCTCCCCTAATACAATAGTTAAGGTTAATATAATAGTTAAGGTTAGTTAAACCCATTAAAAGTTTCATTGCTATGAATTATTCTTTTTTAATATTAATTTAATTGTAATATTCTTGTAAAAATAAATAGTTTAGATTCTCTTATTGCAATCTGTGTTGCGTGTTGTTTGATCTGTTTTAACATCAAGACGAGGTCTGCCGCCTTCCCAACGGAAGAAGTCATCCTCAAGGAATGGAGAACTGCCTGAAGAAAAACACCCAATTCCAGTTATGCATTGACCGACTCATAGAGTTACACCAGTGCATCAATCAATCCCAGGCAACGTCGGATCTCCCTGCTAGTTAGTTCTATAAGGAAGGTGTGTGCATATATATTATTCCTTAATTGGAATTCATTTTTGAGATGAGCATTATATATATTAATTTATTTTTATTTCGGACTATTATTTTCATCTTTATTAGTTGTTGTTTTCACAACGTTTCGGCCAACTATGTAGTACTTACCAACACAACAAACGCCCTCGTGTTTGTGCCTTGTATAGGCATGCGCGACAACAAAACTTGGGTTTTTATAAGCGGAAGTCTCGAGGTTGTCAGGAATCTACAGACGCATGCGCAAGAGAAGGGATTGAGATAGTGGTATAAAGGCAGGTCGAGTGAGAAGGTTGTTGTTGTTGTTGTCATTGGACGTTACAGTGACGGGTGCGTTAGCAGGTGATTAAGAGGCGGTTTATTTTTGTGTGTCAAGTCGCGCACCTCGGTGAAGGTCATATAAATCGTTCACCTCGGTGAAGGTGAAGGTGAAGGTCATAAGCTATTTCGGCTATTTCATTTTGTCTCTTTTCCTGGACAACTATAGCTGGGGCAAAGTTTGATTTAAAACTGATACCCGAATTCGACGGATCCACTTCTGTTGTCGACTGGGTCGAAAGGGTTGAGCTGACCTGCAACCTCTGTGAAGTAAAGGGGGTGCATACCGTGATTCCCCTAAGATTGGCTGGAGGTGCCCTAAGTGTATATCAGCAACTGAGTGCTGTGGAGAAGGCTGATATTACCTGTATAAAAAATGCTTTATACAAGGAATTTGCCATGGATCCCTGTACGGCCTACGAAACATTTGCCACTAGGAAGCTCATGCCAGGAGAAACCGTGGACGTCTTCTTCGCGGAGCTGAAGAAACTTGCAGTTCTATTTGGCAATGGAGTGTCAGAGCAAACACTGGCGTATGCGTTTGTGGCCGGCCTTCCCACCCATGTTAAGCAACTGTTGAGGGCTTCCATCAGCATATCTGTAACGCCATGGAACATTTGTTAGAACGCGCTCGAGCCATTATCAGAGATGAGGAGGACCTGAGGGAACCGGTTGTAATGATGGCGCAGGCAGCCAAGACTAATGCTGAAAAGAGTCCCAGTTTGAGACCCACGACCAATGGGAGATGTTTCTACTGTGGCCAGCGATGCCATTTCGCAAGAAATTGTACTAACAAGGGGCGGGGCGCCCGCGCTGTTTCCAATGTGGTAGCTATGGACATTTATCCCAAAATTGTGCGGGAAATGCATCAGGGGGCAGGACGTCAGCGCTGCCCTGTTCCCCGGACAAAATTTAATTGAGGCGCAACCGACAATAAATGTGTATGGGGACCAAGTGCTTTGTTCAGCTCTTCTCGACTCTGGGTGCTCACACACCATCATGAGTGCCAAGTTGTGTCGAAACTGGACAAAGCAGAACATCAAAGTAACCACAATAGGTGGCAATACGCAAGCTTGCTGTGGAGCCGGAACTGTCAAAGTCCACACAGACTCTGGTGTGGCTGCAAACATTAATGTGCTGGTGATGCGAGGGGATTTGCTGGGATTCGATGTACTGTTGGGATATGATGCTATTAAGGCACTGGGGGGAGTGGTTATCGGAAGAGATGGGACTGTGCGATTTTTGGAAACCCCAGTGTGTGCTGCAGTTCACATTGATCAGCCTGATTTTAAGGTGGACTACGACCCTCACCAAAAAGCATGGACTGCATCGTGGAAGTGGACAGAAGGAAGGGCGCCAACCGAACTCCAGAATAGCATTGCAGAGTACTCGATACCCGACGAGGTCCGTAATGATTACGAGAAGGAACTTGAGGCATGGATCCAGGATGGATGGCTGATCCCCTACCCCAACAAGCTGGGACCACCCAAGGGTCTGATTCCCTTAATAATCCAGCATAACAAATCAAAAGTTCGTCCGGTGCTGGACTATCGTGAACTCAATAGATACATTGAGACGTACACTGCCGATGCTGACGTGTGCGCCAGCAAGCTGAGAGAATGGCGCCAGAAGGGCTCCAATGTGTCTATAGTAGACTTGTGGAAGGCTTATTTGCAGGTGCGAGTGGATGAGACATTGTGGCCGTTTCAGACAGTGTGGTTCCGGGGTCAGAGATACTGCCTTACTCGGCTTGGCTTTGGGCTGAATGTGGCACCACAAATCATGAAGACCATCATAAATGCAGTGTTGTCCTAGGAAAAGACTACTGAGGACCCAACATCGGCCTATATTGATGATGTGTATGTCAATGAAGACGTACAATCTGCGTCGCACGTCAGAGAAAAGTTAGCTCAATTCGGGTTGGAGTGTAAGGATCCCAAACGTCTGAGGGATGGAGTACGGGTATTAGGATTGGACGTTTGCGGGAAAGACGGTACCTTACGATGGAGGCGTGGCAGTGAGATTCCAACCATCCCTGATGTTATTACGCGGCGGACTATTTTTTCCTTGTGTGGGAAACTTATTGGTCACTTACCAGTGTGTGGCTGGCTCCGAGCAGCTGTGGGCGTCATCAAACGCAGGGCAAGTTTAGTAACTACAGGTTGGGATGATGTATCTGATGATGCTCTTCTAACTCTGATGACGACAGAAACCCTAGAGAGAGTTAACAAGGAGGATCCTGCCCGTGGAGAATGGTGTGTCGATGGGGACACTGTGAATGTGTGGGTTGACGCTAGTTCTTTGGCATTGGGAGTGTTATTGGAGCAACGTGGAAATGTAATTGAAGACGCATGCTGGCTGCGACCCGTGAATGATGCTCAACACATCAACCTGGCGGAACTGGATGCTGTTGTAAAGGGTTTAAATCTGGCACTGCAATGGCAGTCGAAGAAGTTACACTTGTACACGGATTCTCTCTGCGCCTACCACTGGGTGTCCGACACTCTCTCGGGATGAACAAGAGTCCGTACTAAGGCAGCCAGTGAGATGTTAATCCGGCAGAGGCTTAACACCCTGAAGAGTCTGGTATCAGAGTATGACCTGTCGGTGAGTGTAACGCTCGTGGCATCACACTGTAATCGTGCAGACCAACTAACCCGTGTGCCTCACAAATGGTATGAAGCTGTGAAGACAGGCGTGGAGTTCACTGCTCGATCTTGCGCAGTTAGCGCGATTAGCTCATGCCAAATACAAAGAATTCATGTGCAGAGTGGACATGCAGGTATCAAAAGAACTTTGTATTTTGCGAGGCGTGTGGACCCGGCAGTGACAAGGGTGGATGTCAGGCAGATCATCAAGCACTGTGAGGCATGCCAGTCTATCGATCCTGCACCTGAGCAATGGCAGAAGGGGCGATTGGAAGTTGAGCATGTGTGGCAACGATTAGCGATGGATATTACCCATTACAGTGGTAAGCCCTTTCTAACCCTTATCGACTGTGGACCCACTCGTTTTGCGGTGTGGCGGCAAATGACCAGGCAGGACTCAGCGAATGTTGTCCGCCAACTGTCATCTATCTTTTCTGAGCGAGGTGCGTTGAAAGAGATATTGACAGACAACGATGTTGCTTTTTGTAGCCACCAAGTTCGGCAGTTGTTGAATGAGTGGGGTGTCCGACTACGACTGCGATGTGCTCATGTGCCATCAGGGAATGGCATTGCTGAGAGGAGCCATCGCAGCATCAAGAGAATTGCTGCCAGAAAGCAATGCACCATTACGGAGGCCACATATTGGTATAACATCACACCAAAGGATGGGAAGACACTAACAACAGCACCGGCCAATGCCATACACAAATACCGTGTTAGGATAAAGGGCATTGACACTGTCCAACCAATCGACGAGGAGAGTCATAACAAATACAAGGTAGGGGATCCAATTTGGGTTAGACCCCCTGGAAACCGGTGCACTACCAAGTTCAAACGAGGACGAATATCTGGAGTGGTCAGCCAGCAGTCGGTCCTTGTTGATGGAACCCCACGCCATGTGCGCGATCTTCGCCCGGCTAGTGAAGTACATCCCACAACTACAGAGAGCGATGAATCATCAGATGATGAGCTGCTAATGAGTGAGGTCACCGAGCAAGAGAGTGGTAGTTGTAGTTCGTCTGATCAGGCAGGATCAGAACCAGAACCAGAACCTTACACAGAACCAGAACCAGAACCTGAATCCGAGAGTGTAAATACCACCCTTTGCAGAAGCCAACGAACTAAGAGGCCACCCCCGGAGTGCACTCTATGTGATCATCAGATCAGGGGGGAGTGTAGTACTTACCAACACAACAAACGCCCTCGTGTTTGTGCCTTGTATAGGCATGCGCGACAACAAAACTTGGGTTTTTATAAGCGGAAGTCTCGAGGTTGTCAGGAATCTACAGGCGCATGCGCAAGAGAAGGGATTGAGATAGTGGTATAAAGGCAGGTCGAGTGAGAAGGTTGTTGTTGTTGTTGTTGTCATTGGACGTTACAGTGACACGTGCGTTAGCAGGTGATTAAGAGGCGATTTATTTTTGTGTGTCAAGTCGCGCACCTCGGTGAAGGTCATATAAATCGTTCACCTCGGTGAAGGTGAAGGTCATAAACTATTCCTCTGGCCTTCATCAGGTGATAACCGCGACGGATAGGAACTTTGAATCTCCTTACTGCATTCTCAGCAATCACTGCCATCCATAGTTGTTGTCGTCTCACCACGTTTTTGGCCAAGTAAGCCTCTGGCCGGCTTTTTGGTAGGATTGAAACCGCTATCTTCAGACAATGCTCATCTGGAACCGTAGAGATTCAACAACTCTATCCACTGCGCCACGGGCCCAAGCATGTTCAGCTGAACAAAGGCTTTTGTGAACATTGAAAGGATTTCTGCTTCTATCGACCAATCAGTCACAAAAAGGCATCTTTAGTTAATAATGAAGGCAATGAAAGGAAGTCTCATTTCAACATTTGAAAAACAACTTTATTTGTTATCCTCGTTAGTAGCATTAGTAGAAGAGTACATGCGTACAATAGAAAAACAGGTTAGTGGGTTGATGTGTTCTTGTGTGCGAAGATAGAATTAATATCATGCCGGCAACATTAGTTGCGCATGTCTGGTGGGCTTTTTTTCTGTGAAACACACAAAAAAGAAAAATGAAGTTAGCACAATAAATCCAATAATTCTCATTTTAATTATCAAATATAATAATGATAATAATAATAATAAGGTTAAAAATAATAATAATAATAATTATTATTATTATTATTATTATTATTATTATTATTATTAGAATAACAAAGCGCCTGTACAGCATGCAAATTCCTAGCCAAGCACAGCTTACAAATCTTAAACATTTACCAGGTAACCCATAGATCTAATTCTTATACAAGTAGAGTATGTAGCTTACACAACATGCATTTTGAATTCACTCTATAGCATATATATAATTATTATTATTATTATTATTATTATTATTATTATTATTATTATTATTATTATTATTATTTTGAATTCACTCTATAACATATATATAATTATTATTATTATTATTATTATTATTATTATTATTATTATTATTATTATTATTTGGAATTCACTCTATAACATATATATAATTATTATTATTATTATTATTATTATTATTATTATTATTATTTTGAATTCACTCTACACACATATATATAATTATTATTATTATTATTATTATTATTATTATTATTATTTTGAATTCACTCTATAACATATATATATAATTATTATTATTATTATTATTATTATTATTATTATTATTATTTTAAATTCACTCTATAACATATATATAATTATTATTATTATTATTATTATTATTTTGAATTCACTCTATAACATATATATAATTATTATTATTATTATTATTATTATCATTATTATTTTTAATTCACTCTATAACATATATATAATTATTATTATTATTATTATTATTATTATTATTATTATTATTTTGAATTCACTCTATAACATATATAATTATTATTATTATTATTATTATTATTATTATTATTATTTTGAATTCACTCTATAACATATATATAATTATTATTATTATTATTATTATTATTATTATTATTATTATTATTTTGAATTCACTCTATAACATATATATAATTATTATTATTATTATTATTATTATTATTTAGAATTCACTCTATAACATATATATATAATTATTATAATTATTATTATTATTATTATTATTATTATTATTATTATTATTTTGAATTCACTCTATAACATATATATATAATTATTATTATTATTATTATTATTATTATTATTATTTGGAATTCACTCTATAACATATATATATAATTATTATTATTATTATTATTATTATTATTATTATTATTATTTTGAATTCACTCTATAACAGGCCTACTGATGTGGTTGCACATTCATCTGCTTCTTGAAAACGTGTAAAAAGACATATGGGGCAAGTTGAGCTAGTGGCACAACTTACCCCATTAGCATTGGCTCAACTTACCCCAGTCTGACCTCATTGACTTGTCTGTTCAAATGCATGCATCCCATGTGTGGTGAATGTAAAAAGCTTTTACATGTATGAAGGCAAGTAATTGAACAACCAACTACCACATATTATATCTAATCAAACTATTACTACACACAAGAAACATTCACTCACCTCTGAAACGCTTTATGTTACATTTTTAGCATGAAATCTGATTTTCTTTCACTGCATCAACCTCTGATCTTGGTTCAGCAAAACAAAATGGTGGAGGTTAAAGTCACATGATCAGTTAAGATTGCATACACACTTGGATTGGCTTAGTCAATTGTAGTTGAAAGGTGGTGGCTCAACTTACCCCGAATTCCTCTAATTTTACACGAATAATGTTTTATATATATTGAATAAAATTTAGTTTTACTATAAATTGAATCGTGTTTCTTTTTCTTCTTTTTTTAAAATGTAATTTATAAGTAAATAATGAACCTATAAAACCTTTAAAATTCATGGAACAACGAAATGTTTAATTACTTTTAATGCATAAACACAAACTTTTAAGTTTTGAATTCTTCTTTTTTAAATATTAAATGAGTTTCAGTACAAACCATAATATTCCTTATTTTTCTCGTTTTTACATGCAATTTTTAAGCTTTCAAATGATTTTTGTTAAATTTTTTTTTTATTCATTACCTACAGTCTGTCTATTTGACAGATCTTGCTTGCCAGGACCTCAGTGATGACGTAATTTTTCAGCTCATGAGCCTTAATGACATATATTACGAAGGTCGTGATTAATGTCTCTCTCTCACTTGTTCAAAGGGAAATAACTCTTAATAATTTCAGTTGGCCAAAGTTGACAAGGTTTTTCCTTAGTCAGAGTTGTGGACAATTACAGCAAATAAACTCGTTTCTTCGTTGTAAAAGATACACCTTATCATATTCTTTTTCTTAATCCATTTATCACGTTTGGTCGGTTAAGCTCTTGCATGTATAAGAAACATTAATGAAATCAAAATTTTGTATGGCCCTTTGTTATGATAAGGCGCAGAGATCTAAGTATTATGGTATATGAATTAGTATTTAATGCAAAAAGAGCATAAATTTAACCATATTCAACCATCAATTTGGCATAAAGCACTCATTCTAAGAACAAGCAAAAATCTAGTGTGTATATATATATATATATATATATATATATATATATTAAAACTAACAAAAACAATAGAAAACAAACAAATAAATAAATTAAATAAACATGAATATACATAAACGACCACACACACACACACATATATATATATATATATATATATGTATGTGTGCATGTATGTGTGTACACATATGTATATTTATATTAAAAAAAAAAGAGCAGAAATGAGGAAAATCGTCTGCCTTAAACCACTCACCTAGTTCTAAAACAGATCCTTTGTTCGATAAAATGCATGCCCATTGGCTGATAGGAAGGGGCGCGGTGGATACTAGAAAGCTGATTGACTAACTAAAATCCTCAACATATATAAAAACGAGAAATAACCACAGAATTTGCGCATAAGCCTGACGAATCCTATATGGATGAAACGCCGAATATTCAGTGTAGCTTAATCGCCATATATATTTTATAAATTACTATATATATATATATATATATATATATATATATATATATATATATACACATATATATATATATATATATATATATATATATATATATATATAACTACTTCATTTACTCACATAAAATTAAATTAATATACGAAAGTATAGGTTTATGCATAAACTTTAAGTATTTACTTCAAAAGTGCTCAATACGTACGTACTGCTAGTTAGTACTTTATAAAATATATATGGAGATTAAGCCATATATATTTTATAAAATACTATATATATATATATATATATATATATATATATATATATATATATATATATATATATATGTAATTCTTGGTTCGTTCGTTATTAATAGTCTAAATAACCACTGGACGGATGGCTTCCACATTTTGGTATAATATGTTTACTGTACCCATGTGTGTCTTTATATATCTCTTTTTAATTATAACATTATACTTAATTTTTCTTTAATAAATAGTTGGTTTTCTTTGTACCAATGAACCATTATTTTTAATTTGGAGACAATTATTTATCACCGCCTGCCATCACATGACATCATTAAAAATGATCGTTTGGTCACACCACTACAGGCTGTGGTGATCTCGCTTAATGTAAACAGAATGAGTTTATTTTTGCCTATTTATAAAAATAAAGCATCGTAATATTCTAAGTTGGTGGGCTATAATTTTGCGTGTTTTTAACTGGCTAAAACATCTAGTGTATATATATATATATATATATATATATATATATATATATATATATATATATATATATATATATACTAGCAAAAGTACCCGTCATTGACTGGGTTTTAAAACAGCCTACAGAAAATGGACTCTGATTTATGAAAGTATGATAGGTTATGAAAAGGAAGGGTTGTAAATTTGGGTTGAATTTGGTGGTATCAAAAACAAAGCAAAATATGATGAAAGTAAAAATAAAATAGATAACCCCTATAATTTATTATACCATACTTGTTCACACTGAAACACTTATCACAATATTCTGTGGATCTATATTAAAAAAACCTTGTTAAACTTCGTGACATATTTCCATTCTATGGAGGTCAGGTGCGAACAAACACCTCATAATTTTATTATACCATATTTCTTCAAACTGAAACATAATTATCAAAGTATACTTACACAGATAGGTATTATTCATTTATTAAAATTTGTGCCTATTTCCATTCTATGGAGGCTAGGCGCGAACGCAGACTCCATAATTTTATTATACCATCCCTATTTAAGTTAAAACATACTTATCAAAGTATTATTATGTACATCTATATCAAAAACACTTGTAAACGTTTTTTTTTAAATTTTTAAATTTTTTATTTCCATACTTTGTTGACCAGGCGCGAACGCAGACCCCACAATTTTAATGAACAACCGTTCTGCCAGATCAAACATACCCATTCTTGTGTCTCCATACATCTTCTATCATTATATGTAATCAGTTTTTTAAAATAGTCAACCATATAGGAGCCTATTCGTGATCACACACACACACACACACACAAACATTCAGCTTTATATTATAGAAGATATATATATATATATATATATATATATATATATATTTATAACTACTTCATTTACTCACATAAAATTATATATATATATATATATATATATATATATATATATATATATATAACTACTTCATTTATTCACATAAAATTAATATATGAAAGTATACATTTATGCATAAACTTTAAGTATTTACTTCAAAAGTGCTCAATATGTAGGTAGAGCTAGTTAGTAAGATAAGCCTGAAGAATCCTAGAGTGGATGAAATGCAGAATATTCAGTGTAGCTTAATCGCCATATATATATATATATATATATATATATATATATATATATATATATATATATAGTAATTTATAAAATATATATGGCGATTAAGCTACACTGAATATTCTGCGTTTCATCCACTATAGGATTCATCAGGCTTATGCGCAAATTCTGTGGTTGTTTCTTGTTTTTAGATATGTTCAGGATTTTTAGTTAGCCAATCAGCTTTCTAGTATCCACCGCACCCCTTCCTATCAGCCAATGGGCATGCATTTTATCGAACAAAGGATCTGTTTTAGAACTAAGTTAGTGGTTTAAGGTAGACGTCTTCCTTTTTTTTTTTATATATATATATACACATACATGCACATATATATATATATATATATATATATATATATATATATATATATATGTGTGTGATCGTTTATGTATATTCATGTTTATTTATTTATTTGTTTGTTTTCTATTGTTATTGTTAGTTTTAAATCTATTTTTTATCTGTTTTAGAACTAGGTTAGTGGTTTAAGGCAGACGATTTTCCTCGTTTCTGCTCTTTTTTTTATATATAAATATACATATGCGTACACACATACATGCACACATACATACATATATATATATATATATATGTGTGTGTGTGTGTGTGTGGTCGTTTATGTATATTCATGTTTATTTAATTTATTTATTTGTTTGTTTTCTATTGTTTTTGTTAGTTTTAAAGCTATTTTGTATTGCTATCCTAGAGTAAGTTGTATTTTCTGAACACAGTTGTTTGCTATTTCTCGTCTACAGTTAATAGACTTTGGGGTTCTTTAAAGTACAGGATAGCAAATTTTTCATGGAGGCATAATTTACATGGGTCGTCTAAATGTCTGCACGTGGTAGCTTGTCTTATTATTTTCCATTCGACTATCGGCGAATGTCCGCTTTCTTTAAGTTCCCAGTATTTATTTGCTAGTGTTGTTTTTATATGGTGTTTTTTATTTTTGAATGTACTTTTGTGGTCATAGTATCGGGTTTTGAAATCTAAGGAAGTCATGCCTACGTAATATTTCTTGTTATTCGGGTTTTCTTTTGCAAATATTGTTGCTTGATAAACTAAACTTTTTGTTAGACATTTATTTTGGACTGGGAAAAGTGTGCGGTGTCTACAATTGCATTTATCTTGTTTGTTATTAGTATTTTTATTTATGGTATGGTTGTTCTTGTCCGGGGTTGGTTTGTTATTATTATTATTATTATTATTATTGTTATCATCATCATCATTATTATTATTATTATTATTATTATTATTATTATTTCTGCTAGTGTTGGTTTTATTTTTGTCATGGTGTCTACTTTTTTATTGTTTATTTTGTTGTTGTTTACATTGTTTTCATTTAGTATTTTGTTATTATGTGCTTTAATTATCATCTCTAAATTTTTGCAACAACTATAATAAAATACCCCTAAAGTCCCTATTAATGAAATCGATATAACTCGAAGCAAAATTAATTTCTTGCACTACCGATGCTATTTTTAGTACAAACAAGGCGCTTTCTTATTTTATTTAATTCAATATCTTAGGACTTTACTTTACTAATTATCTTTGAAATAGACCCAGAAAACTAATATTTATCTTTTAAAGGATTTTTACAATGAATTTATTTAACTTCAAAATTTTTTTCATAACTTTTTTTGTCACGTGTACCAATATTTTTTTCCTTTGGGAAATTCAGTTCAGTCCTTAATCTTTCAAATACAATAAAAAAGTTGTCGGAAACCTACAAAAAATTATGATAAATTGGCTTTCAAAACTATGCCCCCCCCATTTTTGCCCGGCCATTTTTGCCCCCCTATTTTTGTCCCCCTATTTTTGCCCGCCCATTTTTGCCCGTACCTAATCCCAATTCAAATACAATCAAAAAATTGTTGGAAGCAAATCCACTATTGTGGATAATCTTTTTACTATTCAGGAAATTAAAGATTCAATTAGATTCCTATATCAGTCACCTAAATTATTTAGTGTGAAAAGAGTTTCGGAATTTATATCCAAACCTAAATATTATTTTTACTTAAATAAAAATAACATTAATACACTAAGTTAGGTAAAATTTGCATAGAATGCTCTGCTTTACAGTTGTTGTAAAAATGGAATGGAAATTTAAATTTTGTTCCCTTTTAAATTCGGTACATTTTTACATTACGTCCGACTCATTGTTCACATTCGACATGTCAACTTTTATAGGTTTTCAGGTATGCTGACAAGGTTAGAGGTGTCTATTCCGAAAGCCGTTCTTAACATGGGGAGGTTTGGGGTGTCTATTCCGAGAGCCGTTCTTAACATGGGTGAGTGTTTATTCATTGTAAACATACTTGACAACCTATAAATGTTGGACTTAAGTAAAAAATAATAAAAAGATATATTTTTTTTTTCTTTAATATTTTGTGTTTTATATATATAAAGTACAATTGTTGAATGTTAGTCTTTTGATTATATTGGGAGGCCCAATTAAAAAAAAAAAGATTAGAAAGGAGCGAAATTTCTGTTTTCATTCCATTTTTACAACAACCGTACCAATAAGGGGGATTGATTTACTAGGATTTGTATTAGAAGCTGAGCACTTATTAAAATTATTTAATGTTGCATTTTTTGCTTTTTGGTTAAATTTGTTAGTTTTCAATCGCTGATATCCCACTCAAAAAATTGAACACAAGACGAAATTAAAAAAAACGGTACTCATGCAGAATTTGACCCCCCCCCATTCCATTTATGGTTAGGGTTCGACCGGCAATCACCGGATTCAACCGAGCGTTGTTCAAATGTTGAAACACTAAATCAAGATTTTATTTATTTTTTTGCATAATTAATTAATGATGGGAGTATTTTTCTGTTGACAAAAAAATAATTTGTACATTCTCTTGAAAAAAAAAACAAATCAAACTTTTCTCTACTTTCACCTAACTATTTATAGTGTGCATATAAAGCATTCATCTTTTCTTTTTATAATAAAAATTCCGTTTTCAAAAAGAAACGTTTACTGCCAAATTTCTTTAAAAAAAAAAAAATGCAAGTTTTCCTGAAAAAAAAAAAAAACCCTTTGCCCTAACAATTTATGGTAAAAAATGAATCTTTTTTTTGAGGAAAAAAAAATCAACTTTTAGTGATAAAAAAAAAATTGCAGAAAATATTAAAAGTAAATAAACAATACAAAATGCAATTTTTCTTGAGGAATGTGTTTCAGTTTAACAAACTGAGCCACAGCAATGTGTGGCCGGATACAGCTAGTATATATATATATATATATATATATATATATATATATATATATATATATATATATATATATATTATTTATTGTTACAAAACATTCTACTCTCCCCATATTAAAAATGGCTTTCTAAATAATAATGTGATTTTTTCAGCATGGTGCAATATATATATATATATATATATATATATATATATATATATATATATATATATATATAATTATTTTTTAATCTATCCATAGACATATATATGTTCTGTGTTACTTACACTTATTAATATGGATGACGTAACCATCCTGCCAATTGAGATGATCGGATCCAAGTATTTTACTACCAGGCCATTGAAATGCGAGAAAAATACATTTAGTATTTTAAATATAAATATACAGTGTATCACAAAAGTGAGTACACCCCTCACATTTCTTCAAATACTCAAGTATAATTCATGCTCAATTTATAATTCACTGAAAAAATGATTTTTTTGCACAATGAAAAGTAGTCTGTCTGAAGCATATATAACAGAGTTAATATATTTTTCCCTTAAAATAACTCAAAATATAACCATTAAAAGCTAAATCCCTGGCAACAAAAGTGCGTACACCCCTTACGAAAAGTTGTCAATATTAACATACAACGATTTCAACTCTCAATATTTTGTGTGGCCACCATCATTATCCAAAACTGCCTTTACTCTCCTGGGCATGGAGTTTACCAGAGCTTCACATGTAGCCACTGGAATACTCTTCCACTCTTCAATTACGACGTCGTGGAGCTGGTGGATATTTGAGACTTTGTGCACCCCCACCTTCTGTTTGAGGATTCCCCAAAGATGTTCTATTTGCTTCAAGTCTGGAGACATGCTTGGCCAGTCCATCACCTTTACCCTCAGCATCTTCAGTAAAGCAGTGGTTGTCTTGGATGTGTGTTTTGGGTTATTGTCGTGCTGGAACACTGCTCTGCGACCCAGTTTCTGGAGGGATCGGATCAAATTGGTGTCCATGGCTGTCACTTCTGAAGGCAATACACAAGAAAGCCTGAAAACAGTTTGCTGAAGACATGTTAACAAAACCCGTAGATTACTGGAACGATGTCCTATGGTCTGATGAGACAAAATTTAATTTGTTTAGTTCTGATGGCCTTAAGCCGTAGTACAGGGGACCAAACTCTTTGGTAGCACTTAGAGCGGCTGCTTCATCAACAGTTATATAATATCGGGACGTTTGTAGTGCCATGTCGCGCATGGAAAGGGACCCTGCACTCATCCCTGGTGAGCTATCCTGAGGCCACAATCTTAGTAGATGGAAGGACAACTGATGGTCTGCTTGTGTTGCATATCTGGTATTCGGCATAACCACTTGTTCAGCACCCCTTACCTGAACTGAAACTCTTAAAAATAAAAATGACAGTACAATAAAAAATTACGCTAAAACCAGGCCCAAACTCAAACAAAACCAACCTGCCTTCTCCCTTGAGGCTTGCATTTACGAACATCCATTGGATTAGAACTAATTTAAATGATGTTGAAGCATTTCTTCTAACAAACACCTCGGATATTTTAGCACTAAGTGAGACTAACCTACATTCCCCCATCCCCTCTAACTACTTTAAAATGGCTGGATATCTCCCACTCTGCCATAAGGACTCTGACAGACATATGCATGGGCTTGGAGTCTACATTTTAAACACCCTCCCCTTGACTAGAAAAACTAAACTAAAATTGGACGATCAAGCCTTTATGTGCTTTAGACTTAACATGCAACATAACATTAGCTACTTTTATTTTCTCTACCGCTCCCCCTCGACCCAGGACTGTACCCTAATAAACAAAGTCTGACAGCATAAATACAACATTTTTCCTCGAGACTGGTGCACAAGTGTATGTATTTGGTGACTTCAATGTCCACCACAACAACTGGCTTCGATTTTCTACATACACAGACGCAGCTGGTAACACAACACATAACTTCTCTACATCTCATTCCCTATCAGAGATAGTTACGTCTCCAACCTGTTTCCCAGACCAGCAAGAACAACATGCATCACTTCTAGATCTGTTTCTGACCACAGTTCCCGATGACTGTGTAACGAATGCCTACAGCCCACTTGGGAACTCCGATCATGCAGTGTTCAATGCTCTGACGAAATTCAAGCACTTGTACCCCCTCGACGTAAATACCCCCCGATAAACCCGACAAGCAGCTAAATCCCACCCCTTCACAGTTGAGATCCCTAGATGTAAGAGAGCCTTCTACTCCAGTAGTTTCTTCCCCAGAACAGCTCGACTTTGGGTCCCTGCTACCCCAACTGTACTGACATGCAGAAGTTCAAGTGTAACGTGAACTGACATCTTGCTGCCAAGCTCCCCACACAGTACCCCTGATGCTTATGTCCCTGATAGTAGCCTCCTACAACAAAGTGGCAATGTGCCTTGTTTGGGGTGAAAATGTAATAATAAAAAAAAAGCATGTGTTGCGCGTGGCGGCGACCAGGTGAAGTTTATTTGATTTTGTATTTATCTCCCCTTTCGAAAAGTTTAAATTATCTCTACTTCCATCCCCCTCCCAAAGTTGAATTATCTCCCTTACATCTCACCCAAAAAAGCTTGAATTAGCTCCCTTTTATCCCCTAAATTTTAATTATCTCCCTTTTATCTCAACAAAAATGACTGAATTATCTCCTCTTGTACCCTCCCAAAAGCTCGAATTATTTCCCCTTTTTCATGTAACTCTTTTTAAATTAAAGGCGAAAATATTTTATACATACATAACGACACAAAATCCACTGATTTCTTTTGTAATCATGTGTCACCACTTATCAAGGGCAAAATCCACTTAAGGATAATGCTTAACAGATTCTTATGCAATTATTGTACCGTGCTATTTTTTAAAAATAGAATTTTCAAATTAAATTCAAGTTTTACATTATTTTTTTATTTATGCATTTTTTATTTATTGTTACAAAACACTCTACTCTCCCCATGTTAAAAATGGCTTTCTAAATAATAACATGATTTTTTCAGCACGGTACAATAAGTGCATAAGTACCGGTTAATGAATTAGATATAGTGAGTTGAATGATGAAGAACACCATGAGAGGATTGAAAACAATGAATGGAATGAGCCAAATTTGATTCACCTGCAGGCAGTTTATAATCATGCACTTGTTGACACTTGATTTGAAGACGACCACGTTTTAGCCTGTAGGGAAGCAGTCTGATAGTGATCGTTTTGGAAAATTATTCGAGAAAGCTGTTCATGTAAATATCACCTGAAACTAAACATATGGAAGAAAAGAGAACCAATCGACCTTTTCTTATCCTTCATCCTCTACAGAGTGTTAGAAAAATTCCTACAATATTTTGGTAACAACAAAACAATTGTCAAACAAAACGTAAAACAACAATGAAACTATTTTTTCTGAATTAATGAGCTGACCATTCATACTACATCTGGATAACTCAGACTACTGTTCTCATCTTGAATCTTATTTCACAATGTTTCGTCAATGTAACCTCTGACCTTCCTCCCTCGTCAAACTTTAACAAAAAACACTCGTCTCGCCAAAACCACTATACGTAATTTCCCACACTCTTTATCTGTGCCTAAACCTAAATGTAGATTCCATGAACAAAGCTTCTTTCTTAGAACTGCACACCTGTGGAACTCTCTTCTGATTGCCTGTTTTCCAGCTGACTACAATTTGATTGTCTTCAAGTCCAATGTAAACAAGTTCTTGATGAACCATTCCCCTAAGTAATCCAATTTACAAAATTTCCACTACTTATGTATACCCATTAACCCTTATCCCCGAGTGGCCTCCGGGCTTGATAAGTGGTGACTCATTTGTAAAAAAAAAGTGGTAGGTGCTTGACTGAGCTCCAGTCTATGGTTCACCTTCCCCCGTAAAACGTTTGCAACAAATGCTCACCTAGCTGTAACAACTACTATACCTCATTGTCTATCTGCACCTAAAACTAAACAAAATTCCATGAGCAGAGTTTCTTCCTTAGAACTATCCATCTAAGAAATGTAATACCATGTGTTTGCTTCCCAGCTAACTATAACATGGTCGTCTTCAAATCCAATGTGAATAAATTCCTATTGAGCCATCCTTTTAGTGTTACATGGAGGGAAGTCAATGTTCACTTTACGGCATATCAGCTCTTTTGAGGGTTTTATAAAATGAAGTAGAACGTACCTTTTATATCTTCTTTGCATCTCTTGATCATGTCCTCGTGTAGTTTGTGTCCCAACGTTGGCTCACCTGGAACAAAAGCTCTCTCATACATAACAACAGACACAAGTCTCATTCTCTGGACAATTAGAACTTTATTCAGCTTCACGGGAGAAGTCATATCCCTGTTCTCTTCTCATCCTTAGAAGGAGGGTGGGAATTTTGCCATTGGTTTATCTGCCAATCATCCCATCTCGCATCACCTCCATGAGAAGTCTTTCATCTTCTCAGAATCACAACAGACTCTAGACTGGAGATTGTTGAACTCGAACCGTGGACTCTAAACTGACTAGAAAACGCATGTGCATCCCTATTTATTTTAAGGTGTATGTGTAGAGTAGTAACTCCCATTAACCGTTTTGCACTCAAAATACACTGACCTGCCTCGTGATCTTTGCTAGCATGCAGGTGCATATGCTGACAATGGAAGTCAATAGGTTTGAAACCTGTCAGCCTCGACCCTTCAACCTCTGTGCACTTAACTTAGAACACAAACCAGTTATGTTCAACTAATACCACGTTATTGACACACAACATTAGATAATCTAGCTCTACCAAAGTTCTGCCTTAACTGATCTTGTTAACTAACCATCTACTTTATCCTTGAGTGAACCCCATGCCTTGATAGGTGGTGACCTTTCAAGTAAAAAAAATGTCTCTTGACAAACTCAAGAATCTTTTTGTCAAACACAGGAATCTAAACGGAATTTCCACAGAAACTCTTGGTGGTAGCATGCTTTTCTTTCTTCAGTTATGATCGGGCAAAAGTTTTTAGCAATTCAAAATTATAATCTTAGTACCACCTGCACTGAGAATTGAACCTTTAACCTCCAGAACAGTCTCACTACCTGGTACTTTATCCATTATGCCACAGGGTCCGGTTCTAGTTACATCATTGAACGTTGAGCTTGGCAGTACTAAATGGGTGACCATTTGGAAAGGCTAGGCGCTGTATGTGCCTTGTGGGAAGGTTGGGTGTGGGACCAGCACCCTCATCCCGAAAAAAAACCTCCCCACAACAAAAGCATCTACAAAGTTGTGGATGGCCTATGCCCCTCCAGGCACTGAAGGTTATATTTTTAAAAAATTTTATTAAACCAGTTGAACTGGACTCCCCAGATTGACATCACTCTATGCCTCTCCATTGGGCTTTGAGTCTGCTGCAGTGCCTCAACTCACAAACATTAATAAGCACACAGACAAACAACATTTAACCCTTCTTTATCGTTTGCCAATGTGTATAAAATTAATCATGGAAATATTTCCAATCTTTCTCACTGAACTTTCTTTCTAATATGAAAACAAATGAAACTTGATTCTTTTTAACAACTTTTAATGAAATATAATTTATATAATTGAGCAGAGAATTTTGATTATGATTTTCAGACCCATGTAATGCACGGCCCTCGACTATTGACCCTAACTTCTTCGATATGAATTCCCCTTGTTTTTACAAGAACTCTAAAAATATTCACAAGCATTCTATGTTTTCATATTGTTGTAAACCTTTCATTTTAAATTCATATATAAATCATCCTTTTGTGAACATATGCCCTCTGGACTCATTATTTTGTTTTGTTTAGCGTATAACAATGTCTCTCGTTTTTTTCTCAAATTTAATTCTAAAAAACTTTTTTTTACAGAAAGTATTAATCTAATCCTCAAAATACATTGCCCAAATCAAAACTCCTAAATAATCCCCCAAAACAAATGACTCCCTAAAAATTGGTGACTCTCCAGAATGATGACTCCCCAAAATACATTGGCTTATTACTAATATGGCGGCATCTCTGAAATAAGTCGATAATACTAGCATATTTAGTCATTTAAAAATTATTTTGCTTCACATTTCATACGTAATACTAAATTGAGTTTAACTCCAAAACGTGTACATGTCATAATTACAAAAATAAAACGTAAGTACAATTTTTATCAGACGGCATAATCTTAAAAACAAAACAAATAAAAATTTTTTTTTTATCGCTAATACACCATTTTGATGAGTTACACTTTTATAGCAACTTTTTGAAAAATCTTAACCATCTTCTAAGTCATCGAAATAAGAATTATAAAAAAAATGTGATATGATGTTTAGGATAGGGTAAAAAAGGACCCCTATAGTCCTATAAATTATTATTTTTTGTGTGTATTGATATTCATATTAAAAACCCTCTTTTCTATTTATTTAAAAAAAAAACAAAAATAAAACAACTTTGTTATATATGGGTCATGGGATTGCATTCATCTGCAAAAGATCTAGCTAATTTGCATATTCTTTTAAACATTCATTTTAATTAATCCCCTATTAGTTATTTTGGTTTTCTTATGGGATGATCATCTTTTGTTAACAATTATGTGTGATTATATTCATGCAGATATTCTACATGATTTATACTTGCGTAATATCTGCGTCAAAAGCTCATAGTAAACACAAACCTCTTTCTATATATATAATGATGTATGCGTGTATATATATTTGTTTAAAAAAATTTTCCTACTAAACTCCTCTGTCACTTTTTAGTTTACAGACATGAAACTTCATATATAGGGTATTTGAACCTATGCGAAATTTTATATTTGGGTTTTAGTCAGGGAAAATCAGTGCAAAAGTGTGAAAATTAAAAAAATGAAATTTGCCAGGTAAAGGTTGAATGACAGCCTTACGAATATGCATGTGTAACGTAATAGCTAAGGTAAAAATAAATCGCAAGCTAAATGTTTTGGTTTTGATTCTCAGTGCTGGTGCACGAGTCATTTTTTAAAAAACTTTTTAAATCATTACTATATATTGGGTTCAATATAATCTCTACAATTATATAAATGCAAGTTTATAAGTGTGTGTGTGTGTATGTGTGTGTGTGTGTGTGTGTGAGTTTGTTCCTTATAGACTCTGAAACGGTTGAACAGATTTTCTTTAAAATTTACAGAACTTTAGTGTATAAGTGTGAAGTGATCTTAGTTAAGTTTTCTCTCAGAATCGGTAACGCCATTTTTTCCATATTGTCACTTAGCAACAATGATAGAAGAACAGGTTGTGAAAATTCTACTGTGGGTAAGTTAATAGCATGTTTTTTTTTTGTTTTTTTTTTTGCATGACATGGTCTGTAGGTTCAAACCCTGCACGTAAATTTTTTAATGTTTTTCTTTTATTATTAACTGGAAAGAAGTTTATATAAAATAATTTTATAAAAGAAACAGTAGGTTCTCTAGAGTGCAATGTAGAATAACATATTTTGGACTAAGTTACTGCATGGAGGCATGTGAAGCTTCCTCCCGGACGATTTCACAGATTTTGATGACAATAAAAATATAGGAGTGGGAATATTCGTTGATCATCATTCAATCTCCGGCAACATTCGCCTCCCTGCTTATATAATTATATAATAATAAATACAAAATCTGCATTAATCAAAATATCATATTTAAATGTATTTTACGTCCAGGCAATGCTAGGCGGTGTGCTAGTATATATATATATATATATATATATATATATATATATATATATATATATATATATATATATATATATATATATATATATATATATAACTACTTAATTTACTCACATAAAATTAATATACGAAAGTATATATTTATACGTAAACTTTAAGTATTTACTTCAAAAGTGCTCAATACGTAGCTAGTTAGTAAGTTATAAAATGTATATGGCGATTAAGCTACACTGAATATTCCGCGTTTCATCCACTTTAGGATTCTTCAGGCTTATATGCGAATTCTGTGGTTGTTTGTCGTTTTTATATGCGCATCTTCTATTAAAATTTTAGTTAGCCAATCAGCTTTCTAGTATCCACTGCGCCCTTCCTATCAGCCAATGAGAATGCATTTATCGGACAAAGGCCTATTTGACCTCTGGTTGACCTGTTCCTTTGTGTGTGCTCTATTTAGCCTGGATATTGAGCTTCTTGATCTGTTTTAAATCCTAGATTGGATGAAATGCGGAATATTCAGTGTAGCTTAATCGCCATATACATTTTATAACTTACTATATATATATATATATATATATATATATATATATATATATATATATATATATATATATATTATTCTTTATGTAAATACAGTCATATCTTGCTACGATGTGCAGACCGTTTCGATCATAATAGATCTCATCAGGCAAGAAAAATTAAAAATGGTTTAAGACCATTTTTAATTTTAGAGGAGATATGCTTTGCCATGACTGGCGTGGAACGAGGTTAAAGATCTTATGGATTCAAAATTAATTACAAAAATCAAATTTTATTTGAAGAAGGGGAGGTAAAAAAGATATTTTGGGGGAAAGATTAGGAGGAGTGAAAAGGGGGTGGGGAGTATAACATAAATATATAGCGAGGGGTATAAGAGATAGAAATGGAGGAGTGAGATTTATTGACACGTAATGAGCAAAGATGTCAGAGAACAATATTAACGAGTTTATAAATCAAGAGATTTAACCTGTCTAGACTATATATATATATATATATATATATATATATATATATATATATATATATATATATATATATATATTATAGTGGTCAGGTAAGGCTACAGGGGAGACAACCAAAAAATGGAAGACAAAGTCTCATTCTAACATTTAATAACAGTTTTATTGATTATCTTTCTTTGTAATATAGTAAATAAATAACAAAAAACTATATTCCAAAGTTCATGATGTTGACCATCTTATAATTTATTCCTTTAATTCTGTTGACATTTACAATTCTTGACAGTATCTGTTTCGTAGCACAAAATCAATCACTTAATTATTATATCAATTAGTGAATTTATTTTGCCCTTAACTTATCAGAAGAAATAGCAACAATCAATCCATCAAAAGGAAATAAAGTGCGTTTTGACATGATTTAAATCCGAACAACTGAGAAATGGAAGGCAAGAAATTTTATTCTAACATTTAATAACAATTTTATTAATTATCTTTGTTTGCAAGAAAAGAGTTTGTATTGGGAGGAGTTCTTGTGTAGAGACGTTGATGAATGATTAGACAGGCTTGTTGAACGAGAAAAGAGTTCAAGAATGTGGACATGTAGATTACAGATATGACAGGCCTGTTTAATGCGAAAGAAATTTGTGTGTGTCAAAGTTATGGTCCGTAGCACTAATGGATTGTTTGTCTCCTTAAAGCTAGTAGAAGAAGCGGGCATCACAAAAGATGAGAGAAGGCGCTGTAGCAAGATAAGAGTTCATTTATGTACAAGATTTAAGTCTGGTTGTAGCGGTAGCCATGTTGGATTCATTGTCTCTTTGTCTTAGTCGAAAAGCCCAGGGTTGTGTGGCGCCCCAAGAGAGTAGTTGGGGATTGGTCCGTGCCACGTGGAGTTGTTGTCAGTCCAAGGTCCGGGGAGAAAGAGAGAAAGAGTTGCCATGGCTTAACCTTTATGCACTTCGTTATGTGTTCCGCTCGCCAGAGAGATGGCGTCTGATTGGGTAAGTCAGAAAGGGAAGTTGACTGTTGCAACTAATCATTTTTTTTTAATATGGGGATCACCACTTATCAAGGCCCGTAAGCCACTCGGGGATAAGGGTTATTTTTTTTTTTTTTACAAGGGTGTCACCACTTATCAAGGCCCAGAGGCCACTCGAGGATAAGGGTTAATAGGTATACATTAGTCATTGTGATTTTAGCATAGTAAACAGTGGGAATTTTGCAACTTGGATTACTTAGGGGGACGATTCAATTAGAACTTGTTCACATTGGACATTTTCTTTTTTTTTTTTTTCATAGGTATCATCTCATTATCAAGGCCAAGAGGCCACTCAAGGATAAGGGTTAAAGAGTGTACAGTAGAAATTGGACAATATAATAATCATTAGTAATGAAAATTTGTTAAATTTGATAACTTATATGGAACGGCTCATCAAGAACTTATTTACGTTAGACTTGAAGACAACCATATTGTAGTCAGCCGGAAAGCAGGAAAACGGAAGCCAATTCCACATGCGTGCAGTTCTAATAAAAAAGCTTTGTTCATGGAATCTACGTTTAGGTTTAGGCACAGATAAAGAGTGGGGGGAATTATTGATAGTGTTTTCAGCTAGACGAGTGTTTCTTGTGAAAGTTTTGCGAGGGGGGACCATAGATTGAAGCTCAGTCGAACACTTTCCATGAAAATAACGATACATCAGAGACAAACTCGCAACATCTCTTCTGTGAGATAGAGGTTGCAAGGAAGAGAAAAGGACATCTCCTATGAGGCTACGAAGTCTATTTTGAACTCTATCAAGGCAGGACAAGTCCTTTCTAGCAGCTCCTGCCCAGATGTGGCAACAGTATTCCATCCTTGGACGTACCTGGCTCTTATATAGATAGAGAATTGCATCAGCAGTGAGATATCTACTGGATCGATAGAAAGATCCCACCATTTTTCCAGCGGCCTTGGCAACAGATTTGATGTACGTGTTCCATTTAAGATCAGGAGTAATGGTCAAGCCCAGAAGCTTGTCAAAACTTGAGGCCTCCTGAAGACGAGAGCCATTCATTTCAATTGATGCCAGATGTGGATCAGAATGTTGATGATGTAAAGAGAGAAGCTTGGTTTTAGATGCATTAAAAGTAACCAGCCACTCCTTTCCCCATTGTACTACATGCTCAAGATCAGAGGAGAGAGAATTGGAGAGAACTTGGTCGTTTACTGTCTTAGATGTGCTACCATAAATGGTAGTGTCGTCAGCATAAATGTCTACAAATGATTTAAGGATGTGTACAATAATCTATGGGATAATATCGTAGTAAGAGTTGGTATTGGAGATTTGATAAAGCGTTTTACGCAAGGAGGCGATTAATCAGGAATTTGTTGGACTTGAAGACGTCCAAGTTGTAGTCAGGTGGGAAACAGGCAAATGGAAGAGAATTCCACAGGCATGCACTTCTCAGAAAAAAGCTATGTTCATGGAATTTACGCTCCGACCCAGGCACAGACAAAAAGTGGAGGAAACTACTGACAATGGCTTTAGCTAGACGGGTGTTTATCATGAAGGATTGGCGAGGGAAACCAGAGATTGGAGCTCGGACGAGCACTTGCCATGGAAATAACGATAAAACAAAGACAGGCTCTCAACGTCTCGTCTGTGGGAGAGAGGTTGCAGGGAAGAGAAGAGAACATCCCCCACTAAGCCACGAAGTCTATTTTGTACTTTGTCAAGGCAGGATAGGCTGTTTTTTAAAGCTCCAGCCCAGATGTGGCAGCCGTACTCCATCTTTGGACGTACTTGGCTTTTATAGAGATAGAGAATTGCATCAGTAGTGAGATATCTTCTGGAGTGGTAGAAGGATCCTACCATTTTCCCAGCGGCCCGGGCAACAGTTTGGTTTGGTTGTTTTTGTTTTACGGCATATCAACCCTTTTCAGGTTATTTAATGCCGAATTCAAAGATTTTGAAGAAAAATTTTTTAATAGAATATATTTGTTGTTTTTAAGTTGATTTCTATTCAACCCATAGTTGGGACCCTAACAGGTGGTACCACTCCGGGTCAGAGTGGACCTGGGAGCAATGGTAATTAAAGGGTGGCTCCACACTCCCCAAAGCCCGCAAGCTGGGGCCTCACCACTGGATATAGTTTAAGGTCATATCCAGGAATCCGGGCAACAGACTTTATATATCATCGATGCTGTTAGAAAATAAACATATTCAAAGTTTTAACCCGCGAATATATGCTGCTGCTGTTGCTGCTGCTGCTGTTGCTGCTGCTGCTGCATAGAGTTCCTTATTCAATTCGGTTCTTCCTTCTTAGGTGCTAGTGTACGAAACAGATTCCAAATTTCTAGCAATGAAAAATGAGATAGCATAAAAAATAATTATTAGTTAATCTGCTAATAGAAATTAATCATTTAAACCTTAATTTCGTCTTCTGTATTCTGTCTAAGGTTTAAATTCTTCTAGACTGAGGCAAATTTTATTTTTTGTCTTAATACAGAGTGCTCGGGGAGGGGAGGATGCTAGAACGTTTCCGCATTAAAAGCTGACCTTGTGTCTTTGTCCTCATGAGTAAACAACTAGAAACAAAGAGCCGAGACTAGAAATTCGTAAATTATTTATTATTATTAAAACTAATTAGAGTTTAAATCGTTATTTGGATATTCATGCAGAATATGGACCGTGCTGATAGAATAACGTTATTTAGAAGGCCATTCTTAACATGAGGAGAGGAGGACATTTTGCAACTAATCTGGACTTTCACCTAAGAATTTATTAAACAAGATTAACTTGAAAAATCCTATGCGAAATGGTCCGTTTTCTGCGTTAAGATTAATTTTTACTTTGTTTCCACCTTAACATTTTCCTTTTAAATGATGACTTTTTAAGGTTTTCGGGTATGCTGAAAACGAATATCGCATTTAAATTTTCTGCCAATAAGTAGTTTTCCGGATATTAAACAATGTCATTTCTGATGTTATTGCTGTTGGTCATCTTGCTAGGCGTGAGTTTGTGTGAGTAAATACAACCTTGAGAAACTGATGACGTTTTACAAAATAAAAATAAAACATTTCTGATTTCATGTTTCACAATTCATTTTTATCATGTAACACTGGCTGGCACTTGTCTTTATTAGTGGCAGTTGGAATGACAAAAGTAATACCTATGTTAACCTTTAAAAGAAAGGACTTTATTTGCTTTATTACATGTTGGAGAGAGTACACCTCTTGTTAATAAGGTTGGCCAGCAACGTGCATGTTGTTAGTTCAGTGGCTAAATGTATACTGGCTACTTGCCTGTCATGCTGGCTGGGGCTTGGTTAAGGAGAAAGAGTGAGAGAAAGAAACAGTATAGGAGTAGGAGAGAGAGGTGAGGAAAAGTCTTTTAACACTTTGGCAACTAACTCGGTCACGATCTACTTTTCGACCTGGCCACTGCTAGTTGCTAAGCAACAAAGAAAGAAAGAGAAAGGCTAAGAAACTATTATTTTTGGGGAATGGTATTATTTTTGTCCTACTTCTTGGCTTTTAGGTTCTTTTCCATTTTACATAAATTTACACGCACAAGCATGTACTCGTGCATACTAAGATGGCTACCAGCAATAACATAGGAAATGACATTGCTTAATATCTGGAAAACTACTTATTTACGGAAAATTTAAATGTGATATTTGTTTTCAGCACACCCAGAAAATGATGTAAATCGTCATTTTAAAGGGAATGTTGAGGTGGAAACCAGAAATTTACCCCTATTATTTTATAATTCGATTCTTGAAAAGCTTACGAAATGAAATAAATTTGTGACAATTTCCCCACAAAAACAGGATTAGACACAAGGCCAGCTTTTAATGTGAAAATATATCCAGCTTCCCCTCCATCTCCGAGTGGGGCAAAACTAAATAAAATTGTCTTGATCTGGAAGAATTTCTCTTTTACTGACTGGTTCTTAGCCTTAGATGGAAAATAACCTTTAAAAGAAAGAACTTTTTTTGCTTTATTACATGTTGGAGAGAGTATACCTCTTGTTATAGCACCCCTTCTAGTAGTGTTATTATGTATATTTTATTCAACAAAGAGGTCAATGTCTAGAATCTTTCCAACTCTAAAAGGATTTTTACAATGACGACTTTTGCAAGTTTGGAGGGATGCTGAAAACGAAGATAACATTATAAAGTGGCACAGAGAAATAATTTTCATGATATGAAAAAATACTTTTTAAAATTGGGGGATCAGTTTTCTATATAAATTTAACATAAAATGAGCACCTACTTTCTGGCTACTTAGTGAGGTGGGGCATTTTTTTTTTTGTTTTTTGGCGAAAAGTTTTTTTTTTTTCTTGCTTGCATTTTTCAATAAAGACATGAAGCCATTGTTATAATGTATATTTGGCAAACCTGAACGAGAAATCACCCCCACTATAATTTTTATAGTATTTTTTAATATTTAGTATGGTTTTCGAGGTTGGGGGATGTTTATTCCGAAAGTCGTTCTTAACATGGGGAGGTTGAGAGTGTTTATAGTACGCTGGGTAAAGACGTAAAAAAATACGGTACTTTTACAGTTTATCGCCGAAAATGTAGATGCCATTTTTTCAGGCACCTGTCATTAAAATCAGAAAGAGAAATCAGTATTGACCGAAGTGGGAAATAAAAAATTACAAAATTGTTTTAGCAAAATTATATTTTCGTACGCAAAGTTTTCAATAAATGTCTTTACAATTATATTTTGATACATGTTTTCGTTGTCAAATGGCGCTCACCCAGTTGAAATAATTATGAATATGTTATTTTGATTTTCTGTTTTTACTAATAATGTCTTTTTTAGTTTCTATTTTTATTAATAAAAATATATATACATTCCACGAAAAGCTTTCCCGTTTTCATTAATTAAATCGAAACATTTCCAATTATTACGAATACATGTTCTCTTTCACTTTCTTTATTTACTTTTTTTTTCATAGTTCTTTCTGGAAGTAATTAATATATAGTTTCATTTTTTTTTTGTTACTTATTTCCTACTTTGGCCATAGTTTAAAATACTGATTTCGGGTTTGTATTACTGTACACATAGATTCGAAAAAGTTGTCAAAAAACAAATATATAACAAATAAATGTAATCAAAGGCAAGATAAGTTACTTTTCTGCCAAACTGGATATATTTTTTGTGTTTTTATTCAATGTAACATGTTTATTCAGCTCGAAAAACATGCAGTGTTTATCGATGTATTGGAAAATTAAAAATGGCGGCCGACCGACTCTCTCTTAAACACGGTAAGTTCGAGAAAAGGTGTTATAAATAATAAACTAGACAAACACTGTTAGAAATTCGCTCAATATATATTACCGTGACATAGGTTGACATATATTCGGTGTTTTTTAATAGTATTTTGTCTAGTTTATTATTTATAACACCTTTTCTCGAACTTACCGTGTTTAAGAGAGAGTCGGCCGCCATTTTGAATTGTCCAATACATCGGTAAACACTGCATGTTTTTCGAGCTGAATAAACATGTTACATTGAATAAAAACAAAAAAAATATATCCAGTTAGGTAGAAAAGTAACTTATCTTGCCTTTGATAACATTTATTTGTTATTTATTTGTTTTTTGACAACTTTTTCGAATCTATGTGTACAGTAATAAAACCCCCTGATTTCTCCCTCTGATTCTAATGACAGGTGCCCGAAAAATGGCGTCTCCATTTTCGGCGATAAACTGTAGGAATGCCAAAAATATCAACTACAGAGTACCGGTTAAAATTATGGGGGGGGGGGGAGGATTCTCGTTCAGGTCCGCCGTATATTTTATTAAACAAAAAATATATTCGTTTTTTTTTAAAACATCAAGTCTACCCCCCCCTTTCAAGTTACAATAGGAGTTGTCTCCCCTTTTAAGAAAGTGTTATTTTTTTTCGCATGATTATTTGTTTTTAATCGTCAAAAGTCTCTGATTGTTGTTTCAAATAGAACAATGTTTGTTTGTTTTTTTGTTTAAAAATAAAATAAAAATAAAAAAATTGTTAAAACTTAACCGACCATGTAAAGGCCTCGTTCTGAATTTAAGCTGAAATTCGAAATTTCTTAGAAATCAATTTAGTTTCATTTTCAAAATATTTCGACGTTTTTCATAGGCGTTGTTCATTTGTGACGAACTCTTTTTATCGGGTAAGATCGTTTTCTTTCCTCTTAAAAATAATATTAAAAAAAAAAAAATGTTTGTGTTAAATTTATGGAGGGATGTAAAGAATAGTTAACACTCCGTTCCATTTTTTTTTTTGTAACAAAAGATTTGTTTTTGTTTCTGAAGTTTTAAAGAAATATGGATTGATAATCCGTATTATTTGCGATTCTTCGGACTACTGTTCTCATCTTGAGTGTTATTTTCGCAACGTTTCGGCCGATGTAAGCTTCAATCTTTTTCATGTGTATCTTGCCGAACTCCGAATTGTTTCTGTCGGAACTCGAGATCCCCGAGTTCGACAAGATACACACGAAAAAGGTCGCCCGAAACAAGGACAGTAGTCCGAAGAATCTAAATAATACGAAAACTTATTTACGTTCAGTTACCCCCGCTCTAAATTGTTTATTTTTTCTTTCGAAGTGATTCCCCAAAAGATAGGAAAATAAATGCGTAAAACACTGCATTAATAAAAGGTTAAAGTGAAGAAACGCCTTTCCAATTTTGATCGAGGCCTCTCGAGTCAGTATGGATGGCCAGAAGTGCTATAAAGTCCTGGTTGGATGTAGAATGTTATTTGAACTTTTATAAACATTGTAAAATATATCTATACTCATATAATATTTTCTTTTCTTTCCCCCTTTTGTTTCTTTTTTTTGTGTATCGATATTAAGAACCCTTGGTAAATGTTCCCTTTACGCTACAACAGAACACTGGTCACTATTTTTTGTTTTTTTAAGGGTATTCGAGGTCGCTGACAACGAATCTGATAATCAAACCCGCCGCAAATTTACCGTTTGCATGGTATAAACCCCTAGACCTTAAGACTATTTTGTACCATTTCACCGCATTTGCATCGCATTCGGTAGTGTTTTTCTAAAGGCGTAGTGAAGTGTCTTATCACATCGCGGAGGAATCTTTCAAATAAGAAAATTAAAAAAAAAAAAAAAAAATGTTCATTTTTTTTTTTTTTCGTCTTACGTAGTTTTTAATGCATTTTTAATTGATCAAAAAATAAAGTTTTCACGGGCGGTTTGCAAAAACATAAGCAGAAAACACAGTTTTATGTTTTTCGTTTTTTTTTTTTTTTGGGGGGGGGGTATTCAATTAACAGGTGCTTCTGCAGTTTAATTAACCGTTTTTTTTTTCCGTAAGTAACGCGCCGACATTTACCATTTCACAAAAACTCTGTTTACCCAGCACCATGTCGGCGCGTTACTTACGGTAAAACGGTTAATTAAACTGCAGAAGCACCTGTTAAACTACACAAGTCCTATAATTGAATACTCCCACCACCACCACCAAAAGAGAACGAAAAAACATAAAAATATGTTTGGTGCTTATATTTTTGTAAACCGCCTGTGAAAACTTTTTTTTTTAAATTTTTTTTTTAGATCAATTAAAACTACGTAAGACTAAATAAATAAATAAATAAACCACATTTTTTTTAAAAAACTTTATTTGAAATGATCGCTTAAAGATTCCTACGCAATATAAGACACCCCACTACGCCTGTTCGCACGCGGACGTATCATGTAAGAAAAACACTACCGAAGGCGGTGAAATGGTACAAAATAGTCTCAAGGTTTAGGGGTTCATACCATGCAAACGGTAAATTTGCGGCGGGTTTGATTATCAGATTCATGGTCAGCGACCTCGAATATCCATAAAAAAAAAACAAATTAGAGTGGTCAATGTTCTGTTGTAGCGTAAGGTAAGATAGAGTCAGTACCGGAAATGACTGAAGCAGTTTAGGGTGGTATATAAAATCAGCCCTGGAAATGACCCAAGCACTTTATTTCATATATATTTTTAAGACTAGGAGAGTATATGGTGTCTGTCCCGGAAATGGTGAAGCAGTTTATGATCTGAAAATTACATTTTATAGAATTATATTTTAATAAAGGGTGGAGATGGAGTCAGTCCCAGAAATGTCTGAAGCAGTTTACTGTCTCAAAATTATTTTATTTCATATATACTTTAAGGAGACGAGGCGGGGAAGAAATTTGGAGTCAGTCCAGGAAATTGCTGTAACAGTTTATGATCTCAAAATTACTTTATTTCATATTCGCACCCTCCCACTCTTAAAAATATATTTTTAAGAGTGGGAGGGGGCGAATATAGAGTTGGTCCTGGAAGTTGCTGGAACAGTTTACAATTTGGAAACTACTTTATTTCATATATATTTTTAGAGTAGGGGAGGGGAGAATATAGAGTCAGTCCCAGAAATGGCTGAAGCAGTTTACGATCTCAAATTTCTTTTAGTTCATATATATATATATATATATATATTTAAGAGGGGAGAGGGTAGGAAATATGGAATCAGTCCCTGAAATGGCTGAAGCAGTTTACAATCTCAAAATTACTTTATTTTATACATATTTTTAAGAGTGGTGGAACTATGGATTCAGTCTCGGAAATGGCTGAAGCAGTTTACGATTTCAAAATTACTTTACTTCATATATATTTTAAGAAAGAGGATGAAATATGAAATCCGTCCTGGAAATGTCTGAAGCAGTTTACGATCTTAAAATTACATTATTTCATGTAATTTTGTCACAATGGAGGGAGAATATAGAGTCAGTCCCGGAAATGGCTGAAGCAGTTTACAATATGAAAATTATTTTCTTTTATATATATTGTTGGTGTTGTGTGAAGGTCAACTGGGCCAGTTTCTGATGGGGGGGGGGTGATTCATATTTTTCTGAATTTTCAATGTTATCCGGAAATGACGTCATTGTAGTGGTGGTAGTGGGTAGAAAGAAGCATGATTATTTTGATTTTAAAAGTCCTCTGGAGGTCTCCAGGGATTACTAAACCTTTTTTGGAGGGAGTAATGTCTGTTTGGGGGTCACAAAGCAATCTCTCATGATGTTATATTCCAAAGATATAGAATACCGTGGAATCATATTCCGGAAATGACATTATTTATCTTACTAATATGTTGTCGGTGGTTGGAAGGGAAGAACTACAGTAATATTGAAATTTATTGTTGAAGCAAGGGATGGCTGATCACTATCTGTGTCAATGCATTTATGTAATTATTTGAATAACCTGCTGAGTTATGTTCAAGAAATGATATTATTTAACTAAAAATGATAGTGTCGGTATTCGGGAAGGAAAAAAAAAACAGTAATGTGGAATTTTATAGTGAAGCAAGAATTGCCTAATAAATAAGCTTCTCGATGTATTTATTTTTAAAACCAGCTGAGTTATGTTCAAGAAATTATATCTTTGTCCAAAAATTTAGTGTCGGTAGTGGGGAAAGAAAATGAAACACAGTAATGTGGATATTTAGTGAAGCAAGGGTTGCCTAATCACTGACCATATCAATGTATTTATGTATTAATTTAAAAATCTTGCTGAGATCTTCCAAAACTGACATCATTTTTCTTAAAATAATAGTACTGATGGTGGGGAAGGAAAGAAACCCAGTAATGTTGAATTTTTTGAGAAGCAAGTGTTGCCTAATCGCTAACCATGACAATTTATGTATTAATTTTGAAAATTTTCTGAGTCATCTTATGGAAATTACATTATTTCTCTTAAAATTATGGTGTTGGTAGTGAGTGGGGAAAGAAACACAACATTATTGAAATTCATGTTGAAGCAAGGGTGTCCTAATCTCTAACCGTGTCAATGTATATATATATGTATTAATTTAGAAAATCTTCTAAATCATCTTTAATTTCTCTAAAAATCATAGTGTCAGTGATTGGAGGGAGAAACAGTAATGTCGAATTATATCGTGGACAAGAGTTGCCTAATCTCTAACCGTGGCAATTTATTTATGTATTTATTTGGAAAATCTGCTGAGTCATATTCCGGAAATGACATCATTTTGCTAAAAAATTATAGTGTCGGTGGTGGTGATGGGAAAAGAAACACAGTAATGAATTTTATGGTGAAGCAAGGGTTGCCTAATCATTAACCAAAACAATGTATTTATGTATTAATTTGGAAATCCTAATGATCCATCTTCTAAAAACGGCTTCATTTTTCTTAAAATTATGGTAGCCTTGGTGGGAAGAGAAATTATTTCATATATGGTGTACAATACCTGTTGAGAGTATGTTAAATTGCTTCCTATATATTTACATTACCCGTCAAGGGTGAGTAAAATTATTTTAAATATGTGTTGTACATTATCTGTCTTAGGGAAGGTAAAATTATTTCATATACTTGCTATAAATTACCTGTCCTAAGGAAGGTACACTTATTTCATACATGTGTTGTGAAATACGCGTCCTTGGGCAGGTAAAATATTCCTTTGCCCGAGATAGCAAATGATAAATAAGCATAAAAAATTCCTCTAAGAATAACAAGTATGTTCAAAATCAACTTCATTTTTCGGATCAAGTAAAGAATAGAGACCCTGTAGCAAAAGATGAAGACCGGGGCACATTTCAAGTGACACCACTTGTTTGACCTTGACATTGCTGTTGGTTGTTTGCAAACACATCAAATAGCAAACATAGTTGAATGTTTGCGAGGAAGATTTAAAAACATATATTTACAAAACTTTTTAAGATTTAAAAGAAAAAAATATATATTTACAAAAAATTTTTTAATATCAAATAAATATTTACAAAACTTTTAAGGATTAAAATAAACTTTTTTCTATTTATACAAAAATTTTCTAATAAAATGAACATATTTAAACAAATATTTAAATAAATGGGTGTCTGAGTGCGTTTTATTAATATATTTACAGAACTTTTTAATGAAACTAATAATAATAATAATTATAATATAAATAAATAAATAAAAAGAATGAGGTATATTAATTATAAAACATTAAAAACCGATGTTATCACTGAGAATTTCAAACACTGATCTCTCCTGTCTATTAAAAAATACATATTTTTAAAAATTTTTAAATAAAATTATTTAAACACAACTTTTTAATGGCAGAAACAGATATAAAATAACTGACTTGTTCAAATTTTTGCAAATGCTGTGTGGGTTTTTGCGACCAAGATTGATTTTTATGTGCAGTGTGTGTGTGTGTGTGTTTCTGTATGTATGTATTTTTAATACAATTCAATATTTATTTGAAGTGCGATGTATGTCGGTGGTCAGTGAAGAATCGAGGCAATTTTTATGTATAAGCAACAAGTATAAATAATCGAGATTAAAAAAAAAAGTATTATTTTATTCACATATCTTTTAAAACTTTTATTTTCATAAAGATGAAGTGTAGTATCACAAGATATAAATGTTTTTATAATTTTTATTTTTATTAAAAAAAAACAAAACTTTTTTGCTTACTTCTCCGCAAGGGCAAATTAATACTAGTAAGTTTTAGCGTCCAAAATTCTCGGTTACAACGTCAGTTTTTAATGTTTTGTAATTAATGTAACTCATTCTTTTTTCCTCACCTCACTTGTCTGTTTAAATGTATATATGTTTGTATGTATGTATGTTTGTATATTCGTATGTATGTATGTGTCAAGTCATGTCATATGCTACTGGTACCATGTAACTCAGTACTACCTGCCTCATGGTCGGGTCACTGGCGACTAAACTGGTTCCCCCACCAGATTTGTTTGGTGAGGAGGGTGGCTAGTCTTCCTGAAGGATTAAAACCAAGACCTTCCAAAGGGCGAATGAACTCTTTTTCGGGGTCAACAGCCAACTAGCACCATGTGTGTTTGTGTGTATGTATGTGTGTGTTAGGGTGGAAAGGGCTCCCGTAAGCCATGGTGAAAGCAACCTTTCTAGGAGAAGCAAATCTCTGATTTAAAAAAAACATAAAGCGGGAGACGAGTACCCGCATTAAGCTGGTCTGCAGTTTAATTTGTTGCTGGCTATCTTGCTCTTGCTTGTTGCTGGATCTCAACATTTTGAACCGAGAGAGAGACTTGGCTGTTGTACACAGCTAAGACTCTGTAACATTATCTGTGTATAGATACCCCCTCAGGCATTTGTCTATAAAAATGGTCCTGTGGCGATGGAAAAGTTGTGACGCATGGAGGCTTGAAATGTTGGGAGCATGTAATAATTGATCTTAATGACCGTCTTCAGTGCCATGCCTGCTTGAGCGTGTGAATTCACCTGTAGGACTAAAAAAAAAAGTCATTTTTGGGCTCATGGACTTTAAGTGTCTGAGGGAGTGGCACTCGTCTGACAAGACGTTTCAATCATCATCATATGTATATATGTATGTCTGTCTGTATGTATGTATGTATGGCTGCCTGCCTAAAACTTTCAACAGAGGCGACGGATTTTCACGAGATCAGTATCGTTTTGAAGCTTGACCCTTCGGACAACAAATATCGAAAAATTGGCTAAAAACATTAATTCTGTCACCCTTAACTGGACACTTTTCTACAAGGAGGAGTCGCTTTTTTCGCCGATATTTTCAAAAGTCATCTCCTCTTTTCGATTTATTAGCCTTAATTTAAACAGTAGTCACTTTCAGTTTGGCAATAGATGGGTACAACGGCAAAGACATCAAGTTTTTTTTTTTTTTTTTTTTTTTACAATTTTTGCCTCCTTCATGGTACGGGTTTGAGCCTGCTTACCACTACTTTTTTGTTGATCAACACACATCTCCAAACACCCGGGCAACGCCGGGAACCTAGGCTAGTATAATGATAAAACTCAGATAAGCTTGCTTGGGCGTTTAAACCGTCCGTCTGGTTTGAAAAATTCTGTGCATGCGTAATTACTTGAAAAGAAAGCTTTTTTTAATCAACAATTGTTTTGCATTTAAAATATGCAAATAAATGCAAAACTAAATTCCTTTTGCTTTTTTTTTTCATCGGCCTTTTATAAATTTTATTTGTATTTTTCATTGCAATTGTGATCAGACAATTAAAAAAAAAAGAAGCTCAGTTTATAACATTAGGTAAAAGTACTTCGGAGACTTGCCTTTTAAAACTTTATTTTAGATGATATTCCACTTTTAACGTATGTTATAAACTTTCATTGCAAGTTGGAATCGCTTTCAAACAATTAATTTTTATTTAAAAGAAAGGTACTTATACAGTTTAACCAAGACATTAAAAAAATGAAAATATCGAAAAAAATTTATATTGTATGTATCCGGTGTGAACTGAAGATCTCTGAAAAAAAAAAAATTCACTTAATTTGATCGAGTAGTTTTTTTTCTTTTCTTTTTTTTTTTTTTTTTTTTTTTTTTTTTTTTTTACAGCGAAAAAACACGTTTTTATGAGAGCACGTTGAAGGCAGACATCTTGGAATTTTTGTAAATTTTTGTTTGAATTTTATAAACGCCACGGGAGATAACTCCATGTAAAGCGCCGACACTCCCTCCCCATCTTTATTACTAGCTTTTCTTCCTAAAAATCGAACCTTTTGCTCGGTATCATAACAAATTGTTTTTTTCGCTTAAAACAAAAAAAACTACTTGATGAAATTAAGTGAAGTTTTTTTGGAGAACTTCATTCCATAACGGATGCGTACAATTAAAATTAGGGTTTGTATTACTGTACACATAGATTCGAAAAAGTTGTCAAAAAACAAATATATAACAAATAAATGTAATCAAAGGCAAGGTAAGTTACTCTTCTACCAAACTGGATATATTTTTTGTGTTTTTATTCAATGTTACATGTTTATTCAGCTCGAAAAGCATGCAGTGTTTACCAATGTATTGGAAAATTCAAAATGGCGCCCAACTCTCTCTTTAACACGGTAAGTTTGGGAAAAGGTGTTATAAATAATAAACTAGACAAAATACTATTTAAAAAATACTGAATATATGTCAACCTATGTCACGATAACATATATTTAGCGAATTTCTAACAGTATTTTGTATAGTTTATTATTTATAAGACCTTTTCCAGAACTTACCGTATTTTTTTTCTCGATATTTTCATTTTTTTAATGTCTTGATTAAACTGTACAAGTACCAAAAGAAACAATAATTCGAATCCAATCCGCGATTCCTCAGGAAATGCCACAAAAGATTTTAGTATGATTCTTTTAATAATAAAAAAAATAAATTTCTTTTTCATTTTTTTAACAGTTTGAAACGTTTTTAGATTCATTTTTTCACGTTAAGACAAACGCAAAACATTTAACATTACAAAAACAAAGACGCTGACTTGTGATAAATGCTTTCGTTAAGAGTCGCACTTCTTTGTTTAAAAAGCCACTTGGCCGAAGTGACGTCAGATAAATTTAAAGGTTCGGATGACCAACACTGTATATAATGTAACCTGGCCAGTTGGTTAGAATTAGGTTAGCATCATATGCTGGTGGTAAATAAAAATATGTCTTAAGAGAGCAGAAAGAAACACACATGTACACAAGAAGTAGTCACACAATTGTATTAATAAAGAGGTTTTATTTTTTACAAAAGAGTAACTACTTATCAAGGCTTGGAGGCCACTCGAGGACAAGGGTTAATGAGTGTACAGTAGTCAATGGGACAATATCGTAGTAAGCGTTAGTAGTGGAAATTTGGTAAATTGGATGACTTAAGGGGAATGGCTCATTTAGAACTTGTTTATATTGGACTTGAAGACGACCATATTGTAGTCAGCTGGAAAGCAGGTAAACGGAAGAGAGTTCCACAAGCGTGCAGTTCTAAGAAAGAAACTTTGTTCATGGAATCTACGTTTAGGTTTAGGCACAGATGAAGAGTGTGGGAAATTATTGATAGTGGGTTCAGCTAGACGAGTATTTATTGTGAAAGATTTGCGAGGGGGGAACCATAGATTGAAGCTCAGTCGAGCACTTGCCATGAAAATAAGGATAAAGCAGAAACAGCATCGCGTTCAATGCCGCCAAGACTAAACTTGTTTCCTTCAATAATTACAAGAAACCTTCTCTACCACCTATAGCAATGGCCAACGACTCTTTATCTGAGAGTACATCTTTTAACCTCCTTGGCCTAACGTTCACAGGAAACATGAGTTGGAACAATTACATTGAAGGCATTGCCAGGGCCGCTGCAAGAAAGGTAGGCTCTCTCTACCGTGCTAGAAAACTACTAACACCCGAAAGTATCCTGTACCTCTATAAGGCAACCATTCGCCCATGTATGGAGTATTGCTGTCACACCTGGGCTGGTGCATCTGCTACTAGTCTCTCGCTCCTTGACAAGGTTCAAAAGAGAGTCGCAAATCTGATAGGCCCTGAACTGGCATCTAAGCTTCAGCCTCTATTCCATCGACGAAATGTTGCATCCCTCTGCCTTTTCTACAAGTATTTTAGTGGTGAATGCTCTGACGAACTGCAATCACTTGTGCCCCCACGATGTGAGCACCCTCGACAAACCCAACAGGCTGCTAAATCCCACCCCCACACTGTAGAGATCCCTAGATGTAAAAGATCTTTCTACTCCAATAGTTTCTTCTCCAGAACCGCTAGACTGTGGAATTCCATTCCAGGTCCCTGCTTCCCCAACAGTACTGACGTGCAGAAGTTCAAGTGTAACGTGAACCAACATCTTGCTGCCCAAATCCCTACATAGTACCCCAGTAGTTGTTGCCCCTGATAGTAGCCCCCTACACCAAAGTGGCAATTTGCCTTGTTTGGGGTGAAAATGTAATAAAAACAAAAAAAAACAAACAAAAAAACAAAAAAAAAACAGGAGTTTTGTTGCCACACCTGAGCTGGTACATCTACTACTAGCCTCTCTTTCTTAGACAGGGTCCAAAGAAGTCCTCACCCTTATAAGTCACGCACTATCAACCAAACTCTAACCCCTGTCCCATCGCCACAATTTTGTGTCCTCCTGCTTGTTTTCCAAGTATTTTAAATTCTAAATTATTTGAAGTTTTAGAGAGGGGATTATTGATAGTCGTTGCAGCTAGATGAATGTTTTCCATGAAAGTTTGAAAGAAGATTTTTTTTTTTTATTGTAGATTCGCACGTGCCCCCACCCCTCCAAATAAATAATAAAAAACAAACAAACTGAGGTTCTACTATTTTTAAGTGATTTCTTGTAAACACCCTGAAAAATGTGACACTCCTCCTCAAAATACAAAGAAAACAATAATTTTAGAATATAATGGCGAGGATCACTTTTGCATAAAGAATTGAACGTAAAATGAAAACCTACTTTCCAGCTATGCTGATCGCCAACTCTAAATTCTAAAATATTTTATTTTTGTTTTGTGCCTTTTTCTTCTTTCAAGTTTTTCAGGGTGTTCACATGTAATCGCCTAAAAATGTAGAATCTCACTTTTTTGGGGGTGATTTATCTTTGGTGTTAATCTACAAATTTATCAATTCTTTCTTCGTTTTTTTTTTTTAAATAATAAATAACAAACGAAAGGAAAACAAAAACATTTTATTGTAGTTTTTTTATTTGGTAACGTCACTATACTTAAGTTAAAATGATTTTTATATTTTATTAGAAAAAAAAAACAGTAAAATATTTGCTTTAGCTTATATTGACCTTTTCAGTTTTAAGATGGCTGCCTGTGAAAAAATATATTAACTAAATTAGTTGTAGTTTTATAAGAATCTAGTTTAATTAATAATTTAATAGTTAAGCAATACTGTAGTAATTAGTTTATATTGTTAACTGTATTATTAATCTAACCAATACATCTACTAATTGACCAGTTGTGTACAAATCCCAAAAGCGATAGGAGCCTTCTATCATGTCTGAAAATGACAATGTTCAACGAGTGAGATTGGAGATGCGCCGCTGTACAACTCATGCTCTCTACTGATCCAAGTTATGACAACAGGACCATTGCCAGCACCCTGAAAATGCACCCCTGGATTGATTGTCACGAATAACAGGGATGTGCCCAGAGTGATGAAAACAAAGTTTGCGGCTATGGTTATGGTCTTTAGTGTGGTTTCAAGTGATGGCCACATCATGCCACCTCACATCTTCAAAGTCAGCTTGAAAGTCAACACGGAGTGTACCTGGATGTGCTGAAGATTGTGGTGATCCGCTGGTGCAATCAGGACCCTTCTCTCACTGGGCCCCCTCCTCCCCCAACCTTAACCCGCTGGACTACTTTGTTTGACCATATGTCAAAAACAACACAAACATAACCTCCTACAACACCAAAACCAGCCTGATCACTGCCATCCACCGAGTATTCACCAAGCTCCTGCCGGCGTTTGTGGAAAAGGCATGCTCTAAATTTCAGGCCTCTATCGAGATAGTGATTGAAGCTGAAGGCGGCTACATTAAATAAATGTCAGATCTACTACATAATCAAGTTACCTGAATTTATTTTTTCAATAAAAGTATTAAAATAAAGCTATAGTGTTATTTTCTTGAGGGTGGCACTTTTATTGTTCCACCAGTTTATATTTTTAATTGTTTGGTGATCATTAATTTATTAATTTAACCAAATTGTTATAAAACTGTAACTAATTTGATTAAAGCTGAATTCAAAATAACTGGTGATGTAATCTTTTCCATGAAAAACACGATTCAGAGTTTGTCATTTGTGAAAGATAAACTCATAAGTCACACCCATTTAAACCGAACATCTAAAAATATATTATCTATTATAAAATGAAATTAGTTTTTTCCAAGAAAAACCAGCCATTGGCTTTTGGCAGCCATCTTGGATGTTTATATAAACACCATTTATACTGATAAACTAGTTCAAGTCCAGAGTTTAGTTTAATGAAAAAAAAAAAAAAAAAAAAAAATACAGAAAAATCATTGATGTACGTATTTGGCAATAAACTAAAATGTCATATTCCAAAAAATCACTTAAATTGATCAAGTATGTGTACTGTACTACTAGAACAGAATCAGGGTTTGTATTACTGTACACATAGATTCGAAAAAGTTGTCAAAAAACAAATATATAATAAATAAATGTTATCAAAGGCAAGATAAGTTACTTTTCTACCTAACTGGATATATTTTTTGTGTTTTTATTCAGTGTAACATATTTATTCAGCTCGAAAAACATGCAGTGTTTACCGATGTATTGGAAAATTCAAAATGGAGGCCGACTCTCTCTCGGAGAGGGTACGTTTGGGAAAAGGTATTATAAATAATAAACTAGACAAAATACTGTTAGAAATTCGCTCAATATATGTTACCGTGACATAAGTTAACATATATTCGGTTGTTTTTTTAATAGTATTTTGTCTAGTTTATTATTTATAATACCTTTTCCCAAACTTACCGTGTTAAAGAGAGAGTCAGGCGGCATTTTGATAGTTTTCTCAAAATTCATATGAATTTCAATAATCCATCATGCTTTATTTAAAATAAAATACTCTATCTTGTTTTGTGTTATAAAGTTTTTAATAAATTTTTTTGGAACAAAACGTTTTTTACAAATTATCTGAACAAAATTTTTTAATAAAATTATTTGAACAAAACTAATTATTAAAATTATTTGCACAAAACTTTTTAATACAATTTTTTGAACAAAATTTTTTAAAAACATTATTTGCACAAAACTCAAAATAATTTAATAAACTCAAGTAGATTCTTTACAGTGCAATATAGACAACAATGTATTGTGGACTAATTACTACCGGGAGGCATGTGAAGCTTCCTCCAGGTGCTTACATTTTTTTTTTTTTTTTTTGGAAATAGGATTTTCAAAATTCCCTTTTAGTTTTCCTTTCTCTTATTTTATTTTCACAAACGTTAAAATTAGGTGAAAAAAAGAAAGAAATCAGTTTATTTATTTTAAAGTCAAAAGATATGACCCTATTGTGTCGACCATCTTTTTCTTATTCTCACATAACACTCAACACTACTTGTTTTTGAACCGGATAAACGTTTTGAAGTCTATTGTAAAACAAACCCAACCTTGAAAACCGTGAAAATCTTTTTGATTTAAAAGCTGTCATTGCCAGCGATTAAATCATTGAATTAAGTTTCTATTTTCCAGATTTAAAAAGTAGTTGAATTTAGGTAAATATGGCAGCGGTAAAATTTTATCTAGACTTTTCCGTCGGCCATGATTAAATCTGATGAAATAAAAAAGAGCAGATAACTCAAACTAACTTGTCGAGGTAAAAAAATAAACCTTATTTTCAATGCGGTTTAGTGGTAAAATCACTAAAAATCATAAATTTTGATTTTCTTAGTGTGAAATAAAATACTTTACATGTTTTTGTTTTTTTGAATATGAAATCTTCTTTCTGTAATGAGTACGTATATCATACAGACTTTTCTATATTTTCTTTACTTTTAATTAAGTGCAAACCTGAATAAGCACCTATTTTTTTCAACGCAAATAGGTCACAAATGAGTGGGCAAAGCAAACTGCATAAAACTGTTATAGATTATGGTTATTTGGAAGTTTTACTGATTGTTTTAAGGGAAGTAACTCTATTTTACTAAGAGATTTGTTTATTGCCCCCTCCCCCCAACCCCGACAAAAGGAGGGTGGACCTGTAAATTCGCCCTTGTCCGTTCGTCTGTCCACACTTTTCTTAATAACTACGCCTTGGAATTTTTTGAAATTTTGCACAAACATTAAACATGATATGAGTAAAAAAAGTAACAGAACGGATTTTCCGGGAAAACATTGCCCCCCCCCCCCCGGGTGCCTTTCAGGTAAAAATGGTTAAAATTGACACCTTTGTGCTGATTAAAAAAAAAAAAAAATGATGCCTTGGATTTTTATAAAACTTTCTGAAAAGTTGTAACTGATTTCTATATAATTTTGTTTGTCTATACTTCGCGATAACTCTTGGGTGTGCCCCAGGGACTCTTTTAGGGCTAATAAAAACACTCCATTTTTGGGACTATTTTACCATATTTGTCCAAAATTTTCTGTGTATGTCTATTTAGCAGTTTTGCATGGTGCTGAACTCAAATTTACACATGTTAAGACCTAAAACTGCATTGTTTGTTCATTTTCACCGGGATTTGATGTCCCCTGGGGACTTTTGGGGCTAAATGGTGGGGGGGGGGCAAATGCTGAACTGAAGTCATCTTTTTTATGTCTTGTTTACTGTGCACTCACATTCAATAAAATAGTTGAAAAAAATTTATTTGTTTGAAACCCCAAAAATAGTAGTGCGTAAATAAAAACCTCTGCCCCTGGACAGAACTCTCCAATGGCTACCCCCTCCCTTCCCACACAAAAAAAAAAAAAATGGACAAGACGGTTGCTATCTTGGTTGGAAATTTAAAAGCTGTAAAAAGAGTTAAAATGAAACACAGAGCATTTAAAACTATGTAAAAACACACAAAAAAATGATGCAAGTTGCAAAATAACTTTTTTTTGGCTATGGTAACATTTCTTTATGTATATTGGATTTTTTTTACCACTTTTTGGAATCGTTGTGGAAAGTCAGTAGTGCCCTAAATAAATGAATTGGGTAATCTGTTTGATGGGTTTACTGTGAAGAGTCAAGTCTGACCGTGTGCAAATTTAAGCAACAATAAATACAAGATTCTACATGCTAAAAAAAAGCCTCCTTTTTTTTTTAACTCAAAAAGTTAAAGAGGTATAAAGACAAGAGCAAGCAACCTTTTGTGCTCTGGAAGTTATTTTCCTACATAGTCACCAACATTCTCAATGCACTTCTGTCAGCGATGAATGATGGCTGGGCATGGGCGTCTGGAGTGTTTTGTCATACAAAAATCATTCCAAAAGTACAAACCTCCTATTTAAAAAAAATTTTTTTTTTTACTCAAAAAGCTGAAGAGCTATGAAGATAGGAGTGGTATCATTAAAACAAACAACCTTTTGTTCTCCAGAATTTATTTTTTTCTACATAGTCACCACCATTCTCAATGCACCTTTTGCCAGTGATGAATCAGGACTATGTGTGGTCGTCCAGTGCACACTTTGTCATATTAGAGTCGTTCCAAAAGTAAAGCCTCCTATTTTTTGTAATTAAAAATTTTGAAGAGGTATGAAGAAGGAAGTATTTGATTTTTTTTTTTTACCACTTTTTTGAATCATTGTGGAAAGTCAGTTTTGTGAATAGTCATGTCTGACCGTGTGCAAATTTATGCAACAATGAATACAAGATTCTACATGATAAAAAATTGTCCATAAAATAACAAAAAACAAAAACAAACAATAAATTTGTAGATTAACACACTCAGCCCGCCCTCTCCCCAATTGCATAAAAAAGTAGAATTTTGTGATTTAGTTGAGAGTGTAAGTGTGTAATAAATAAAAAAAAAAAAAACAAAAAAAAACAATACCTTAGAATTTAGAATGAGGGATCACATATAAATTTAACATGATCATTTCTAGACCATCGCTGTTTATGATTACAGACACCCAGACACACACACATGCACACACACAAAGTGATTTCTAGGAAATTGTTGGAACAGATACATTGAGGACATTGCCAAAGCTGCTGCAAAGAAGGTGGGCTCTCTCTACCATGCTAGAAAGTTATTTATGCCTGAGAGTATCCTGTACCTCTACAAGGCCACCATTCGACCATGTATGGAGTATTGTTGCCACATTTGGGTTGTTGCATCAGTCACTAGTCTCTCTCTCTCTCTTAGACAGGGTTCAAAACAGTCGCCAATCTGTCCCACACTGTCAGCTAGGTTTCAACCTCTGTCCCATCGACGAAATATTGCATCCCTCTGCTTGTTTTACAAGTATTTTAATGGTGGATGCTCTAACGAACTACAAGCCCTTGTACCCCCCTCAACGTAATTACCCCTGACAAATCTGACAAGCAGCAAAAATTCCACCCCTACACAGTAGAAATCCCCAGATACAAGAAAGCCTTCTACTATAATAGTTTCTCCCCCCCAGAACTGCTAGACTTTGGAATTCTCTTCTGGGTTTCTGTTTCCCTGTACTGACATGCAGAAGTTCAAGTGTAATTTAAACAGACATCCTACTGCTCAACTCCCTACATAGTACCCTTGCAAATTATGTCCCAGTAGCCCCCTACATCAAAGTGGCCCTATGCCTGGTTTCAGGTGAAAATGTAATAAATTTTTTTTTTGAATTAAGAAAATGGCTAATATTTAAATGAAATTCAAACCTTATTACATGTTCTTGAATGTGATTATCATTTTATTTTAATTTATATATGAAACTGATCCCCTCTCTTAATTTTAGATATTGTTTTTGTTTCTTTTCAGTTTAATTACTTTTTTCTTTGGACTTTTAGTAATTACGTGTAAGCACTAAAAAAAGTCTGTTGCCAAGGTCGCTGAAAAGATGATGGGATCCTTCTACCGCTCCAGAAGATATCTCACTACTGATGCAATTCTCTATCTATATAAAAGCCAAGTACGTCCAAGGATGGAATACTGTTGCCACATCTGGGCAGGAGCTGCTAAAAACAGCCTATCCTGCCTTGACAGAGTACAAAATAGACTTTGTGGCTTAGTGGTGGATGCTCTTTTCTCTACCCTGCAACCTCTCTCCCACAGAAGAGACGTTGCGAGCCTATCCTTGTTTTATCGTTATTTCCATGGCAAGTGCTCATCTGAACTCCAATCTCTGGTCCCCCCTCGCCAATCTTTCATGAAAAACACCCGTCTAGCTGAATCCACTGTGAAAAATTTCCCCCACTCTTTATCTGTGCCTAAATCAAAACGTGGATTCCATGAACAAAGCTTCTTTCTTAGAACTGCACGCCTGTGGAACTCTGTTCCATCTGCCTGCTTCCCACCTGACTACAACTTGGATGTCTTCAAGTCCAACGTTAACAAATTCCTAATGAACCACCTCCTTAAGTAAACACTTCATCAAATATCCACACTAACGTACTGTACTTGCAATAACCCATATCCCTGAGTGGCTTCCGGGCCTTGATAAGTAGTGACCACCGTGTAAAAAAAAAAAAAAAAAAAATTCTAGCAAATTTTTCTTATTCCATGTTCTAATTTATGCAAAAGTTAAAACAAGATTGTATCTCCTAAAAGTCTTTAGGTACTTATTCAGATTAACATTGTCACAGAATGAAAATCGTATATTCCCAAAATCTCAAAAATTGTTCAAGTATATAAAAGAAATTTTTTTCCACAAAATAAATTTTCTGTTTTTTATCGTTAAGTGAAGGCCGAAGTCATTTTAATATACTTCCAATTTAGTTTTTAACATAAAATGACGCTTCTAAAATATGATTTTATTATTTGAAAATTTTATTTTTTTGAAAAAAAAAATGGTTTATGTTAATAATTTATTGTTTGGTTTTAAATCTTACGTTTCCGTCGTCTTTTCAAAATTATCCAAAAAAAAAACAAAAAAAAAAAATTTGAAATGAAAGTTGGTTGTCTGCCCTTGATTTCTTCATCGACACTGCCCCCCCCCCCACATTAACACAAAATAAAATTTGATTTTCTTTAATAAAAAAAAGTATTTGATTAGATTATGTGATTTTTTTTTTTGGAATATTTCATCTTCATTCCATATGCTCGTAATACAGACATTTCTGTATTTTTTTTTTGCTTTTTATTTCCGCCAAAAGTGTAAATCTGAATAAGCACCCACCTTTTTTTGTAAAAAAAAAAAAAAAAAAGATAAAAAAACCAGTTAATTTGAATTTCTACACTAATATACTCGGCTATCCCCTATCTTCTCCCCCCAAATCGCCTAAAAAAGAAGAATCTTGTAATTTAGCTGAGGGTATTAATCTGCAATAATAGGAAAAGAAAATAATTAGGCATTTTTGCAGTATAGGTAACACAACTAAAAAATGTTCAAAAAACAAATAAATGTTACCCAAGGCAACATAAGTTATTCTTCTGGATAAGCTATTTTTTTTTTTATTTAATTTATTTTAAAGTGTTTATTTATTTTGAAATACAAGTAGTGTTGAGTGTTATGTTAAAACAACACGAAAAAAATGACCGACATAAGACAGTGAAGTTTTGATAATCACTGATAGAAACCCACCTAATAAATGTCAAGGTGATGTGTGTTATAAGTAAGGCCGTGACAACAGCATATTCTTCACATTCTTTTAACTGTCGAGTATATATCCGACACAGTTAGACTCAGCTAATCAACCAAGAACCATATCAGTCTATATAAAAACATATTAGATATTAACGGATATATACTAAAGAGTCAAAACAATGAAAAGAATATGCTGTTGTCACAGCCCTAGTGATGATAAGAGAATATCCTTTTCATTGTTTTGACTCCCGAGTATATATCTGACACGGTTAGACACAGTTAATCAAGCGAGAACCACATCACTCTTATATAAAAATATATAAAAATATTAACTGATATATACTCGAGAGTCAAAACGGTGAAAAGCCCTAATGATGATTACATAAAACTGATAAAGCGTATAATTGCTGTTACATAAGTGGAGTCATAAAACACACACACACACACACGCACACGCACACGCACACACACACACATCTATTTACAAAATGAAAGTAAAACTTTCCAATTTTATTTTTAGACTAACCTAGATGCCGAGCATTACCCGGATGTGTGGCGGTGTGTGTAAGGGTGTTGGTTGAGCAAAAAAAAAAAAAAAAAAAAAAAAAATAGGAGTACCTATTTACTATGCCTCCCCACGGGACAGAGTTAGACACCAGGGTCGTTTTTTAACGTGGAGAAAAGGTACAAAAATAATAATTGTCTCAGTCGTGAAGGATTTCTCCTCCACCGAAAGAGAACAAGAAATGGAAGTGCAGCATCTGAAGAACAGATACTACACTTCTGAACCTGTAACGTACAAGAGGAAAAGGAGGTGGAAAAAAGCAAATGGTCACATCAATATACCCACTGTGATTGTGACGTCATGGGCAATTGAAATAACGTTTTTTTATGTGATGTTGTTGACGCCAGGTTTGAATGACTTGCAAAAATGCCAACAAAAAAAAAAGTGATCCCTCCTTGTAAAAAAACGGCCAAGTTGATGATGAAAGAATTAATGTTTTTGTTCATTTTTTTTTTTTTTATATTTGTCCTCCGAAACATCAAGCTTTAAAACGATACTGATTTTGTCACGGTCCGACGCGTTTGTCGTAAGTTTTTTTGCAAGACATATAAACACGCACATTTTTCCTTTTAGACTAGCCTATTGTAGTAGGCAGGCAGGCCCGAATCCGTAGATGAAAAAAAAAATGTAATGTCTTTGCTGTTGCGTCTATCGCCAAACCAGAAGTGCAGAGGTTTAAATTAAGGCTAGTTAATTAAAAAGATGGGATCACTTTCGAAAATATCGGCAAAAAATGCGACCTCTCCTTGTAGAAAAGTACCCAGTTAAGGGTGAAGGAATTAATATTTTTACCCAATTTTTCGCTATTTGTCGCCTGGAGGCTTGAGCTTCAAAAGGATACCGATCTCATGAATGAAAGTTTTAGGCAGACATACAAACATACATGCATTTAAACAGATTTAAACAGATAGGTGATATTTATATAATAAACTAGCGGGGGTGCCTGGTGTTGCCCGAGGGATTGTAGGTGTATGTTGAGAAAAAAAAAAAGAAAAAAGTTTTAGTAGGCAGGTAGGCTCGAACCTGAACCCTTGATGCGAAGGTGGAAAAGAAAGTGTGAAAAAACCAAGTTGGCATGGCCAAATTGAAACGCTGCTGCCAAATTAGCCATGCCAAAACATCTCATTCCCTAATATGAAAAGTTACAAAACCACTAAACACAAAGAACAGACAAAACATAGTCACATTATATAAGCATACAAACTATTAGGTTGATGCAAAAATAAACATTTTGCAAAAACATGGATTTTCTTATAAGCAGTTGAAGTGATATATTTTCATATTGTTTTTATTAATTTAAAAAAAAGTTATAAAATCTTTAGAAAAATGTGATCAACGCCAAATTGTCCCTCTACTTAATTTGCCATATCATTGAATCGGTTAATCTGAAATGGCCATGCCAAGTTGGCCATGCCAAACGTGCCACTCCGAAGCATCCCATTCCTTGGCTTCAAACATAAACCAGTCAGAAAAAAAAAAAAAAAAATCAAAAAAAAACTGACCTCGATTTGTCTAAAAATAGAAGAAATCAATTTAAAAAAAAATTATTTTGTTTGATTTGCTTAAATTATAATATTGCGAAAAAGATTCAGTGAAAAGTCTTTTAGATAGAAAAATACATTTTCCATTTTTGTGTCAGCGTTTTTATCTAAGTTTTTTTAATCTTTCTATCATGAGGTGTAATAGAAATTATCATTCTTGCAAATGACCTTGTGTTTGCTTAGCATGTAAAATGCCAGCAAAAAATATAGAAAAGAAAAGACAAGCATAATTTTGTACCTATTTACTATGCCTCCCCACGGGACAGAGGTATTTTTTTGTATATCAACTTTTACGCTTTGTTGTCTTAACTCCGAAGGATTAACCTTAGAATTTCCACAGGTCTCATTAGTTAAAACGAATTATTTCGCGGTTCAAATTGGCGTGAAATAAACAAATCTGACTGACACAGGGTTTGCCATTTCCGGTTGTCGCTGCCGACAACGCTCTTATATTTACAATCGAAAGCGTCGCCAAGTCCGTTCGTCGCTGTGTCTGTGTGTGTACCTATTTACTATGCCTCCCCACGGGACAGAGTTAGACACCAGGGTCGATTTTAACGTGGAGAAAAGGTACAAAAATAAAAATTGTCTCAGTCATGAAGGATTTCTCCTCCACCGAAAGAGAACAAGAAATAGAAGTGCATTTGTAGGTCGTTGATTTGTGAACATATGCCATTAATTTGTATGTGCTTACCTCAGATATGTCTGTTGTTGTGTTGCGGGCCAAGCAGAAGATAATTCCAAGATGGCGTCCATGGTTTTTTATTGGCATTGACCCCATGCAGTTCTTGTAGAATCACGTGCGCTCTCGCACGATTATGCTAATATATAATTCCTGGCCACTATAAAGGCAAGACGTTGGGAAGCAGTCAGAGAGTGTTTTTGCAGATTGTTCGTAGGTGGTTCTGGCGGTTGGATTGTTCTTTGTAACAAACCAAGAATCTGCAAGAAGCGAATTTTCTTCTGCCTTTTTTTCTTTTTCTGTCTCCTTCTTTCTCTATGGTCATTACAGCCAAGAAATCCCTCTCTTCTAACGGGGGTGGGGGGCAGTAATTGTTAAAAGAGACAAATTCTAAAGAATGAAGGTTGAGATGAGTATTTTCTTGGTCAGCTTAGAATGAGAACGAATGGTGGGAGATAATATTGAATACACATTTATAGTTGAGAAAAGAAAGGAGAAAAGACTTTTGTGTGTTGTATCAACATTTTTTTGTTTCTTTTTTGTTTTGTTCCTTTTCCATTTTGTTAGTGATAATCTTGCATGTTTTTCTTGTGAATTTTATTTTCTTGTATTTATTTTTACAGGTTTTCAGTGCTGAATCTCCAGGTCAGATGCAAGGAATATAAATCTCTATAATATTTGTTGTGAATTAAAGCATCAGTGCTTGTTCATGTCGAGACAAGCTTCTCCCCTAACTCCACTATTCTTACGGAGAATAATGTCGGCTCTTTCTTAAATTAGCACTACAATATTACTAACTGAATTCTTGTCCACACTGCTACAAACAGATAAAAGTGGCCTTTGTATTATTGGTTTATCAACATTGAACTCTTTTCTCCATCTTTTTATTTTCCCTTTAATTTAACCAAAAAGAATTCCTCATCCAAGGGGAGACAACTTAAATTAAACATCAATTCTTTGAATTATTTAAGCATTTAGTTGAATCTAGTTGAACAATTAGTTATATAAAGTGACATACTTTAAGACTGTTGAAAGATTTTCGGAATATTTGACAGTAAAAAAAAATATAAATTCTTTCAGTCAAATCGAAAAAATGGGGGGTGAAAATTTATCAGAACAAACAAAATGGAACCGAAAATTTAACTCTCGGGATAAATTTGATTTGGATACATCATTGGATGATTTGGACGAGCCTGAAGGTGAAAAAATTACTAAAACAGATCAAAGAAAAACAGAAAATGTTGATATGACAAATGTACAGTATGAGGTTGCGAAGGAAGAAAAAATAATGACTGACGAAAATGTAAATCCTTTGACGAAAGACAGTTCTGGAGAAAAAACAACACCTGTTCCCATTTCTTCTGAACTGAAACGCATTATCGAACAAAACCCTTATCTGCTGTGCAGTTTAGAACTTAGTCTCAGCGAGAAAAAATCTTTCTTTCAAGATAACCCCCTTCTCTCTGATGCGGATAGTTTTGAACATTTTCTTGTGAGATTCGCTGAGAAAAGTCCGATAATTACAGTGACACACACGCAAAAAGAGCAAGTGTACCTGAAGGAAAATCTTGATGACTGGAAGAGTTTTATAGATTCGTATCTAAATAAACCCGTAATCATTTACACCAATGAGAACTTTTCAAATACGTACATATTTGGTAGCTCTAGGTCGTATTCCAAAACAATTAAATCAGACATCGCCAAATTTTTTAACCCGGACCCCGTCGATTTTGTCATCACTCCTCATGTACTTGAATTTATAACGCAAAATGACAAATTTTCTGAGGTCAAATATTCTAAACCGGATAAGAAAGGGAACTGCAAGTGCACCCTGACCGAGCTTCGTTTCGCTAAGCTAAAAGAAGAAATGAAAAAAATTACATGTCAAAGTTTTCTGCTTGACGAAATCCAATATGAATCGCTTCTGGGGGATAACAAAGATGTTTTACTGGAAGTTGAAAATAACTTTAATGTGAAAGGCACTGTATATGAGTATAAAAGGATGGCGGAGATTCCTATCATTTTCGTAGTAAATTCCCTGACACGTATTTCTTGCGTTGTGAGCACGGATCCAGGAGAGATTCCATTGGATTCTCTCATCACCATTGACCGGAAAGAACAAGTGGAAGGTGAGTAAAATAACCTAACCCTAACCCTAACCCATAAATACTAAACCTTAAACTTTAATTTAAACTCTAAATCCTAACTTTGAACCGTAACCCTAACCCTTAATGCTAAATCCTAAACCCTAACCCTAACCCTAACCCTAACTCTAACCTGATCATCAAGTAAAATCTTTTGTTCTATATATATATACATATATATATATATATATATATATATATATATATATATATATATATATATAGCAGGACTGGTAATTAGTAAAAAACCTGAAGAAGGTGTTCAATACTATTGCAGAGCAAATATATATTTTTTATTTCCATTTTATCTGTTTTAGTTATATATGTTTCTGTTACCGGATCGTATTCACGATCCGGTAACTTTGTCAGACTTGAACAGAAATAGTTATTATTTGGCAAGACAATATTAGAAGACGAATAGGGTGGGCGTGGGGAATCTCAGTTTGGATCTGACAGAATTTAAGTTTTAAGATTTAATAATTGAATAAAAAAATAAATAAACATCGACACGGTGAAGTTGAGTTTAAAAACTTTATCTAGATAGACATAGATTTCGAGTGTATGGAGAAGGGAGAGAGAGAGAGAGGTAGAGAGGAAGAGGGGTGGGTAGAGAGAGAAGACGAGAGAGGTTGTCATGGTGTCATATGGAATTTGACACGGTAATGATTTATGTGTCTATCTGGCTAAAGTCTTTAAACTCAACTTCACCGTGTTCGATATTTATTTAATTATTAAATCTTAAAACTTAAATGCGATCCTCCCCTTTTTAATCATCTTCTTCTAATATTGTCTTTCTAAATACTAATAACCACTTTTGTTCAAGCTGACAAAGTTACTGGATCGGTAACAGAAACATATGTAACTAAAACAGATAAAACGGTAAGATTATATATATATATAATCTTACCGTTATGCTAAGAAGATATGTTTGAAAGTTTAAAAAAGCAGAAACCAGGACAATTGTTGAATACAGACTGGGTAAATTAATAATTGACAAATTCACTTATTTTTAATTAAAAAATATATTTACCAGTGTGAATGGCTGTAATTAGTCGTTCTTGATGATATAAGGTTCCCTGGCTGTATCCACATTCGACTTTTCAGAGATATGCTCCCTTGTCAAAGGAAAGGAAAGAGAATAAACCCTACTCTTTGCTGTTTTAATGTTAAACTAAACATTGCACTTATCAAGGAAAGTAATCTATTAATTTAAATTTATCCATTGTACTTATCAAAGAAAGTAATCTATTAATTTAAATTTATCCATTGTACTTATTAAGGAAAGTAATTTATTAATTTAAATTTATCCATTGTACTTATTAAGGGAAATTATCTATTAATTAATTTTATTCATAGCAGTTATCAAGGGAAGTAATATAATTATTTTTAATTAACCATTGTACTTTTCAAGGGAAGTAATCTTATAATTTAAATTGTCCATTATTGCACTTATCAAGGAAATTAATTTTAATATGCTATAGCAGCACTGATCAAGGGAAGTAATCTATTGTTTGAATATTTTGAGAGGCTTAGCTAACAATTCTTTTTATAAAATCTTGGTGAGAACAAGGTTAATTACTAATAACTGTAATATTTTTTTTTCCCCTATTTTTGGGATGCTATTTTATGAATGTCAAAATAGCTGTTTAAATCAAGGGAAATAACTCTATTATTTAAAGAAATGCTGTTTGTATCTAAGAGCGGTAAATATTCATTGAAATAAATATGAATATAATGGATGTAACTATTTCCAGCTATGAAGATTTAAAAAACTTGTTCGAATCAAGGGAAATAACTCTATTATTTCAAGAAATCCCGTTGGAAAGGTGAGTATTGATTGAAATGAATAGGAATCTAAGGGAGATAACTAGTCATCGAATAATAATTTAATACTGTATGTTTTTAATTAGTTTCTGGCAATAATTTTTATAATTTTTTTTTTATTGCAGGTGTAGATAATAATATAAGGTTCCCTGGCTAGATCCATACACTTTTTTCTTTTTAGATTTTTGATGCTAGATTTGGTTGTGGGTGTATAAGGAATATATCATTGATTTCAATCCTGTTGGTGTTTGGGGGTTTTAGCTTTTTTATCAGTACTGATTTTTTTAATCTTAAGTTACCTTGGTCTCTCTCGATTGCTAATATTTTATCTTATATATTTTTATTGGGTTTGTGGGTATGAGGTGCATGATTATGTAGAGGGTTTAATGTGAATGTATATCGTCGCAAGTTTGGTCCGTTCAGCCGAAGCACAAGACACTAAACATTGAGGTGGGGCAAAACTATAAAATAAATCTGTGGATGCAACTAATACATTCTGGCGAGTAGACAGCAGATCTAGTCCAAGCAGATCATTTACTCCAGAGGGAACAGGGTTGCAGCAGGGAATATGGAGTTTATATCTAACTAGCAGGGCTACCCGGCGTTGCTCGGGACCGTATAAACAATGAAAAAACAAAAGCAGATATTGAACATATGTTTTATTCTTAGGGGAGAGGAATCTTTCATCTCAAGTTTTAGCGTTACAAACAAACATTTGTCTTTTATATATATAGATAATGACAGGCTTTTTGGGGCCCCCCCCTCGAACATAACTGATCAGTTGACCAACTTCTAGTGGTCCGTTTGACGTGAAATTTCGATATTTGTCATCCGGGTGATGGGGCTTCGATATGATACCAAATTTGTCAAGTTTGGTTTCGTCTTTCAAAAGTTTTAGCGTTACAAACAAACATACATACACACAGACGTTTGGCTTTTATATATATAGAAGACTAGCAGGGCTACCCGGCGTTGCTCGGGACCGTATAAACAATGAAAAAACAAAAGCAGATATTGAAAATATGTTTTATTCTTAGGGGAGAGGAATCTTTCATCTCAAGTTTTAGCGTTACAAACAAACATTTGTCTTTTATATATATAGATAATGACAGGTTTTTTGGGGGCCCCCCTCGAAGATAACTGATCAGTTGACCAACTTCTAGTGGTCCGTTTGACGTGAAATTTCGATATTTGTCATCCGGGTGATGGGGCTTCGATATGATACCAAATTTGTCAAGTTTGGTTCCGTCTTTCAAAAGTTTTAGCGTTACAAACAAACATACATACATACACACAGACGTTTGGCTTTTATATATATAGACTAGCAGGGCTACCCGGCGTTGCTCGGGACCGTATAAACAATGAAAAAACAAAAGCAGATATTGAACATATGTTTGATTCTTAGGGGAGAGGAATCTTTCATCTCTATGTATTATTTGTTTTATCTACCCTAGGACTGATATTGTTCATGTTTTATCCCTAGCATAGGTAATTTACAGCATGTATATGAAATTGTTTTACCTTAGGGAGAAGAGAACAGGTAATATACAACATAATGTGTCTATATTACATCCCTGGCAACGCCTAGAAACCAGCTAGAACATGTATTTCAGTCAATCTTTATTATATCCTGGGCTATGCCGGGAAACCAGCTAATCTCTTTTTAGTGACTTGACCACCAAAATACCTCCCTAAGTGTGTCCTTTCTTTTGAACTTATTAGATATAGGTATCTAGAAATGTGTGTGAAATTTTGTTGAATGCATTGTTCACTATGATTTTCTTATTGTTCTACACAATATCAACTGTAGCGAAATAACACAGTAAACTTAGTGTAGTGTTAGAATAAAGAGCAAAGGAAAAAATTAGAATCATATTTTGTAATTGCAAATCTAAATTTGCTAGCATGTACCAGTATTTGCCAGGTTGTGGAAATTTGGAACTTATAACATATGTAGTGGCCTTTTCCTAGATACCTATTGCTAAAAATTATACTTTCATTTTGTTAGAAAAATCTCTCTTCAGATGCCCTGCATCATTCAAAATAAAAACAAATATTTTTATAATTGTTTCAGTATATTGCTACACAATGTGAAAGTTTTTAACGTTTGTAAAAAAAATCATGAATGTGCTTATATTGCAAAAAAGAAAATATCAGTGCACAGTATTGAAAGTGTTTGAGATTCAAAAGTCTGTAACATTTCTACTAACTTCATAAGATGTCATGTGAGAAACTGAATTGAATATCAAGACATTATCTGAAGCGTTTTTATTTTGGTGTAACATATGTGTTTACAGTGAACCTTAACTTTTAATAAACAGATTGGTATGCAATGACATAGGCTAAGAATCTTTAAAATATATATAAATTGGAAAAATGTGTGAACAAATGAAAAAAAAATGATCCGCTCCACTTGATGACATCAAGCACAGTAATATTTTAGTGAAGAAAATATGAAATTGATGTTCAGTGATTAGTTTGGATGAATGAGAAAATGTAATTGTTTGATGCATAAAAATAACTCAGTTGCTGTATTTGATATTAAGCAGCAAAATATAGTGATTTGAATATTTGGGAAAACATCAAACCAGATTATGTAAAAAGAAAAAAAAAAGATGAAATTAGAAAATATATATTTTATGTTTATGAGTTCTGCCAATCAAAATTTTGTGGCAGAAATTGGGTGATTACCATGCAATTTTATTTTGGTAAAATTCTTAAATTATTAGAATGTTTATTATAATTTCTAATTAGTGACTTGTTATAATCAAAATCCGCCCTAAAGAGTGTCCTTTCTTTTATTAGGTATCAGAGTAGGTATCAAGATTTCTACTTCTATACAAATGTGATATTTCAGATCTGTACATAAAAAATTTGTTGAATATATAGGTTGAGAATTGTTCTGTGTCGCTCTCTCTCACACACACACGCATTCTCACTTTTATAGATATAATAGATAGATTACTCTAGATATATTTCCATATGTCTGAATACCCTATATACAAATTTTCAAATCTGTAGATAAAAAAATTTGTTGAGTATATAGGTTGAAAATTGTTCTCTCTCTCTCACACACACATTCTCAATTTTAGAGATATAATAGATAGATTATGCTAGATATATTTCCATATGTCTGAATACCCTATATACAAATTTTCTAATCTGTAGATCAAATATTTGTTGAATATATAGGTTGAAAATTGTTCTTACTCTCTCTCTCTCTCTCTCTGGCTACCTCACACACACATTCTAACTTTTATAGATATAATAGATAGATTATGCTAGATATATTTCCATATGTGTGAATACCCTATATACAAATTTTCTAATTTGTAGATAAAAAATTTGTAGAGTGCATAGGTTGAGAATTGTTCTCTCTATCTCTCACACACACACATTCTAACTTTTAAAGATATAATAGATTATGCTAGATATATTTCGATATTTCTGAATACCCTATATATAAAAATTTGTTGAATGTATAGGTTGAGAACTGTTCTCTCTCTCTCTCTCTCTCTCTCTCTCGCTCACACACACACACATTCTCACTTTTATAGATATAATAGAAAGATTATCCTAGATATATTTCTATTTGTATGAATACTCTATATACACATTTTAAAATCTGTAGATAAAGAATTTGTTGAGTATATGGGTTGAGAATTGTTCTCTCTCTCTCTCTCTCTCTCTCTCTCTCACACACACACACACATTCTCACTTTTATAGATATAATAGATTATGCTAGATATATTTCCATATGTCTGAATACCCTATATACAAATTTTCAAATCTGTAGATAAAAAATTTTTTGAGTATATAGGTTGAGAATTGTTCTCTCTCTCTCTATCACACACATTCTCACTTTTATAGATATAATAGACAGATTATGCCAGATATATTAAAATATGTCTGAATGCCCAATATACAAATTTTGAAATCTGTAGATAAAAAATTTGTTGTATACATAGGTTGACAATTGTCCTCTCTCTCTCACACACACACACATTCTCACTTTTATACATATAATAGATAGATTATGCTAGATATATTTCTATATGTCTGAACACCCTATATACAAATGTTCAAATCTGTGGATAAAAAATTTGTTGAATGTATAGGTTGAGAATTTTTATCTCTCTCTTTTTCTCTCTCTCTCTCTCTCGCTATCTCACACACACGCATTCTCACTTTTATAGATAAAATAGATAGATTATGCTAGATATATTTCCATATGTCTGAATACCCTATATACAAAGTTTCAAATCTGTAGATAAAAAATTTGTTGAATATATAGGTTTAGAATTGTTCTCTCTCTCTCTCACACACACACATTCTAACTTTTGTAGTTATAATAGATAGATTATGCTAGATATATTTCCATATGTCTGAATACCCTATATACAAATTTTCTAAACTGTAGGTAAAAAATTTGTTGAGTATGTAGGTTAAGAATTGTTCTCTCTCTCTCTCACACACACACACACACACAAGTTCTCACTTTTATAGATATAATAGATAGATTATGCTAGATATATTTCTATATGTCTGCCTACCCTATATACAAATTTCCAAATCTGTGCCCAAAAATGTGTGGAATATATAGGTTGAGAATTGTTCTCTCTCTCTCTCACACATATTCTCACTTTTATAGGTTATATAGGTTGAGAATTTTTTGCTCTTTCCATCACTCACATTCACACTTTTATAGATATAATACATAGATTATGCCAGATATATTTACATATGTCTGAATACCCAATATACACATTTTCAAATCTGTAGATAAAAAATTAGTTGAATATATAGGTTGAGAATTGTTCTCTCTCTCTCTCTTTCTCTCTCTCTCACACACACATTCTCACTTTTATAGATATAATAGATAGATTATGCTAGATATATTTCCATACGTCTGAATACCCTATATCCAAATTTTCTAATATGTAGATAAAAAATTTGTTGAATATATAGGGTGAGAATTTTCCTTCCTCTCTTTCTCTCTCTCTCTTTCTCACACACACACAAGCTGAAAATTGTTCTCTCTCTCTCTCTGACTCTCTCTCTCTCTCTCACACACACACACATGGTCATTTTATAGATATAATAGATAGGTTATGCTAGATATATTGCTATATGTCTGAATACCCTATATACAAATTTTTAAATCTGTAGATAAAAAATTTGTTGAGTATATAGGTTGAGAATTGTTCTTTCTCTCTCTCTCACACACACATTCTCACTTTTATAGATATAATAGATTATGCTAGATATATTTCCAAATGTCTGAATACCCTATATACAAATTTTCAAATCTGTAAAGATAGAATTTGTTGAATATATAGGTTGAGAATTGTTCTCTCTCTCTCTCTCTCACACACATTCTCACTTTTATAGATATAATAGATAGATTATGCTAGATATATTTCCTTATGTCTGAATACCCTATATACAAATTATCAAATCTGTAGATACAAAATTTGTTGAGTATATAGGTTGAGAATTGTTCTCTCTCTCTCTCTCTCTCACTCACTCACTCACTCACTCACTCACACACACACACACACATTCTACCTTTTATAGATATAATAGATTATGCTAGATATATTTCCATATGTCTGAATACCCTGTATACAAATTTTCAGATCTGTACATAAAAATTAGTTGAATATATAGGTTGAGAATTGTTCTCTCTCTCTCTCTTCTCTCTCTCTCTTTCACACACATTCTCACTTTTCTAGATATAATAGATAGATTATGCTAGATATATTTCCATATGTCTGAATACCCTATATACAAATTTTCTAATCGGTAGATAAAAAATTTGTTGAATATATAGGGTGAGAATTGTACTTACTCTCTCTCTCTCTCTCTCTCTCTCACGCACACATTCTCACTTTTATGGATATAATAGATAGATTATGCTGGATATATTTCCATATGTCTGAATACCCTATATACAAATGGTCAAATCTGTAGATAACAAATTTATTGAATAGATAGGTTGAGAATTGTTCTCTCTCTCTCTCTCGCAACCTTACACACACAACCACACGCAAACATTCTGACTTTTATAGATATAATAGATCGATTATGCTAGATATATTTCCATATGTCTGAATACCCAATATACAAATTTTCAAATCTGTAGGTAAAAAATTTGTTGAATATATAGGTTGAGAATTGTTCTCTCTCTCTCACACACTCACATTCTCACTTTTATAGATATAATGTATAGATTATGCTAGATATATTTCTATATGTCTGAATACCCTATATACAAAGTTTAAAATCCGTAGATAAAAATACGTTGAGTATATAGGTTGAGAATTGTTCTCTCTCTCTCTTACGCACACACACACACACACACACACACACACACACACATTTTCACTTTTATAGATATAATAGATAGATTATGCTAGATATATTTCCATATGTCTGAATACCCTATATACAAATTTTCAAATCTGTAGATAAAAAATGTATTGAATATATAGGTTGAGAATTGTTGTCTCTCTCTCTCTCTCTCTCTCTCTCTCTCTCTCTCTCTCTCTCTGGCTACCTCACACACACACACATTTTCACTTTTATAGATATAATAGATAGATTATGCTAGATATATTTCCATATGTCTGAATACCCTATATACAAACTTTCAAATCTGTAGATAAAAAATTTGTTGAGTATATAGGTTGAGAATTGTTCTCTCTCTCTCACACGAAACTGTGCGCTCGGCTTCTTCCCCCCTTCCCACCCCAAATGCTTGGGAAACTGTGCACTGTTTTTGTTGGTTTTCAAGCTGCCTCTTCCCCCCCCACACACACACAGTTTAACAGTAGTAGGAGGTCAAGAGAAAGAGGGTGAGAGAGAGAGAAGAGTAAGTTGGTGAGAGAGAGAGAAAAGAGAAAGAGGGTGTTGGTTTTATATTTTTATTATCGTCTAATATTTTGAAAGCTGAATTTCTAATAAAATGTGCATCTATAGGAGATAATGCCTGGGAATGTGTTCCTCCCCCCCACAGTTTAACAGTGGTGTGACGTCAAGAGAAAGAGGGTGAGAGAGAGGGAAGAGTAAGTGGGTGAGAGAGAGAAAGAGAGAGAAAAAAAAAGAAAGACGGTGTTGGTTTTGTGAAAAAAGTTGTTATTTACAATTGTTCGCATTCTTGGCCTTTTGGTCAAGATCAAAGTGTAGTATCTGTTCTTCAGATGCTGCACTTCTATTTCTTGTTCTCTTTCGGTGGAGGAGAAATCCTCCACGACTGAGACAATTTTTATTTTTGTACCTTTTCTCCACGTTAAAAAACGACCCTGGTGTCTAACTCTGTCCCGTGGGGAGGCATAGTAAATAGGTACAATTGTTCGCCATTAGTGGATGTTGACGTCACGTCACGTGACATGACTAAGCGTTTTTTTTTTTTAGTATGAATAACATTTTTTGTTTTAATTATAAAGTCTACACTTAATTTTATAGAAAATGATGTATATATAATAGAAAAAAAAAATTACTGGTTTTGTTGGATTCAAGTGGATCCCCCCCCTCCAGTTTAAGAGATAGCAGGTCACGTGGTAATATACAAAATGGCTAGCGTAAATATAAAGATCGGTTTTTTTATCGACGAATATTTTGAAAGCTGAATTTTTTTTTATTCCTGTACATTTTTTCCTGATATTTTTCGTTAAAACTCTTGTATAAATACTATTTTTAACCAGTTAAATACGTTGGAGACATTGTCATGGAGTTTAATAATCTCTAGAACAAAGCAGAAGAGAAATTACAAAAGTATCGGTAAAACAAAGTGTTTGTTTACATTTGTTCGCCATTACTGGATGTTGACGTCACGTCACGTGACATGACTAAGCGTTTTTGGATTATGTAATATTAACATTAAAATAACATTAAAATGACAGGTTTTTTTGGGGGCCCCCCTAGGAGAGAAATGATCAGTTCACCCCCTTTTAATGGTCCGTTTGGTGTGGAATTTCGATATTTGTCATGCGGGTGATCAAGGTTCAATATGATACATAATTTGTCAACTTTGGTTGTGTCTGTCAAAAGTTTGAGCTGACGTCACGTCACGTGACACGTATTGAATAACGTTAAAATGACAGGTTTTTTGGGGGGCCCCCCTAGGAGAAAAACGATCAGTTGACCCCTTTCTACTGGTCCGTTTGACGTGAAATTTCGATATTTGTCATCCGGGTGATCAAGGTGCAATATGATACCAAATTTGTCAACTCTGGTTCCGTCTTTCAAAAGTTTTAGCGTTACAAACAAACATACATACATACATACATACACACCGATTTTTGCCTTTTATATATATAGATGGTACAATGCTATAGATGTTTACGAGAAAACACTTTACTGACTCCAGCAAACACTAGGGACCCATATTCCAAGTGGGGAAAAATCAATTCATGAGGAATTTGGTAGCTCATGATACGTAACATTTTTTTTGTAGTTTTTAAAGGAAAGCAGCTTAGTCTTAGTAGCATTAAATGTTACCATTTTATTACAGGCTGAAAGTCATTTTTTAGGGTTTCTACCATTTTGACTCTACAACTGCTTTTAACAATTATTTTCTATTTCTAATAATTATGTGTGTAAATTGTGCTAAGTCCCTTTCTTTTGGAGACGAAGGGAGCACCTTGGCTATCCGGAACGGATAAGAGGAACCCAAGTTGAGGACACTGTGTGTGTGTGTGTGTGTGTGTGTGTGTGTGTGTGTATATATATATATATATATATATATATATATATATATATATAATTTGAGGTTGCTATTTTTCAAAAGTAGAGTAACCAGTGAAATATAATGAGGTTAATACAAGAGTGCTCAATACAGAAATAGAGCAAGTTACATTTTAAATTTGTCTTTACATAAGCAGTAGTTTGTTGCTACACTGTCATGAGCATGTCTCTGGTTAATAAATACTAGTAGACCGAAACATGCTCATGGCTGTGTAGCAACAAACTACACACACACGAATACATAATACTATATTCAATAAGCTATTGCTATGATTACATCACTGGTAAATAGCATTGTTTATGTTACATATCACCAACTTTTTAAGATGGAAAGGAAGACAAAGAGAGAAGGAAAGAGAATCGAAAGTGAAATAACCTACGGTGTATGGGTGAAGTGGAGATCAAACTTGTTATCATACCAACAGCTGTTAATGATTCGGTCAGGAGAGAAGGTGTGGGTGATTAAAAGGATGGGTGTATAACCGGCAAATACAAATTGCGAAGGCTGTTGCAAAGAAAGTGTGCTCCCTTTACAAAACTACTCCCACCTGAGAGTATCTTGTACCTCTATAAGGCCACCATGTGCCCATGCATGGAGTATTGTTGCCACATCTGGGCTGATGCATCTACCTCTAGTCTCTTCCTCTTGGATAGCATCCAGGAAAGAGTATCCAATCTAATAGGTCACACTTTGTCAACTAGGCTCAAACCTCTGTTCCATCGTCGCTATGTTGCATCCTTGTGCCTGGTTTACAAGTATTTTAATGGAATGTGCTCTGGTGAACGCATTTTACATACCCCCTCGACGTATATATCCTCGACAAACCTGCTTAGCAACAAAATCACACCCCTTCACTGATGAGGTCCCCAAATGTCAGAAAGTTTTCTATTCTAATATCTTCTTCCCTTGAACGGCTAGACTAATGATCCGGTCAGGAGAGAAGGTGTGGGTGATTTAAAGGATGGGTGTGTAACAGGCAAATAAAAATTCCGAAGGCTGGTTGTTTTTGTTTTACGGCATATCAACCCTTTTCAGGTTATTTAATGCCGAATCGAGTGATTTTGAAGAAGAATCTTTTAATAGAATATATATTTTTTCTTTTTTTTTGTTGTTTTCAAGTCGGTTTCTATTTAGCCCATAGTTGAGACGCTAACAGGTACTACCACTCTGGGTCAGAGTGGACCTGGGAGCAATGAAAATTAAGGGGTAGCTTCACACTCCCCAAAGCCTGCATGCTAGGACCTCACCATCAGATATATTTTAAAGTCATATCTAGGGCCAAGAGAGAAGAAAAGAGAATCGAAAGTGAAATAATATATGGTGTAGAGTTGAAGTTACCTTCCATTTATGCCGACATTCTACTACAAGCTTGTACCAATTTTATGTTATTGCTTTTAAATATCTTTGATTCATTTTTCAGTTGACAAACAGCTTATGATGAATAAAAAACCAAGTTACGCTATTCTACAGTATGCGTCATGGAATATTGCTGTGAATCATCATATCGGTGTCGTAGCAGCGGAGATGAGAACAAAGTCATATCCTTGGAATCAGATCATCGAATATTGCCTTAAAATTGTTTTAACAAATGACTCTGATTCTAAAACAATTGGAATCAGCGTTCCAGCTGAAATGTCTTCAGATTTGTCAGAATTCTGTCAAAGTGTTTGGACCGTAGTCGAAAATTTTCCTCAGACTCATGAAAGACCAATCTGCATTCTGCTTTTAGTAGAGAAGGATAAAATGAAATTGGAAATTATCGAAATCATGAAGAAAATCTCAGCTCCAAAGCCGAAAATCCCTTCAAGTAAGTCAATTAATTATTTTCTGTTTTTTTTTCTTTTTTTCTTCTGTCTTTATCACCACTTATAAAGGCCAAAAGCCTCTCAAGAATAAAGCTTAATCTAATAGATTGATTGAAGAATATTATGAGATTTCCCACAGGAAAGACATTGCGAGCCCGTCCTTACTTTATTGTTATTTTCATGGGAAGTGCTCATCTCAGCTCCAATCTATGGTCTTCCCTCACTAAACCGTCATGAAAAACACTCGTCTAGCTGAAACCACTATCAATAATTTCCCCCACTCTTTATCTGTGCCTAAACCTAAACGTAGATTCCATGAACAAAGTTTCTTTCTTAGAACTGCATGCCTGTGGAACTCTCCTCCGTTTCCTTGCTTTCTAGTTGATTACATTATGGTCATTTTCAAGTCCAATGTTAACAAGTTCTTGATGAGCCATCCCCTTAAGTAATCCAATTTACCAAATTTCCACTATTAACGATTACTATGATATTGTCCTATTGACTAATATACACTCATTAACCCTTATCCTTAAGTGGCCTCCAGGCCTTGATAATTGGTGACGCTTTTGTAAAAAAAAAATTTAATTAGGTAAATTATAGCATTTTAAACAAAAGCAAGCAATTACTAAGATATTGTCCCATTGACTACTATACACTCATTAACCAAGGCCAAAAGCCACTCAAGAATAAAGGTTAATCCAATAAATTGATTGGAGAATATTATGAGATTTAATTAAGTTCTGGGCATTTTAAACAAAAAGCAAATGACAAAAAGCAGTAGAAAAAAAAATGCAACAAATAATTGTTACTAAAGATAAGTTACTCTTCTACCTACTTGTAAAAGTTTTTTTCTGGTTTAACTTATTTTAAAGCGTTTTTTTAGTTCAGTACAAAACTAATACTAGTACTAACTCTGACTGATATTAGACAGTGATATGAAGTCACAATAATCTTACACTCGGGTCTTGTTGGGGTATCTGACGAAGATTTTCTTTTTTTGCATTTTCGCCCCAAACAAGACAACAGTGCCACTTTAATGTAGGGAGCTACTATCCGGGACATAAGTTGCTGGTATACTATGAAGGGAGTTGAGCAGCAAGTTGTCTGTTCGCATTACACTTGAACTTCTGTATGTCAGTACAGTTGAGGGAAGCAGGAAACCGGAAGGGAATTCCAAAGTCTAGCAGTTTTGGGGAAGAAAGTATTAGAGTAGAAGACTTTCTTACGTCTAGGGATCTCTACTGTGAAGGGGTGAGATTTTGCTGCTTGTTGGGTTTGTTGGGGATTTTTACGTGGAGCGAGTACAAGGGCTTGTAGTTCATTAAAATACTTGTAGAACACGCAGAGGGATGCGAATTTTTGTCGATGGGAATATGGTTGAAGCTTAGATGACAGTTCCGGACCTTTCAGGTTAGTGACTCTCTTTTGAACTGTGTCCAGGAGTGTAGGCACTCTGCTTTTATTGAGTACTAGCGAGGGGTACCCGGCGTTGCCCGGGTGTTTTTCGGGGTATGTGAAAAAAAAACAGGTGCCGGTGAAAATAGTAAAGTGTGAAAACAAAAAAAAACAGGTGCTCGTTTTTTATTGACGTGACGGCGATAGGTATTCAGCAGTGAGAATGTTGTGCGGGGACATTTTTTGATGAGGTCAATAAATCGGTTTGTTTGTTTTCAAAAACCCGCTCCCCCGTCTGATATGACGAAGTCGACATTGAACAAACTGGCTCTGGGCCTGTGATTAGAGTCGAGGTTCGCTGTTTTATACTGAAAATCGAATGTAACGCGTGCTGATGCGGGAAATGTGGAATAATTAATGTTTGAAAGTGAATAAAATTAAATAGACAGGCGAGCTCCGTGGGTAACTCTGAGATATTACAATTTATAGATGATATAAAAAGTTTTAAGAAGTTGTGAAGCGAGCAAGCGGTTCTCTGAAAGAAGCCTTTTGTGGACATGGAGGAAAAGCGTACATACATACACACATACATTTTCGTTTTTATATATATAGATTTTATTGATTCAATAATAATGTAAGAGAGTAAAGGTGATTGGCTATTCCCTTGGAAGATTCCTCTTTGGATTTTACAGTAGGGATTGTTACAGTTCTACATTAGTGTGTTTTACACACATATATATATATATATATATATATATATATATATATATCTCCTTGATTAACGGATGGATCTGATACCAAAATAACCATGGTAATCAATCAAAGGCTTTCATGAACAACACTTGTCTAACTGAAACCACTATGTGTGTTATACCGGTTTTACTGATGGCACCAGCCAAGTACTTCCCAGGATGGAATACTGCTGCCACATCTGGGCAGGAGCTGCTAAAAACAGCCTATCCTGCCTTGACAGAGTACAAAATAGACTTCGTGGCTTAGTGGGGATGCCCTTTTCTTTTCCCTGCAACCTCTCTCCCACAGAAGAGATGTTGCGAGCCTATCTTTGTTTTATCGTTATTTCTATGGCAGGTGCTTGTCTGAATTTCAATCTCTGGCCCCCCCTCGCCAATCTTTTACAAAAAACCCGTCTAGCTGAATCCACTGTCAAAAATTTTCCCCACTCTTTATCTGTGCCTAAATCAAAACGTAGATTCCATGAACAAAGCTTCTTTCTTAGAACTGCACGCCTGTGGAACTTTCTTCTGTCTGCCTGCTTCCTACTTGACTACAACCTGGATGTCTTCAAGTCCAACGTAAATAAATTCCTAATGAACCGCCCCCTTAAGTAAACACTTCATTAAATCTCCACACTAACGTACTGTACTTGCAATAATCTTTATCCCAGAGTGGCTTCCGGGCCTTGATAAGTGGTGACCAACGTGAAAACAACAAAAAAAAACAAATTAATCGTATATTATATAGTCGAGGGTATATAATGTGTTAGATGTTGAGACATTATGTTGAACAAAGATGGCGGCAGTAAATCAAATCGACGAAGAATCAATGCAGTCACGATTTCGAGTGTTGAGTAATTCTTAGTAACAAAGATGGCGGCAAAGAATCAATGCAGTTTCGATCTTGAGTCGTTCCGACTGCGAACTGATTGAATCCATTTTAGTGTTAAGTAGTTCCTAGTAACAAAGATAGCGGCGAAGAATCAATACAGTCACGATTCAGTCTTTTAGAGAGAGGCTGACGGCGAACTGATTGAATCCAAAGTTCGGCATTTTTTATAATAACTTTTGAAGCTTCTGATTGGTTGATTGTTATAAAAACGATCATCGAAATTATTGATATCATACTATCATTAGTACTCAGAAACATTTTAACATAATCTTCGTCATCAAGCTAAATTTGCATGTTGAATTAGATAGAGAAAGCTCAGTATATATATATATATATATGATGTCTCGTAATATGTTCATTTTGTGTAAAATTGTTTGTTGTCTAAACAGAATATGGGCCATATTTGTATATAACATTATATATATATATGTTAGAAACATAAACAGCTCTAATAAAATCTTTGTAAAAGCAGATAAAACAAGAAACTTTTATAAAATAGATAAGCAAGAATATAACAAACTAATCACAGAAAACATTACAAAATACTACAAAAAAACTAGACACAAACAAATGCGATTACATAGATATAATAAATACTGAAAGTAAACAAATTACCGATAAACTAAGAATTAGCGATAAAGTTGGCAAATTGAAACCTAGAGTCATACATTCTGCTTAAAGACCACAAATGGGACTTTAATAATAATCCCAGCACCCGCCTGATAAACCCAACTAAACCAGAAATAGGTAGAATTAGCAAAACTATACTTTCTAGAGTAAACAAACAAATCAAAGAAGACCTAGAACTAAACCAGTGGGCAAATACTACTGAAGCGATCACCAGGTTTAAAAATATAGAAAACAAAGATAAATGTACGTTCATACAGTTTGACATCATAGACTTTTATCCCTCGATATCCGAAGAACTTTTTAACATTTCCCTAGAATTTGCCGAGGCATACACTGATATATCCTCAGAAGAAATCAACATAATTAAAAAATGTAGAAAATCAGTTCTAATAAATAACAATAACCAATGGATAAAAACTAAAATGAAAAATTCATTCGATTTGGCGATGGGTGCCAGAGACTCTGCAGAGGCATCAGATCTTGTGGGATTATTCATTCTATATACCCTCACAAGCATATTCGATGCTACGGATATCGGCCTATATAGAGATGACGGACTAGCTATAATAAAAAACTCCAACAAAGTCAAGGGAGAAAACTTTAAGAAAATCATACACAAAGAAATGAAAAAGTTAGGCCTAAAAACGGACATATCAGCTAACATAAAAATAACAAACTTCCTGGACGTCACGTTAAACTTAGATAAAAACACATATGAACCATACTTAAAAGATAACACTACTCCAATTTACGTAAACCCTAAGTCCTACCACCCACCATCAATTATAAAACATATTCCTAACTCGATTGTAAGTAGACTCAGTAATAACTCAAACGATGAAAATGCATTTAACAGGTCATCCAATATTTACGAAACTGCCCTAAAAAATAGTGGATACAAAAATATGGATATTAAATATAAGCAACAAAACATCAACAACTATAATAAAATTAAAAACAGAAGAAAAAGAACTATAATTTGGTATACGGCCCCATACAATCAAATGTTAAAAACAAAACTTGGCAAGAAATTTCTAGATCTTATTGAAAAACACTTTCCCGCAACCAACCCCTTACACAAAATCTTCAATAAAAATACCTTGAAGTTATCTTACAGTTGTTGCGAAAATTTAGAGATGATAATTAAGGCACATAATAACAAAATACTAAATGAAAACAATGTAAACAACAACAAAATAAACAATAAAAAAAGTAGACACCATGACAGAAATAAAACCAACACTAGCAGAAATAATAATAATAATAATAATAATAATAATAATAATAATAATAATAATAATAATAATAATAACAAACCAACCCCGGACAAGAACAACCATACCATAAATAAAAATACTAATAACGAACAAGATAAATGCAATTGTAGACACCGCACACTTTGCCCAGTCCAAAATAAATGTCTAACAAAAAGTGTAGTTTATCAAGCAACAATATTTGCGAAAGAAAACCCGAATAACAAGAAATATTACATAGGCATGACTTCCTTAGATTTCAAAACCCGATACTATGACCACAAAAGCACATTCAAAAATAAAAAACACTGTATAAAAACAACACTAGCGAATAAATACTGGGAACTCAAAGAAAGCGGACATTCGCCGGTAGTCGAATGGAAAATAATGAGACAAGCTACCACATGCAGACATTTAGACGACCCATGTAAATTATGCCTCCATGAAAAATTTTCTATCCTGTATTTTAAAGAACCTCAAAATCTATTAAACTGTAGGCGGGAAATAGCAAACAACTGTGTTCACAAAATAAAACTTACTCTAGGATAGCGATACAAAATAGCTTTAAAACTAATAATAACAATAGAAAACAAACAAATAAATAAATTAAATAAACATGAATATACATAAACGATCACACACACACATATATATATATATATATATATGTATATGTATATATATATATATACATATATATATATATATGTATATATATGTGCATTATTGTGTACACATAGGTATATTTATAAAAAAAAAAAAAAAAAAAAAAAAAGGAGAACGGCCACCTAAAACCACTAACCTAGTTCTAAAACAGATCCTTTGTTTGATAAAATGCATGCCCATTGGCTGATAGGAAGGGGCGCGATGGATACTAGAAAGCTTATTGGCCAACTAGAAATCTTCAACATATATAAAAAAAAGAAGCAACGACAGAATTCGCGCATAAGCCTGATGAATCCTATAGTTGGATGAAACGCAGAATATTCAGTGTAGCTTAATCGCCATATATATTTTATAAATTACTAACTAGCTCTACCTACGTATTGAGCACTTTTGAAGTAAATACTTAAAGTTTACGCATAAATCTATACTTTCGTATATTAAATTTATGTGAATAAATGAAGTAGTTATATATATATATATATAAGAACAAGTAGTTAAAAAACACTTTGAAAAAGTTTTATCGAGCTTTTACATCTGGTCGAGATTACTTTATAAATATTAATTCTTTAATATTTATAATTTACTTTAGTTTTACCATCTTGGATCATTTTGGTAAACTGAACTGTAATTCTTATTTTATATATATATATATATATATATACGCAATGACAAACAGTCTGTTTATTTAACAAATTCATCACACAGTCAGGAGTGGGGGGGGGTTGACCCATCCTTTGCTTGGAAAGCTGCACGCTCTTTGATTACAGTTCTCGAGCTGCTGGTCCCATTGCTTCTAAGAAGAGGTTTATTCGTCGGACTGGCTTATCCACTGATCTGTCTGGGTCTGCTCCAAAACTTAGACTGACTCAAAATCTCAATTAGCTGGCTGTTTCCGTCATTCACCAAACAACACGCATACTTTAACTCGTCAGCTCAAAATTTCTAAACTATTGTTCACCTATTTTGTTTATACTTACTCGCACAATTATAAACATTTTTTTATTTCAAAAAAAACATTTTTAGATGTTGATTCTTTCCAAAATTCTTATCTAACTATTTTTCCAAAATATAATTCTTAAACATAACAAATTATATGACAATCGATGACAAGGTTGGAGTGCTCTAAACGCACTCTTTATCTGTGCCGTAATCTAAATGAACTTTCTTGTGGAACTCTGTTCCGTTTTCCTGCTTTACAGCTGATTTTTTTTTTTTTTTTTTTTTTTTTTTACACATTGATCACCACTTATCAAGGCCCGGAAGCCACTCAGGGATAAGGGTTATTGCAAGTACATTACCTTAGTGTGGAGCTTTGATGAAGTGTTTACTTAAGGGGGCGGTTCATTAGGAATTTGTTAACATTGGACTTGAAGACATCCAAGTTGTAGTCCAGAGGGAAGCAGGCAGACGGAACAGAGTTCCACAGGCGTGCAGTTCTAAGAAAGAAGCTTTGTTCATGGAATCCGCGTTTTGATTTAGGCACAGATATAGAGTGGGGGGAATTACATATCTTGATGAACCATCCCCTTAAGTAATCCAATTTATCAAATTTTCACTGCTAATCATTACGACAATATTGTTCCATTGACTACTGTACCCTTATTAACGCTTATCCTCTAGTGGCATCCAGGCCTTGATAACTGGTGACTTATGCTTAGGTTTCTCTGTCTCTTCCTAAGGATGGTCTAATTAATCAACAACTGGCTTTTGGTGCCTAAATATTTCCTCCTGCTTGTTCTTTTCCCAGGTATCCTCTGGAGGAGAGTTATTGATAGATGATGTTTGCAGTGAAGAGCATGTAGGTCGTAGCGAGAGTAGATGGTGTTGTGTGTCAAACTTAGTGACTTCCATTAACAGAATGTGCACCTGTATGCTAAAAAGTGAGTTGGTGCGTTTTAGGTGCAGTCTGGTTAACGGAGGCCCTCCCCATACACACACATACATACACATACATACACACACATACATACACATACACACACATAATACACACACATACATACACATACACACATATACACACATACACACACATACACACATATAAAAAGAAAAACGCACATGGGGAGTTTTAGTAGAGTAAAAGAGAAAGAGAGAGTCAATTGGAGTTGAAGTTGGTAGATAGTCAGACTTGAGTTACTTTCGAAACCAGAAGGATCAGAGGAAAAATGCCTTGATGGAAAAAAATGCAAGAAAGTTTCAGTCAGCAATGCAAAGGGTTCCCCAGGTTACCAGGAAATCGGCATTGTGTTTTCATCTTACATGCTTTTTGCAGCTCATTGACCAGTGATGGGAAGGATTATATTGACCAATTTCTACTGTACACTCTTTAACCCTTATCCTTGAGTGGCCTCTGGGCCTTGATAATGTGGTGATGCCTTTGTAAAAAAAAAAAAAAAAAAAAATCCCAGAAGAGACCAGATAACAGAAAAAAAGGTATGATGAACTTTATCGTGTATACACACACACACACACACACACACACACACACACACACACACACACACACACACACACACACACACACACACAGAGTATCCTGTACCTCTGTTTTGTATCAGTAACACGGTTAACGTGCTACTGGTTTAAACCCAACTTACTTGTGTCAGGTGCAGAAAGATCAAGGGCTGACACATCAAACTCCATTGACAGAGTGTGCACCTACATGCTAAAATGTGAGTCAGGGAAACAGGAACCCAGAAGGGAATTCCAAACTCTAGCAGTCCTAAAGAAGAAAACTATTAGAGTAGAAGGCTTTCTGGCAGTTGGGGATCTCTACTGTGTAGGGGTGGAATTTTGCTGCTTGTTGGGTTTGTCAGGGTATTTATGTCGAAGGATTGCAAGTGCTTGTTGTTCATCAGAGCACTTACCATTAAAATACTTGTAAAACAGGCAGAGGGATGCAACATTTTGTCGATGGAGCAGAGGCTGAAGCCTAGCTGACGGTTGGTGACTCTTTTTTGAACCCTGTCCAGGAGTGAAAGACTAGTAGCAGATGCATGAGTCCAAATGTGACAACAGTACTCCGTACATAGTCGAATGGTAGCCTTGTAGAGGTACTAGATATTTTCAGGCATGATTAACTTCTAGAACAATAGAGAAAGCCTACCTTCCTTGCAGCAGCCACAGCAATGCCCTCGATTTATCTGTTCCAACTCATGTTCCCTGTGAACGTTAAGCTAAGGAGTTTGAACAAAGTACTTTCAGGCAATATATCATTAGCCAATTGATTGATGGTTAAGAAGGTTTCTTGTAGTTATTAAAGGAAATAAACTTAGTCTTGACAGCATAGAATGGTACCTTCCATTTTTGTCCCCCTTCCACTACAGGCTGGAGGTCTTCCTCTGGGGTTTCTGCTCTTGCCTTGGTATATGTTCATTTGTTTCTCCCTCGTATCTCTTATAGAGCGTAGTGTCATCAATAAATGTACCCATCTCTGAGACAATTTTATCAGCAAATTAATTATCCAGTCCTTTAATAATTACAGAACTGAAAAACTTCTCCAATGAATCGCCAAGCAAATGCTTTTCTATAGTCATACGTGAACTTTTTTTTTTTTTTTTTACATGGGTGTCACCGCTTATCAAGGCCCAGAGGCCACTCGAGGATAAGGGTTAATAGGTATACATTAGTCATTGTGATTTTAGCATAGTAAACATTAGTGGGAATTTTGTAACTTCGATTACTTAGGAGGACGGTTCAATCGTTATAATAGTTATAATATAATATAATAATATAATAGTTATTCAATACTTAAATAATAAACTCTAAATATTTATGTAGTATTTTATTTACACTATTAACAAAATTATTACATTATTATTTAATTAATTTATTTTAAATTACTTTATATATTAATTAGCAGGTTGCCCGGTCATAATATATGCATAAACTGTGCACTTCTTATAAGTAAGAAAAATACTTTAGCTGAAATCAAAACCAAAACCAAAAGCTGGCTTGATATGATCTTTTAAAAAATGTTTTCAAAAGCTGTTATGTGAAACAGTTTAGAAACCAAGCACTAATTTTTCAATTTTTTAAACTCCTTAGCAACCCTCTTTTCTGGATGAAAACCAATTAAAAAGTTCTCCACATGTCTATACACCAAATTTCAATAAAAATTTTGTTGAGTATATAGGTTGAGAGTTGTCCTCAACTCACTTTTATAGATATACTAGCAAGGGGTACCCGGTGTTGCCCGGGTGTTTGTAGGTGTGTGTGTAAAAACCCGAAAATGTGAAAAAAAAACAGGTGCCCGTAAAAAAAAAAACGAAGCGTTGACGACGCGCAGTTGGAAAATAGTAAAGTGTGAAAAAAAACAGGTGCACGTTTTTGATTGATGTGACGCAGTTACGATTTTTTGCGGGACAGTTTTTAAATAAATAAATAAATAAATTGGTTTGTTTGTGTTTAACTAAGTTCGGGGAAAAACAGCTCACTGTTTATTAGGGTGAGTGTCTCGTCTCCAAATGAAAGCTACCGTCTGATATGACGAAGTCGACATTGAACAAATGTTACTTAACTCTCTAGAGATCACTGGCTCTGGGCTGGTGATTAGAGTAGAGTTTCGCTTTTTTTTATGCCGAAAACCGAATGTAACGTTTGAAAGTCAATAAAATTAAATAGACAGGCGAGCTCCGTGGTTAAGTGTGAGATATTACAATTTATGGATAATATAAAGAGTTTTAAGAAGCTGCGAAGCGAGCAAGCGCTTCTCTGAAAGAAGCCTATTGTGGACATTGAGGAAAAGCGTACATACATACATACATTTTCGCTTTTATATATATAGATAAATATAGGAGAGAATATTTAAAAAAACCAAGTTGTATTAATTTATACTATTTCAGTTAGATAAATTCAGTAAACACTGAAATGCAAATTAAGCCGGAAAAATATAATCACCATCTTTATATAAAAACAAAAGTCAAGAAGCTAGCTAAGGATCAACAATAATTCAAGAACATAACTGTCCTATAACCTGAAAATTATAGTTATTGTCTCCTTAGCTAGCCTCTACACTGGTTTTTACAGAGGTTGACTAATTTTTTGGTCTAGTTTTCGTTTAATCTTCACTGTTATTAGCTAAAAAACATTGTTTAAGTAAAAAAAAAATAAATAAATAAAAAATGAAAGTAATGCCAAAACAATGCTGAAACTCATTTCAGTCCAGATAATTCACATAAAAAAATAAAATAAAAAATAAATGAAATAAAAATAAATAAAATAAAAAAAATAAATAGAATTTTAAAAAATAATAAAAAATAAATAAAATAAAAAAAATGAAATAAAAAATAAATAAAATTTTTAAAAATTATAAAAAATAAATAAAATAAAAAATAAATAAAATAAAAAATAAATAAAATAAAAAATAAATAAAATAAAAAATAAATAAAATAAAAAATAAATAAAATAAAAAATAAATAAAATAAAAAATAAATGAAATAAAAAATAAATAAAATAAAAAATAAATAAAATAAAAAATAAATGAAATAAAAAATAAATAAAATTTTAAAAAATAATAAAAAATAAATAAAATGAAAAATAAATAAAATAAAAAATAAATAAAATTTTAAAAATATAATAAAAAAATAAAATTTTAAAAAATAAATAAAATAAAAATAAATATAATAAAAAATAAATAAAATTTTAAAAAATAAATAAAATAAAAAAAAATAAAATAAAAAAAAAATAAAATTTCAAAAAAATAATAAAAACTAAATAAAATAAAAAATAAATTAAATAAAAAATAAATAAAAATTAAAAAAAAACAAACTTTCCATAGAGTGTGAGTAAGAAATAAAAAGTTAAATTTCCACTTCCTTTCAAATTACGCCGTAGGAATAGAAAATGTGTCATAAACGCATGCCAGGGATTTTATCTCTCAGCACCAGAATCAAAGTCTAGACCATTCTTGTAATCACCTTTTCCTGCTAATTGCAGTATGAGGGTGGCCCTGTGCAGTTCTAGGAGGTACACCCTTCCAGGCCCTTCTCTTTGAAAAGGAGACTTTATTGCTAATCGCCAGCGGCGTCCCTAATAGTGAATTCTGATGGGGCTGGGCTGTCCTGGCACTTGTGGATCAGTGTGCCCCGCTTTCCAACCCTTGTATCGCATTTCTCACAGTGGGAGAGAAATACCCATTCGCCTTGTGATGAAACTGAGGAAAGTGTAAAAAAAAAAATAAAAAATAAATAATATGAAAAAAAACCAAAAAAAACGTAAATTATTTTTCACTGTTTGCCTGGTTTACCCAGAGTTTCTATTCACTTTTCTCCCCATGAGGGCTGAGACAAGACAGTTGATGTGCTACAAATAATTCACATAAAAAAAAAATAAATAAATAAAAAAAAAAAAAATAAAAAAAAACTTTCCACAGAGTGTGAGTTTCCACTTCCTTTCAAATTACGCCGGAGAAATAGAAAATGTGTCATAAACGCATGCCAGGGATTTTATCTCTCAGCACCAGAATCAAAGTCTAGACCATTCTTGTAATCACCTTTTCCTGCTAATTGCAGTTATAGATAAATAGATGATTGCTTGTTTTTAAAACCATAATCGATTCAACTAAAAAAGTGGGTTTAGAAACTATCATGAAAGGTACTACAAAGGCCTAAGTTTCAATAGTCTAGTAAAAAGTAGTCATAATCCATAATCATGAGAGTATTCTACCAATAGGAAGTTTGGAAGGATGCATGTACGCTAGTTGATAGCTTTTTTTCTGAATTGACAAAATAGGGGTGAACTTAAATCTCTCAAAGGGGCTTTTCAAAAAACATAAATAATTTTTTATATCTACAGACACTCATTATGCAATCATCAATGCAGGAACTGATAATTATCATTATGAATATTAGACAATTGTGTGTGTGGGTGGGTGTGTGTGTGTGTGTGTGTGTAGATGCAAATTACATTAACTTTGTCGTCTCAATTAAAACTTGTTTCCAAATTGCAGATGTCACAAATGATCGATGTGTAGTTGATGTCATAAGTGGATTGATCACTGAAGTAAACGTAAGTATTTTCAACTTTTTTGAATTTCCTAATCTTCTTGGCTCATTTTTTTTTGTATCTTCATTTTTTTTGTATCTTCATTTTTTTTTGTATCTTTATTTTTTTTGTATCTTCATTTTTTTTGTATCTTCATTTTTTTTTGTATCTTCATTTTTTTTGTATCTTCATTTTTTTTTTGTATCTTCATTTTTTTTTGTATCTTCATTTTTTTGTATCTTCATTTTTTTTGTATCTTCATTTTTTTTTGTATCTTCATTTTTTTGTATCTTCATTTTTTTGTATCTTCATTTTTTTGTATCTTCATTTTTTTGTATCATCATTTTTTTTGTATCTTCATTTTTTTTGTATCTTCATTTTTTTTGTATCTTCATTTTTTTTGTATCATCATTTTTTTTGTATCTTCATTTCTTTTTGTATCTTCATTTCTTTTTGTATCTTCCTTTCTTTTTGTATCTTCCTTTCTTTTTGTATCTTCATTTCTTTTTGTATCTTCATTTCTTTTTGTATCTTCCTTTCTTTTTGTATCTTCATTTCTTTTTGTATCTTCATTTCTTTTTGTATCTTCATTTCTTTTTGTATCTTCATTTCTTTTTGTATCTTCATTTCTTTTTGTATCTTCATTTCTTTTTGTATCTTCATTTCTTTTTGTATCTTCGTTTTTTTGCATCTTCATTTCTTTTTGTATCATCAGCATTAGAAACCTTCTCACATTTATTTTTTACTTTCGCAAAAGGGAACAATGTGGAGAAATATATCATAAAAACTATAAAGGACTCTAATCAAAAATATTTAAATGTTCGTAGTGAGTGTCTAAAGGCATGCATACACAGAAGACACGCACTCCTAATTAACTAGGAAAACCAGATAGCAGACACAGAAATTACATAAAGATATTCAAGATACAATCAACAACAAATGTAATATGGACACATTGTTATTTTTTATTTTGTAATAACTAGGGCTAGGACAACAGCATATTCTTTTTATTGTTTTGACTTGAGTGTGTATCCATTGATATTGTATATACTTTTATATAGAGTGATGTGGTTGTTGGTTGATTGACTGTACAAAGATAAGAATATTCTGTTGCCATAGCCCTAGTAATAACATAAGTTTAACAGCAGAACAGATACTACCTTTTGAGATATATTTTTATTTTCTTTGAAAAGTTACAAAAACAGCAAAACAGAAATAAACAAAAAATTAGGCACAAGGTCACTCAAAAGTTGAGGAGGTGTGTGTCTATGGTCATCCTCATTACTCTACCTTTTCTTGTCTATGCTGTAGCCTAAAGTTCTCGTTCACCTCAAGCACTTAAGATTCCCAAATCCTATTTTGAGTGTGTGTCTTTTTTAATATATATGAAATAAAGTTATAAACATAACCCTCCCTAGGTGGTAGACCAGCCACTGTTTTCCGGCTGGTGGGGGCCAAAAACAAGCAGGTCACTCTGTACATGGGACTAACTTCTAGACAGGATCAAAGAAACTGGGGTTGGGGGGGGGGGTGCATATGAAGTTGCTCCAAGATCACTTATTGGGGTGGCTGAGGACGAAAAAGAAAAAGTTAGATGTTGGCATCTTGGTGGTTTCTTATTGGGGATGGAGTGGGCTATTCACTCAGATAAGAATGTAATCGAAGCACTTGTTTTAGTCTGGCAGGATCTGAAACCATGCGTGCCATGCTTAGGCTGGGAACACGAACTCCAACTTGGAACCTCTACGCATGCACAGACATGTTATCTTAGTCCATCTTTGGTCAGAGGGAATGGGATGTAGTCTTTTCCTATCACATCTTAGTTTACCTTCAGCCGGTGCTTGAAGAGATGGACCACATCCTGATCAGTAAAAGATTTGATGCGAACTGTCACCTTGTTGACATACACCTAGTACCATCTGAGTCTACTGTATTCGAAGAACGCGTGCTCCAGCGTTTCCTTTGCAGGAGTCTTGCAATGGGGACACTTGAACGACCTCATTAGTTCGGCACTTTTCAATATAGCATGTTCCTATGTTGGCTACTTTCCTAAGTCTAGTCCTAATTACTTGGCCAATGTAACGCTCACTAGCATCGAAGGTCCTGCCTAGCTAGTTCTTGACTTACAGTATCCCTTAAACTCTTGCAAATTTTTCCTCTAACTGCTTCTTCATCCTGGCTTTATCTGCTGTGAGGGTCTGAGAGTAACCCACCATCTACTCCCTGTACCAGCCCCCACTTAAGCCTCTTGAATGAGCTTAGCTGTTTTATCCAGAAGTCTTGTATCTCCAGTAGGGGGTATTCAACTTCCGGTACCCTCCTAGTTTGGGCCTATTTCCCAGATGGGCCGTAACTAAGAAAATTATAATATTTCTTAGTTGAGTATCCTGTCGAACAATAAATTCATGTAAAATATGATTTATAGTTCTTCGATATACGAGGTGCCTTTAATAAATTTCCAGACTTTTTTCGTATGGGCACTTTTATTAATAATAAAACATGAAACTCTAGTCCCCTTCAAGTGATCTCCTCCGGCTGCAGTGCACTTGTGGTACCGTTCCAACAACTTCTGGAAGGCTCCATGGTAGTCCTCCTGTGTGAGCGTGTCAATGGCCCTTGCCACATAGTCTTTCATCCCCTCAGTTGTTTCATAACAACAGTCTCTAAAGTTTTCCTTGAACATAGAGAATAATAAAAAGTTACAGCGAGCAAGGAATTTGAATTAATCAGCTTGACCATCTTCCTGCTGTCATGACGATGTCTTTCTTTCTGATCTTTTCTGAGCATCCTTGGGACAAACTTTGCGCAAATTTTCCACATCTTTGCTTCCTCGAGAATAATTGTGTGTACAGTTTCCACACTGATATCAAACTGTGTATGTATTGTCTCTATAGACATATAACATCCCTTATCCATGAAATTCTTTATTTGGCCAATCAACTCTGGTGTTCTGACTTCCTTACTCCTCCCACACCTCTCATCATCTCTCACATACTCCGTGCCTTTCTTGAATCTCTTATGCCAGTCAAAAACTTGTGCTCAATTCATACAAGATGGTCCAAAAGCAGTTGGAAGCATTCTATGCAGTTTAAAACAGAATTTTAATGCATATCGTCCTTTTAAAGTGTCCTCACATTCAAATTGCATTTAAAATTTTTAAAAAATTCATCAGCTGTAGTGTTACATCCTCCCTTGGGATCCTATTTTTAAATATTCCAGGAAATCCGAAATAATCCGTATGCCGAGAGGGTCATTGACAGAAACATCCGCTAGACATCATTTCGACCTCCCTCGCCATCCAAACTGTAATAACACATAAGTTATTAGGATTTTAACTTAGAAATGTTGTCTATAAGCTTTGGAGGCGATATGATCAGTGCATTTAAATCGAGTTTTCATGACAATGTCCAACAAAAGAAAAATAAAGACGACAAAAATATAATCTTAACATAATCCTTCTTTTTGTTTTTTTCGAAAACTCATACTATATACGAGTCGATGACAATTTAAATTCCAAAATCAAACAATCGAAAAAAATGGAGCAGTTGAAAACCTATTCATTTTAGTAATTTTGTAATTTCTCTTCTTTTTTCTATGTTACCACTTGCTTGTTGGTAACGGAGTCCCAAAATCATTCAGCAGGTGTGGACCAAACAGGATCTTAACAGCAACTGACTAACTAATGCCCAAAATAATTGTTGCTTTTATCTTTAGTGCGAGAGTTGGTTAGATTTTTTTAATCCAACCTGATTGGCCACTAGTCTTCCTTCATGCTCTGCTGGTAACCATTTTGGGCGATAATGGTCTTGTCGCAGCGGGGTGCATTCCAATTTCTGCTGTAGCTGTTCATTTGAACCTGAAATCATAAAAATTGGTCAGTCATCTCATAAGATGTATTTTCAAGAGTCTACCACAATTTTAAATGCCTTTACAAAAATGTCTGGAAACTTATGGAAGGCACTGCATATCTAATACTCTGCCTGTTACTTTTACTTCTAGAACCCCAACAAAATAATCCGTGCAACAAAATAATCCGTGCAACAAAATAATCCATGCATCGTTAATTAATAAAACAAATGTTCCTTCAGATACAAAACATAATTAAAAACTTAATCTCCTCTACCCCAACTATTTTGCAGCATGAATTTACTAATATAAAACAAATTCTAATAAATTGTGGCAGACGGATTTGCAACAAACATAAGCAGGAGTGAATTCTGGTGGCTGAAGATTTTGAAATACACTTCTCTTCTCGCTTATCCAATCAGAAGCCAGCTCTCAGTCACGTGACTGAGTTTATAAAAGATTTAACTGGTAACACACTCTCTCTCTCTTTCTTACTGGCTCTTACTGACAGCACACCCTTCTGTTGGCCCCGGGGTAGCATGAATACAAACAAGCCACACACGGACTTCAATGCTGTACATAAATGAACTTTATTTCACATCTCTAATCAATGACTACTATAACCACAAGCACACATAAACACTATTCTTCTTCAACAAGCCTCTCTAATCTTTAATCTGTGTCTCCACACTGAAAATCTTACAACAACTAACCTTTTCTCTGTACAAACCGTTTCCTTATCGAAGATAACCAATAAAGCGACTTTTAATCTTGTATACCTTTCTATGACAAAATAATGTTCTAATCATGTCATTGACAAACAAAACAATGTTCTAATCATGTAATTGACAAACAAAATAATGTTCTAATCATGTCATTGACAAACAAAATAATGTTCTAATCATGTTATTGACAAACAAAATAATGTTCTAATCATGTTATTGACAAACAAAATAATGTTCTAATCATGTTATTGACAAACAAAATAATGTTCTAATCATGTTATTGACAAACAAAATAATGTTCTAATCAAGTTATTGACAAACAAAATAATGTTCTAATCATGTTATTGACAAACAAAATAATGTTCTAATCATGTCATTGACAAACAAAATAATGTTCTAATCATGTTATTGACAAACAAAATAATGTTCTAATCATGTTATTGACAAACAAAATAATGTTCTAATCATGTTATTGACAAACAAAATAATGTTCTAATCATGTTATTGACAAACAAAATAATGTTCTAATCATGTTATTGACAAACAAAATAATGTTCTAATCATGTTATTGACAAACAAAATAATGTTCTAATCATGTTATTGACAAACAAAATAATGTTCTAATCATGTTATTGACAAACAAAATAATGTTCTAATCATGTTATTGACAAACAAAATAATGTTCTAATCATGTTATTGACAAACAAAATAATGTTCTAATCATGTCATTGACAAACAAAATAATGTTCTAATCATGTCATTGACAAACAAAATAATGTTCTAATCATGTTATTGACAAACAAAATAATGTTCTAATCATGTTATTGACAAACAAAATAATGTTCTAATCATGTTATTGACAAACAAAATAATGTTCTAATCATGTTATTGACAAACAAAATAATGTTCTAATCATGTTATTGACAAACAAAATAATGTTCTAATCATGTTATTGACAAACAAAATAATGTTCTAATCATGTTATTGACAAACAAAATAATGTTCTAATCATGTTATTGACAAACAAAATAATGTTCTAATCATGTTATTGACAAACAAAATAATGTTCTAATCATGTTATTGACAAACAAAATAATGTTCTAATCATGTTATTGACAAACAAAATAATGTTCTAATCATGTCATTGACAAACAAAATAATGTTCTAATCATGTTATTGACAAACAAAATAATGTTCTTATCATGTTATTGACAAACAAAATAATGTTCTAATCATGTCATTTACAAACAAAATAATGTTCTAATCATGTTATTGACAAACAAAATAATGTTCTAATCATGTTATTGACAAACAAAATAATGTTCTAATCATGTTATTGACAAACAAAATAATGTTCTAATCATGTTATTGACAAACAAAATAATGTTCTAATCATGTTATTGACAAACAAAATAATGTTCTAATCATGTTATTGACAAACAAAATAATGTTCTAATCATGTCATTGACAAACAAAATAATGTTCTAATCATGTTATTGACAAACAAAATAATGTTCTAATCATGTTATTGACAAACAAAATAATGTTCTAATCATGTCATTGACAAACAAAATAATGTTCTAATCATGTTATTGACAAACAAAATAATGTTCTAATCATGTTATTGACAAACAAAATAATGTTCTAATCATGTTATTGACAAACAAAATAATGTTCTAATCATGTTATTGACAAACAAAATAATGTTCTAATCATGTTATTGACAAACAAAACAATGTTCTAATCATGTCATTGACAAACAAAATAATGTTCTAATCATGTTATTGACAAACAAAATAATGTTCTAATCATGTTATTGACAAACAAAATAATGTTCTAATCATGTTATTGACAAACAAAATAATGTTCTAATCATGTTATTGACAAACAAAATAATGTTCTAATCATGTTATTGACAAACAAAATAATGTTCTAATCATGTTATTGACAAACAAAATAATGTTCTAATCATGTCATTGACAAACAAAACAATGTTCTAATCATGTCATTGACAAACAAAATAATGTTCTAATCATGTTATTGACAAACAAAATAATGTTCTAATCATGTTATTGACAAACAAAATAATGTTCTAATCATGTTATTGACAAACAAAATAATGTTCTAATCATGTTATTGACAAACAAAATAATGTTCTAATCATGTTATTGACAAACAAAATAATGTTCTAATCATGTTATTGACAAACAAAATAATGTTCTAATCATGTTATTGACAAACAAAATAATGTTCTAATCATGTCATTGACAAACAAAATAATGTTCTAATCATGTCATTGACAAACAAAATAATGTTCTAATCATGTCATTGACAAACAAAATAATGTTCTAATCATGTTATTGACAAACAAAATAATGTTCTAATCATGTTATTGACAAACAAAATAATGTTCTAATCATGTCATTGACAAACAAAATAATGTTCTAATCATGTTATTGACAAACAAAATAATGTTCTAATCATGTTATTGACAAACAAAATAATGTTCTAATCATGTTATTGACAAACAAAATAATGTTCTAATCATGTTATTGACAAACAAAATAATGTTCTAATCATGTTATTGACAAACAAAATAATGTTCTAATCATGTCATTGACAAACAAAATAATGTTCTAATCATGTCATTGACAAACAAAATAATGTTCTAATCATGTCATTGACAAACAAAATAATGTTCTAATCATGTTATTGACAAACAAAATAATGTTCTAATCATGTTATTGACAAACAAAATAATGTTCTAATCATGTCATTGACAAACAAAATCATGTTCTAATCATGTTATTGACAAACAAAATAATGTTCTAATCATGTTATTGACAAACAAAATTCATGAAAACAGCTAATCAATCTTTATCTCCAGTGCTATATAAAAGTCTCTGTATAAAGTTGCATTTTTTTTCAAGCTTTTGACATTTATATTAAATTAAAAGCCAAATTGTTATTTTTAAAAACTAGCGTTTTTTTTTTCAATTTTGACCCATTTTGGACCCATTAAAAACAATTTTGGACCCATTAAAAACAATTTTGACCAGCTAAAGACCCATAAAAGAACGGTCCATAATAAATTCAATCATTTGAGGCCTCTAGCGCCGCTCTGCCACTTTTATCGTCGGAGGAGATAGAATTTGAAAATATGAAGACAGACAGACAAATAGCCTTTTATATATTAGATTATTAACAAGTGCAAAAACAGAATCTTCATCTGCTTTTTTCCTTTTTTTTTTTACATACCATGCTTGAAAGAAAATGTGTCAAGCATTACCATCGCCATATTATAAAAAAAAAAAAAGAAACCTGTATTTATCTGATGAAGATTCTGGACTTGTTTGGTCTTAAACCATTAAATTTTTAAATTTTGCATACCATATAAACTATAAACAGTATACTTTCTATAAATTAACATATCCGTATATATATATATATATATATATATTTTGGCGGCAAGTCTTCTACTATTTCAGACATTTAAACCTTATACTTTACCAACATCTGAAGGAAAACGTGCCAAGCATTACCATCGCTATGGTACACAAAAGAAAAGAAAAAACTATATTTCCTGATAAAGATTCTGTTATGAATCGAAATATTGAATTTAATTTTAATAAAAAAAAGTGTTTATTTATTGAAAGAAATTCTGCACTTTGGCTTAAAACCAGTAAATTTTTGAATTTTGCAGAAAAAATTTAACATTTTTTTGTTTGTTTATATAATACTTGCAGGAGGGGGGGGGGTTTACCCGGCGTTGCACAGGTGTTTTGAGGTGTGTGCGTTAAAAAAAAACATTAAAAGAAAAATAAAGGTTTTAGTAGGAAGGTAGGATTGAACCCCGAACCCTTGACGCAGAGGTGGAAATGAAAAGAAAAAAAAAGCCAACCACCTAACCATCTCGGCCACGAGGGGAGAGAAATTGATAAGTGTTTTAAGTTAAGGGTTATAAAGTGAGTGAAAGAGGTTTGACTGACAGGTGGCCGCTTAATGAGGTCATCTCAGGAGTGTTACGATGACATGGCAGTATTTTATTTACTGCGGGGTAGCTTTTTGGGGTTTGTTTACTTTGTTTCAATGCGGGGCAGTTTTGACTTTCCCAAGATGATGGTGAGGGGGGGAGGGACCAGCTCTCCATTTAATGGGGGATTATCAAAATTGAATAGCAATTGTCTGATGTAAGGAGAAACTCCGCATTGATCAAAGCTGACGATCACGCCGGGAACGACGTGTTTATTTGCTCCCCCAGCGAGCAAATTAGGCACAAGGCCGATTTTTAGGAACGGACAAGGGTGAATTTACAGGTCCACCCTCCTTTTGTCGGGGGACCAAAAAAGATTCCATATTTATATTGAATTTCTTTATTTCAAAAACATTGAATCTCATTATTACAAATAGTTTCATATTTATATTGAATTTCTGATGCTTCTAACAAAAAAATTTTTATTAATTAAAAAGAAATTTGTGAAAGGAAGAGAAATCACTTTATTACACTTACTAAAAAAGAGGTAAGCTGACAGGGGAGATAATTAGGTTCTGTTGTGCTTATGTCACGTGATGAATGCAATTCAAAATGTCGGACAAAATTTATTCTCCATATAAACTTTATCAAAAACAGTTTTTCATTAATAATTACTTTTTCTATAATTTTTGGATATGTTACTATTTGAGACATGAAAATTATGTAGGTACCATTTGTTTCAATTGAAATTTAATATATTTTTTTTGTTTGTATAATAGAGAAGCACTAAATTTCTTAATGTCAAAATTATATGGTGATTTTTTTCTTTGACAGGCTGACGCTATTACATGTTCTGTAAATCAAAATCTAATTTTATCGAATGGTGGCGTAGCGAAGGCTATATTACAAAAAGTAGGCAGACAAATCCAAACAGAATGTTCCCAAAATCATCCATATGGAATTATTTTTCCTGAACTTGCAATAACAAAGGGATACAATTTACCATGTAAATATATTTTCTTTGGAGCTCTTCCGAGTAACGATGGCCAGCCTGTAAGTATGACATTGTTTTCTGCTTTTTATGTTGGTTGCCTTTAAAAACCCCCAACTCTTCTCTATTTTAATCAATAACTCTTCCACTATTTGTGAGCAACCCAGCTCCAGAACTTCTATTTGAACTGTCCCATCTGAGGTTTCTTGAGAAAGCGCAGAAACATATCTGTAATTTGATCGTCTGGGTTAGGGTTAGGGTTAATTTGATCGTCTCTCCCTTTCATGCTTTCTTCTTCTCTGCAACCTACCTCTTACAGATGTTAGTCTCAGTCTTTTCTTTAAATACTATTATGGCATGTGTTTTTCACAATTGCCTGATCTATTCCCTGCTTCCTTTGTTCCAGCTTGTTTGACTTGTTGGTCTAGTGGTCTTCATCAGTTCACTGTTTTGATACCTCATTGTAATGCAACTTCCTATTCCAGTAGCTTCTTTTCCAGAATTGCAGGCTTGTGGAATTTTCTTCCTGCTGACTGTTTTCCTCAGCTAGCTAATATGCATATGTATAACTTGTTTCATTTGAATAGTATACATTAGAGTGTTTGGTGTTTATTGAAGTACATACTGAATAGATATCTACAGAATGTATTATATTACTTCATGATATTATTTTTGTATATGTATGAAATATTCTGTTATATATATATATATTATTTTATTATTTACTATAATAATTATTAAATACCTACAGCCACTAGTGTTTCATCCTTTCGGTTATCATCAGTGCAGGGTGTCACGATTAATGCTAGTTGAGAGACTCGAACATCAGCAACAGAAGTAATGTCTGGCTTCATTAGCAAGGACCGGAACCACTAGACTACCGCAAACCGCGAGAGATACAAGTTGAAATTAAACATTTATTCTCGTTAAATGTTTTCCACAAAGTTTTGTACTATATATATATATATATATATATATATATATAATGTATATATATATATATATATAGTACAAAACTTTGTTGAAATTCGAAGACTTACATTTTTTCCTTTTTTCTTTTGTTTGTTTCATCTGGGATTTCTTCATTACAGTCATTTCGTTAATGGGATGGCAATTTTATGATTTTATGTGTTCATAAAAATCTCCTTTTTTTTCACCAACTCGTCGGAGGTTATTTCCATACAATGTTACCAACAAAAAGTTAATTTTGTACATGATAAACCTGGTGTTTTCATTTGGGGAAAAGAAATTCCACCTCCACGTTGTTATATATATATATTCAGGTTTGAGGTGTTCAAAAGTCAGAACTAATGAAGACAACAAGGTTGTTAAATAGTGCTCAATAAAAAGAGGAAAATATTTTTTTATTATTTAGGGTAAACAGTTACATATGATCGCTACAAATAGCCATCTGTTTCAGTCAAAGAGACTTCATCAAGCGACCTGGAACCTCTCAACGCCAAAAAGAAAAATCTATGTAACTGTTTACACGAAATAATAATAAATATATATATATATATATATATATATATATATATATATATATATATATATATATAGTAAGTTATAAAATATATATGGCGATTAAGCTACACTGAATATTCCTGAATATTCACTGAATATAAGCCTGAAGAGTCCTAGAGTGGATGAAACATAGAATATTCAGTGTAGCTTAATCGCCATATATATTTTATAAATTACTAACTAGCTCTACCTACGTATTGAGCAGTTTTGAAGTAAAAATTAATATACGAAAGTATAAATTTGTGCGTAAACTTTAAATATTTACTTCAAAAGTGCTCAATACATAGGTAGAGCTAGTTAGTAATTTATAAAATATATATGGCGATTAAGCTACACTGAATATTCGGCGTTTCATCCACTATAGGATTCGTCAGGCTTATGCGCGAATTCTATGGTTGTTTCTCGTTTTTATATATGTTGAGGTTTTTAGTTAGCCAATCAGCTTTCTAGTATCCACCGCGCCCCTTCCTATCAGCCAATGGGCATGTATTGTATCGAACAAAGGATCTGTTTTAGGACTAGGTTAGTGGTTTAAGGCAGACGATTTTCCTCGTTTCTGCTCTTTTTTTTATATATATATAAATATACATATGTGTACACACACATATATACATATATATATATATATATATATATATATATATATATGTGTGTGTGTGTGTGGTCGTTTATGTATATTCATGTTTATTTAATTTATTTATTTGTTTGTTTTCTATTGTTTTTGTTAGTTTTAAAGCTATTTTGTATCGCTATCCTAGAGTAAGTTTTATTTTGTGAACACAGTTGTTTGCTATTTCTCGTCTACAGTTTAATAGATTTTGGGGTTCTTTAAAGTACAGGATAGCAAATTTTTCATGAAGGCATAATTTACATGGGTCGTCTAAATGTCTGCACGTGGTAGCTTGTCTTATTATTTTCCACTCGACTACCGGCGAATGTCCGCTTTATTTGAGTTCCCAGTATTTATTCACTAGTGTTGTTTTTATACGGTGTTTTTTATTTTTGAATGTGCTTTTGTGGTCATAGTATCGGGTTTTGAAATCTAAGGAAGTCATGCCTACGTAATATTTCTTGTTATTTGGGTTTTCTTTTGCAAATATTGTTGCTTGATAAACTACGCTTTTTGTTAGACATTTATTTTGAACTGCGCAAAGTGTGCGGTGTCTACAGTTGCATTTATCTTGTTCCTTATTAGTATTTTTATTGATGGTATTGTTGTTCTTGTCCGGGGTTGGTTTGTTATTATTATTATTGTTATTATTATTATTATTATTATTATTATTATTATTTCTGCTGGTGTTGGTTTTATTTTTGTCATGGTGTCTACTTTTTTATTGTTTATTTTGTTGTTGTTGTTTACATTGTTTTCATTTAGTATTTTGTTATTATGTGCTTTAATTATCATCTCTAAATTTTCGCAACAACTGTAAGATAACTTCAAAGTATTTTTATTGAAGATTTTGTGTAAGGGGTTGGTTGCGAGAAAGTGTTTTTCAATAAGGTCTAGAAATTTCTTGCCAAGTTTTGTTTGTATGAGGCCGTATACCAAATTATAGTTCTTTTTCTTCTATTTTTGATTTTATTATAGTTATTGGTGTTTTGTTGCTTATATTTAATATCGATATTTTTGTATCCACTATTTTTTAGGGCTGTTTCATAGATATTGGTTGACCTGTTAAATGCATTTTCATTGCTTGAGTTATTACTGAGTCTACTTACGATCGAGTTGGGAATGTGTTTTATAACTGATGGTGGGTGGTTGGACTTAGGGTTGACATAATTTGGAGTAGCGTTATCTTTTGTATGGTTCATATGTGTTTTTATCTAAGTTTAACGTGACGTCCAGGAAGTTAGTTATTTTTATGTTAGCTGATACGTCTGCTTTTAGGCCTAATTTTTTCATTTCCTTGTGTATGATTTTCTTAAAGTTTTCTCCCTTGACTTTGTTGGAGTTTTTTATTATAGCTAGTCCGTCATCTCTATATAGGCCGATATCCGTAGTATATGTATATATGTATATATATATGTATGTATATGTATATGTATGTAATTGTCTGTATTTTTGAGATGAGGTGTTTTCATTGATTGAGATTGTCGGACTGACTTCCTCGTCTTGGTTGTTATTGTCACCGTTTCGGCCGTTTTGTCCTCCGGCCTTCGTCAGGTGTTTTGTATCAAACTGGGGAACCGTTTGTTAGGAGTCTCAAACCCAACCCTTTATTATTATTACGGGGGTACCATGTTCGGATTCCAGCTAGGCTTTGGGACATAGTTGCTGATTCTCTGTTTTAAATGTTACTTTTTCACTGCCTTCGTTCAGGATTGAACTCAGCACCTTCGGGTAACTGTAAACTTTGATACAACATCTAGGACCACTCGGCCATATGTTAATGATAAACCAATGTTGTTATTCAAGGTTTTCTCTCTCTATCAGAGGTGTCCAAATTGCACTCAGTTCTATGCTTGGTTTGCTCAGTAGGTTGTTATGTCCGAGCATGTGAGCCGTTTCTTTAAGTTTTCTTACTTTCCAGTGGGTCTCTCTGTTTATTATTTTTACTTCATCCCATGGGGGCGATGGTTCCCCCTCTCCAACCAGACATGGTTGGCTATACCCGATTTTTCTGTCTCCCCTTTAGTTACCGCTTTTCGGTGTTCTTCCACCCGTACTTTAAGGGGGCGGCATGTTTCACCCTTGTAAACCTTTCTGCAACTGCATGGGATGGAGTATATGCAGTTTTTGGTCATGTTCTCCTCCATGCGGGGCTTCACTCGTACCAGGTGTCGTCTGAGTGTTGACTCGCTTTTGAATACCGTCCTGATGTTGTAGGGGGCACATATTCTCTGAATCTTTTCAGAGATGCCTCGTATGTATGGTAGGCAGACCGTTGGAGGTTTTTGGGTTTCATTCTCCTCTCTTATACTATTGAAACGTCTGGTGGATAGTATGCTATCGGGGTAGTTGTTACAACGGAGGGTATTCTTCAACCTGACCATTTCTTGGTGGTATGTGATGGTGTCGCTACTTATTGTCTCGGCTCGATGTTGTAAGCAGCGTGCGATTCCATATTTGATACTGTATGGGTGATGGGAGTTGAAGTTTAGGTATTGTCCGGTGAAGGTAGGCTTGCGATATACGGATGTCTTAAACCCATGCTCTGTACGTGATATGAGTATATCAAGGAAGGCCAGTTGGTTATCTTTTTCTTTCTCCATTGTGAACTAAATTCTGAAGGTAATTAATATTAATAGACAGACAAATTAGAGCTTGATTAACTGTGCCATTTGTCATAGAGAGGAAAGTTTCATAGAAAAGAAATAAGGAGATCGAGCCAGAGAGAGAGAGAGAGAGAGAGAGAGAGAAAAGATAGAACATGGTTGTCGTTGTTGGCAGAACTTGTATATAGCTAATCAAAAACCTTGATTCCAGTAAAGCAACCGGCCCTGACGATATTCCAATTATAGTACTCAAAAAACTTCAACCAGAACTAGCGCCCATACTTACAAAACTGTTTAAACATTGTCTTAAGGAGAATTGCTTCCCATCACCCTGGAAAATCTCATCAGTATGCCCTGTATTTAAGAATTCAGGTGATCGTTCATCCCCCTCTCAGTACAGGCCAATAAGTCTCCTGTGCGTCATGAGTAAGTTGCTGGAATCTGTGTTAAATACAGAAGTAATCAACCATCTCAACAAAAATAACCTTCTTAGTGACACACAATATGGTTTCCGTTCTGCTAGATCTACAGCAGATGTGCTTACAGTTATATCTCATAGGATTAGGTAATCTCTCGACAGAGGCAACCTTTCTAGGGCAATTCCTCTTGACATATCAAAGGCTTTTGATAGGGTATGGCATAAAGGTTTACTTCACAAGATCTCCAGCTATGGTATTGCTGGAAATGTCTTCTCAATTATTAAATCATTTCTCTCTGATAGGTTCATAAGAGTAGTAGTTGATGGGCGAAAATCAGAAGCTCACAGTATTAATGCTGGAGTCCCTCAGGGGTCGATCCTGGGCCCAACTCTTTTCCTGATCTACATTAATGATCTTCCAAATCACATCCTTACATCATTCGTAGACATTTTTGCTGATGACACTACCATCTATGGTAGCACATCTAACACAGTAAACGACCAAGTTCTCTCCGATTCTCTCTCCTCTGATCTTGATCACGTTGTACAATGGGGAAAGGAGTGTCTGGTTACTTTTAATGCATCTAAAACCAAGCTTCTATCTTTACATCATCAACGCTCTGATCCCCATCTGGCATCAATTAAAATGAATGACTCTCGTCTTGGGGAGGCCTCAAGTTTTGACAGGCTTCTGGGCTTGACCTTTACTCCTGATCTTAAATGGAATATGTACATCAAATCTGTTGCCAAGGCCGCTGGGAAAATGGTCGGATCCTTCTATCGATCCAGTAGATATCTCACTGCTGATGCAATTCTCTATCTATATAAGAGCCAGATACGTCCAAGGATGGATTACTGTTGCCACATATGGGCAGGAGCTGCTAGAAAAGACTTGTCCTGCCTTGATAGGGTTCAAAATAGACTTCATGGCCTGGTGGGAGATGTCCTTTTCTCTTCGCTGCAACCTCTGTCTCACAGAAGAGATGTTGCGAGTTTGTCTCTGCTTTATCATTATTTTCATGGAAAGTGTTCGACTGAGCTTCAATCTATGGTCCCCCCTCGCCAAACTTTCACAAGAAACACTAAACTAGCTGAAAACATTATCAATAATTTTCCCCACTCTGTATCTGTACCTAAACCTAAACAGAGATTCCATGATCAAAGCTTCTTTCTTAGAACTGCACGCCTGTGGAATTGTCTTCCGTTTTCCTGCTTTCCAGCTTTCTCTAATATGGTTGTCTTCAAGTCCAACGTGACAAATTTCTGATGAGCCGTTCCACTTAAGTTAACAAATTTACTGAACTTCCATTACTATCGATTACTATATTGTCCTTTTGACTACTCTACACTCTTTAACCATTATCTTTGAGTGGCCTATCGGCCTTGATAAGTGGTGACGTTTATATAAAAAAAAAAAAAAATATGAGTAAACATTTTTCTAGAATTGAGCCAGCCCCAGCTACGAAGTGTTTTAGGTGATCTACAAGGCACAACTGCATATTACACACACTTCAGATGTCACCATTCGCTGTGGTAAACATGTCCTTGACATGCAGGTTCAGGTAGGCATCTTGTTGCCTACTCACCAGATGAGTTTTTCCAGGGGTGCATCTTGTCCAGTGAATTAAACATGCCCCAGATACCAAGCTGGAAATTTCTATGATTTGGAGTGGTACATACAGCGCCCAACCTTTCCAAATGGTCACCCACCTGATACTGGTCAAGCTTATTATTGCTTAACTTAGGTGATCTGGCAAGAACAAAAAGAGCAGCCAATATTAGCTCAATTTAGAACCAGAGTCGTTTTTGGTTGGTTGGTTGTTTTTGTTTTACAGCGTATCAACCCTTTTCAGGTTATTTAATGCCGAATCCAGTTATTTTTAAGAAAATTTTTTTGATAGAATATATATATTTTTTTTCAAGTCGGTTTCCATTTAACCCATAGTTGGGACCCTAACAGGTACTACCACTCTGCGTAAGAGTGGACCTGGGAGCAATGGCAATTAAGGGGTGGCTCCACACTCCCCAAAGCCCGCAAGCTGGGGACTCACCATCGGATATAGTTTAAGGTCATATCCAGGACCAGTCGTTTTTGGAGATATCGAAATGCCTGACAAGGAATGGGAAGAAACTGAACATGACATATTTTTAGTTTTAATAAAACAGGAAAGAAAGGTAACTTCTTTAGAGTGGTTGTAGTTAGGCCAATGTTTCTTGTGAATATTTTACAGTGGAGAACCAAAGATTGGAGTTCAGTTGAGCATGCCATGAAAATAATAATAGAACAGAAAAAGAGTGACGTTTTCTCTGGAGGGAAAAATGCAATATAGCGCGGATGTTCACCTTTGTATCTATTACACTTAACTGTGTATGCATAATTGGTAGTTGACTCAGAATGAGACAAAGATGCGCTTCTATTTATCTGTCTTGCAATATTAATCCCTTTTTGCTAATTTGTGTTTATGATTTTTTTGTTTATTTATTTTTATGTTTTTTTTTTTGTTGTTTTTTCTCTACTAGAATATTTCAACTTTTGTTGAAATATGTTTGGAGACTGCAGTGTCTAATGGCCTTACCTCTATTGCATTTCCTGCTCTGGGTACTGGAAACTTGAACTATGAACCTCGCGACGTTGCCGCTGAAATGGAGTCTACAATAAAGAAATTCATGGCTAAAACGACGTCAAATACTTTGCAAAAGATTCTAATTGTCATCCATCCATCAACAAAGGTCAGTCCAATTCAATTGAAAACATACCTATACAGAGTCTGCTACAAGTAATTATATGTTGGTTGGTTTTGTTTTACGGCATATCAACCCTTTTCGGATTATTTAATGCCGAATCCCAAGATTTTGAAGAAAAATTCTTTAATAGAATATATTTGTTGTTTTCAAGTCGGTTTCTATTTAACCCATAGTAAAAACCCTAACAGGTACTACCACTCCGGGTCAGAGTGGACCTGGGAGCAATGGTAATTAAAGGGTGGCTCCACTCTCCCCAAAGTCCACAAGCTGGGGCCTCACCACTGGATATAGTTTAAGGTCATATTCAGGACCTCATATCCGGGACCAGGAAGTAGGGAAGGAAAAAGAAAGGAGGGGGGAAGGGGAAGGGGCTGTTGATTTTTTTTTTATTTTTGTAGAACATAATTAAGTTTTACAAAAGAGAATAGAAAACAAAAACAGAAATCGATGTAGGTGCATTTCATCTCAGAAAGCCAATAGGCAGCCTGATCTGGTAGCACCAGTAATTATATGTTGGCTAGAACAGCAGATATTGCATTGTTACAACAGAATGATAGTGCAGATGATCTGTGCTTCTAAAAAAATGGTCCCTTATTGAATAAATATCGATTAAAAACACATTTTATGACTATTCTTGAAGGAGATATTGTTTTTAAAAGACTATATACCCCCACAATATTTAAAAAAAAATATTTTTACTTGTTTACTATTGTTTTTACAAAAATAAATCGATTTTCTAAATGTCCGTTTTCTACCTAACTGGTTAAGTTGTTAGTGGTTTAATTTATTTTGAAGCGTTTAATCAGTAAAAAAACAAAAACAAAAAACAAAAAAAAGTAAGTAACGTTGAGTGTTTCGTGAGAATGAGAAATAATATCCGACATGAGGGGATCACATCTTAGGGGTCTTGATAATCGCTAAACTTGTAGCAGCCGTGATTACAGACAACTACAACATACCCTTTTGTAGGGGCAGCTGCGCGTGTAATTGTGAGGCAAGGGTTGTGCAATCTCCAACCACACCTCTCCTGAATCAACACTGTTTGAGTCCAGTGGCAAGGAGAAATCCAGGATGACTGGAAACAATGCCGAAATAAGCGGAGAGCACATACAGAACCTGGAAGTCCCAAATGGTCACTTATTTAGTACTGACCAGGTTCAACATTGCTTAACTTCAGTGAACGTGATTATGCCGTATACACAGACATAAGTTGCAGGGATACTATGTAGGGAGTTGAGCAGCAAGATGTCTGTTTGCATTACACATTAGACTTTCTTACATCTAGAGATCTTTACTCTGTACGGGTGAGGCTTTTTTGCTTGTCAGGTCCGGTTCTTAAAAACCTTTCTTTTAAGAACCGGACTCTTCTTCTCTGGAAGACAAATCACCTGACAAGGACTTGTAGTCTTGACCGGCCATCTGTCTGAAACATTAGCATGTCCAGTGTTGCAACCATTTGAATTTGTCTATATTAATAAAAAACAATATATATATATGAGGTTCGATCCCTAGAAACAGTTGAACTACGCTGACGAGAGGTAATGACCTCGAAACACACGTGTACGTAGATTACTGTTTTAAAAATAATAAATAAATAAAAATGTTATATACGTCCAAACAAATTGAAAGGGCGACTTTCTAAGTAAATAAAAAAATGAGCTTTGAGGCAGAGCCAATATTAACCATATGTAAAAAAAACAACAATAGCAAAATCTATATATATATATATATATATATATATATATATATAATGAAATAAATTGAGGTTGTTTTAATTCATTGATTTGTACAAAGTTTTAAAAATTTTCTTTATTTTTCAGCGAATGGAACCATTTTTTGAGATGAAAAAAACGTTTGACAATGGTAAGATCAACCTTTTTTTTTTAGACTAGCATTTCAGCCTGGCGTTGCCCGGGTGTTTTGAAGTGTATGCTGAGCAAAACAAAAAGAAAGGTCAATTTTTTTAACTTTGACCCCTATTATGACCCCTTAAAATTTATTGTTTAGGGCTCAAATCAAGTTATTAAGTTAGATCCATGTCCAATGAACCTATATCTAAAATTTCACGTGTTTAGACCCAAAATTGTAGGAGGAGTTTGGTAGAGTTCTCAAAGGTCAAATCGTTGAACTTTGACTCGTTATGTTAATTTTATTTTTATTTCGGACTATTAGTCTCATCTTTATTAGTTGTTGTTTGTTTGTTTTTATTGGTACACAACGTTTCGGCCAATTTCCTCTGGCCTTCGTCAGGTGGTAACCGCGACGGATAGGAACTGTGTACCAATAAAAACAAACAAACAACAACTAATAAAGATGAGACTAATAGTCCGAAATAAAAATAAAATTAACATAAAAATGCTCATCTCAAAATAAAAAATTCCAATTAAGGAATAATATATATATTTGACTCGTTAATCGCCAAATTTCTGTCCGAAAACCAATCACATCGAATTTCCCAAATCTCAGTACCCTGTATATCAAATTTCGAGTATGTAGACTTAAAATTGACAGAGTTATTGCATAGGGAAATGTACACACACACACACACACACACACACACACACACACACACACACACACACACACACTTTTATATATAGATTATTTACAATATTTACATAAGATAAAATTAATTTTTTGAATGCATGTGGAAAAACTTTGGACAGAATAGTAACGTGATGTTATCTGAGAATGTGAGACTAAATTATTGCCCTTAGATAAATGAAAAATCCTTCATATAAGATGGGTGTGTGTGTGTGTGTGTTTTCTTCAAGTGGTTCCAATATTGGGGATAGATTTATTAAAACTTTGTATTAGAAACTGAGCACCTTTTACAAATCTTTAAATATTGAATTAAAAAATTTTTTTTGGGGGGCGGGCTGGATAATATTGTAGATAATCTGCTGAAAAAGATTGAAAAAGATGAAAAGTAAAAAATATAAGAAGGATGTGTGTGTTCTTGTTGAGTGGTTTCGATATCGAGGGTCAATTTACTAGAGCACTGCATTAGAAACTGAGCAAATCGTTAAATATTGAATTTTTTGCATTTTTTTGTTTTTGTTTTTGATGAAAAGAAAAAGAAAATATAAGGGGGATGCATTTTACAGGTGAGCCACACACACACACACACACACATGAAATCAATAAATGTGAATCTGCATCACTTTTTTCTTCATCATATCTTAATTTACTTTAGTTTGTGTTTATCTGTTACACTTCTGCATTTTATTAACTTAAATTTCCTTTATATGCATATTAAACAATGCTTTAGTTTGTGTCTATCTGTTACGAATATACATATATATATATATATATTTACTTAGATTTTTTGTTATATATATATATATATATATATGACTGGAAATTGAAACAAAAAACATGAGTTCTTCTGTCTGAGGTTTTATCAATTGACCTATTTAGCCTTTCTTATAAATAGAGCTTAAAAGATTACCTTAAAATATCGCTTTGTGGTGACATCATAGATTTATTACATCATGAATTCAAAACATAAACGATAAAAAAAAAAATGGCTAAACATTAACAACAGCGTTTGAAATTCTTTTAATATCTAAAACTATTTGCCTTAAACTATACAACAATAATGAATTTAATGAATCAATTTGATCCTTTTCTTATGTTTAACAGTAGACCCTCCACAGGAGGTAGGAGTGCATAGGGCGCATTAATTCTAATAATGTATAAAGAGATTTTGTCTGTTTGTCTGTCCGTCTTTTAATTTCTTTTTAACACTATAAATAGCCCCTCCCCCGGTAACAAACAATGAAATAGCAATGCCCTGTAATCACTTTGAGGAGTATAAATTTTCAGTTGATATATAACCCTTCTAAACTAACCTGTTAACATTAACCACCAACGTGGGGGTGCAGAAATACCTGGATTAGGACCCAGGCACGGGGAAAACTCTCTCGGTGCTGATGGACCCGTAGATCTTCCCAGGTCATCTGTCTAGGAGAAGGAAAACTCTGAAGCTAAACCTAAGGGGAGGAAGGCCTCTCCAGTCTTGGATGACAACCTTTCTAGAGATGGTGACTCAAACAAATTACCGGTCTGCAAACCTAAACTGCTTTAGGAGTAGATAGGCACTGTCTATCGTCCAGCTTCCATACTCCTTCTTTGCCTATTAGCTAGGCATAGAGGTCAAATCACAGGGAGTCGACAGACCTTCAGTGGTCGATCTTGTTTCCTGACTAGGGCAATGAACGCCAATTTCCCCACTCCCGACACATTACTGGGCACTTGGGAGTGCTTGAATGCTATAATGCCAGTACAAGTAGATTGGGTTGACCATCGTCTGATGAGTTGAGGGTACCTGATAGACAGTTCCTGGCTGCTGTTCCCGACTGGTAGTACAGGTGCCCTAACTCTTTGGTAGCGCTTAGAGCAGCTGCTCCATCAACAGTTGTATAATATTGGGTTGTTTGTAATGCCATGTCGCGCATGGAAAGGGATCCTGCCCTCATCCCCGGTGGGCTATCTCGAGGCCACAATCCTAGTAGATGGCAGGACAACTGATGGTCTGCTTGTGTTGCATGTCTGGTATTCTGCATAACCACTTGTTCAGTATCCCTTAGCTAAACTGAAACTCTAAAAAAAAAAAATGACAGTACAATAAAAAATTATGCTAAAACAAGGCCCAAACTCAAACAAAACCAACCTGCCTTCTCCCTTGAGGCTTGCATTTACGACATCCGTAGGCTTAGAACGAATTTAAATGATGTTGAAGCATTTCTCCTAACAAACACCCCGGATATCTTAGCACTAAGTGAGATTAACATACATTCCTCCATCCTCTCTAACTACTTTAACATGTCTGGCTATCTCCCACTCTGCCGTAAGGACTCTGCAGACATATGCACGGACTTGGAGTCTATATTCGTAACACCCTCCCCTTGACTAGAGAAACATACCTAGAATCAGACGATCAAGCTTTTATGTGCTTTAGACTAAACATACAACATAACATTAGCTACTTTTATTTTCTCTACCGCTCTCCCTCGGCCCAGGACTGCACCATAATTAACAAAGTCTCTGGCAGTATAGACACAGCACTCTCCCTCGACACTAGCGCACAAGTACATGTATTTGGTGACTTTAATGTCCACCACAAAAACTGACTTGGATTCTCTTCTCACACAGATGCAGAGGGCAGCTCAACACATAGCTTCACTATGTCTCAGTCCCTATCACAAATGGTTACGTTTCCAACCCATTTCCTTGACCAGCAAGAACAACATGTATCACTTCTAGATCTATTTCTGACCACAGTTCCCGAGGATTCTATAACAAATGCTGACAGCCCACTCGGGAATGCTGATCATGCAGTGATAATGGTCAAAATCGCTCTAAACTCTAGATCCAAAATTAAAGTGGCAGTTCTCAAAACAACGAGATATTATAAAAAGGCTGACTGGGAAGCCATCAGAGATCTTATCAGAGATGCCCCATGGGGTAATATTTTTTCTTTTCCTGCTGAACAGTGCGCAAATGAGACCACTGAATGGTTCAAAACAGCAATTGAAGCACATGTTCCCATGCGGAAATTTTATAGCAAGCCCCACTCTCCACAATGGTTTACTTCTACTTACGCAACTGCCATTGCTCAAAGGCAGCATGCATACTACAGATTTAACCAACATAAGTCCAGTTCAAACAGACACAAGTATATAGAAGCTAGAAGTAATGTTAAGAAAGAAATAGTGACAGCTAAGAGAGAATTTACTGAAACCACTAAAAAACGCATCAAAGCACAAAAATTAGGACCGATTGACTTCTGGAAAATCTACAACAGTGTAGTAAATAATGGGTAATTATTTAACAATTCCCCCACTAACCAACAATCACGAGGTTGTTTTCTCAGCAACCGACAAGGCTAATATGCTTGCCAGTTGGTTTGCCTCAAACTCCACACTGGACCCTTCCAACCACCCCCTGCCTGACTTTCCTTTGCAGACAAATGCCACGCTAGACGATCTACGAATCACCCCTGCTCAGGTGCATGCTATCATAAACAACCTAGACACTTCAAAAGCATGTGGACCCGATCTCATCCCGGCTGTGCTATTAAAAAAGTGCTCAGTCAAAGTAGCTCCAGTTCTCTCCAAACTCTACAACAAATGCCTTAATGAATCTTGCTTTCCGGGCTGTTGGAAAACTGCTTCTGTGGTACCAGTATGCAAGAATTCTGGCGAAAGAACTGACCCATCAAATTATTGCCCCATTCGCCTCCTCCCACTTTTCGCCAAAATATTTGAGACCATAATTAACCATGCTCTAGTCCATCATCTTACAGATGCTAAACTTCTGACTGACAAATAATATAGATTTAGATAAGCCCGTTTTACAGCAGACATCCTCACTGTAATCTCTGAACGTATATACAATTCACTGGACAAAGCGGTGGAGGGCAGAGTGGTAGCTCTAGATATATCTAAGGCTTTTGACAGGGTATGGCATAAGGGTCTCCTCAGGAAAATTAGATCATACGGCGTCACTGGTAGAATACTTAACATAATTAAATCCTTCTTAGATAAGAGTGCCTCAGGGGTCTATCCTTGGACCTCTGTTATTCCTAATATTCATAAATGACCTCCCTGACAAAATTGACTGTGAGATGGGGATATATGCTAATGACACCACACTCTATAACAGGCAAGACAGGAAAACAAATGAACATATATCTAAAGAAATGGCAAAAAACACAGGCGGATGACCTCCAATCTGTAGTGGAATGGGGACAAAAATGGATGGTCACATTCAATGCTGCCAAGACTAAACTGGTTTCCTTCAATAATTACAAGAAACCTTCTCTGCCACTAATAGCAATGGCCAGTGACTCCTTATCTGAGAGTACATCTTTCAAACTGCTTGGCTTAACGTTCACAGGAAACATGAGTTGGAACAATTACATTGAAAGCGTTGCCAGGGCTGCTGCGAAGAAGGTAGGCTCTCTCTATCATGCTAGAAAACTACTAACACCCGAAAGTATCCTATACCTCTATAAGGTCACCATTCGCCCATGTATGGAGTATTGCTGTCACATTTGAGCTGGTGCATCTGCTACTAGTCTCTCGCTCCTAGACAAGGTTCAAAAGAGAGTCGCCAATCTGTTAGGCCCTGAACTGGCATCTAAGCTTCAGCCTCTGTCCCATCGACGAAATGTTGCATCCCTCTGCCTGTTCTACAAGTATTTTAATGGTGAATGCTCTGGCGAACTGCAGATACTTGTGCCCCCACAACGTAGACACCCTCGACAAACCCGACAGGCAGCTAAATCCCAGCCCCACACAGTAGAGATCCCTAAATGTAAAAGATCTTTCTACTCCAGTAGTTTCTTCCCCAGAACTGCTAAACTCTGTAATTCCATACCAGGTCCCTGTTTCCCCAACTGTACTGACATGCAGAAGTTCAAGTGTAATGTAAACCGACATTTTGCTGCCCAAATCCCAACATAGTACCCCAGTAGTTGCTACCCCTGATAGTAGCCCCCTACACCAAAGTGGCAATGCGCCTTGTTTGGGGTTAAAATGTAATAATAAAAAAAAAATACACCATTTAATGCTCTAAACACTTTATGGGGACCTTATAAGACACGATCACTGTGGAAGAGCAACCAAAAAAAGCAAGACCTAGAAGAGTATTGGAGGTCTCTATCTAAAGATTAGATACCTAGCAACTTAGAGGCCATAGCTAGAAATGCTGGAACCAAAGATAATATCTGGAATGGTTAAAGAAAAGTTGGATAGATTCCAGAATAAAACAAAAAACGAATTGACAACTTATCTAATTTCTGGCTAAAAAACTTACAACACTCTATATTCATTATAGTAGCTGCTTCACTAGACTGATGAAAGGTGAGGAGACCACACCAACATGGCTATTAAAAAGTGACACCACCCTCATACCTAAAACGGTTGAGACACAACAGCCTAACAAGTACAGGCCAATCTGCTGTCTCACTACCACTGGCCTTGTTGTTGCAGACAGCATCCATGACAGCCTTTCTTCTGGAGCATACCTGGAAAAAGAACAGGCCGGATGCAAGAGAAAGTGCTTAGGCACGAAGGACCAGTTGCTGATTAGCAGAACCATTCTTGAAGACTCGGAAGAGGCAAAGAAATCTCAGTATGGCTTGGATCGATCATCAAAAGGCGTATGATAGTGTAATCAATAAATCGATACTGCAATGCTTTGATCTTTATAAAATTCATCTGATAATAAAAAAAAGCGTATGAAGATATGGCAAACAATGATGACATTACGCGGCAATAATAGTAAATTAACAATAATAGTAAATTAACAATAATAGTAAATTAACAATAATAGTAAATTAACAATAATAGTAAATTAACAATACTAGTAAATTAACAATAATAGTAAATTAACAATACTAGTAAATTAACAATAATAGTAAATTAACAAAAATAGTAAATTAACAATACTAGTAAATTAACAATAATAGTGAATTAACAATAATAGTGAATTAACAATAATAGTAAATTAACAATAATAGTAAATTAACAATAATAGTGAATTAACAATAATAGTAAATTAACAATAATAGTAAATTAACAATAATAGTAAATTAACAATAATAGTAAATTAACAATACTAGTAAATTAACAATAATAGTGAATTAACAATAATAGTGAATTAACAATAATAGTGAATTAACAATAATAGTGAATTAACAATAATAGTGAATTAACAATAATAGTGAATTAACAATAATAGTGAATTAACAATAATAGTAAATTAACAATAATAGTAAATTAACAATAATAGTAAATTAACAATAATAGTGAATTAACAATAATAGTGAATTAACAATAATAGTGAATTAACAATAATAGTGAATTAACAATAATAGTGAATTAACAATAATAGTGAATTAACAATAATAGTAAATTAACAATAATAGTAAATTAACAATAATAGTAAATTAACAATAATAGTAAATTAACAATAATAGTGAATTAACAATAATAGTGAATTAACAATAATAGTAAATTAACAATAATAGTAAATTAACAATAATAGTAAATTAACAATAATAGTAAATTAACAATAATAGTAAATTAACAATAATAGTAAATTAACAATAATAGTGAATTAACAATAATAGTGAATTAACAATAATAGTAAATTAACAATAATAGTAAATTAACAATAATAGTGAATTAACAATAATAGTAAATTAACAATAATAGTAAATTAACAATAATAGTAAATTAACAATAATAGTAAATTAACAATAATAGTAAATTAACAATAATAGTAAATTAACAATAATAGTGAATTAACAATAATAGTGAATTAACAATAATAGTGAATTAACAATAATAGTAAATTAACAATAATAGTGAATTAACAATAATAGTAAATTAACAATAATAGTAAATTAACAATACTAGTAAATTAACAATAATAGTAAATTAACAATAATAGTGAATTAACAATAATAGTAAATTAACAATAATAGTGAATTAACAATAATAGTGAATTAACAATAATAGTAAATTAACAATAATAGTAAATTAACAATAATAGTAAATTAACAATAATAGTAAATTAACAATAATAGTAAATTAACAATAATAGTGAATTAACAATAATAGTGAATTAACAATAATAGTAAATTAACAATAATAGTGAATTAACAATAATAGTAAATTAACAATAATAGTAAATTAACAATAATAGTGAATTAACAATAATAGTAAATTAACAATAATAGTGAATTAACAATAATAGTGAATTAACAATAATAGTAAATTAACAATAATAGTAAATTAACAATAATAGTGAATTAACAATAATAGTAAATTAACAATAATAGTAAATTAACAATAATAGTAAATTAACAATAATAGTGAATTAACAATAATAGTAAATTAACAATAATAGTAAATTAACAATAATAGTAAATTAACAATAATAGTAAATTAACAATAATAGTAAATTAACAATAATAGTAAATTAACAATAATAGTAAATTAACAATAATAGTGAATTAACAATAATAGTAAATTAACAATAATAGTAAATTAACAATAATAGTAAATTAACAATACTAGTAAATTAAAAATACTAGTAAATTAACAATAATAGTAAATTAACAATACTAGTAAATTAACAATAATAGTGAATTAACAATAATAGTGAATTACCAATAATAGTAAATTAACAATAATAGTGAATTAACAATAATAGTAAATTAACAATAATAGTAAATCAACAATACTAGTAAATCAACAATAATAGTAAATTAACAATAATAGTAAATTAACAATACTAGTAAATTAACAATAATAGTGAATTAACAATAATAGTGAATTAACAATAATAGTGAATTAACAATAATAGTAAATTAACAATAATAGTGAATTAACAATAATAGTAAATTAACAATAATAGTAAATTAACAATAATAGTAAATTAACAATAATAGTAAATTAACAATAATAGTAAATTAACAATAATAGTAAATTAACAATACTAGTAAATTAACAATAATAGTAAATTAATAATTCCAGACATAAAAATCAGAAGAGGAATTTTCTTCCTTATTATTTTTCATGGATTCACTAAACAAATTACTAAGCAAAAGTGGGAGTGCCTACAACCTGAGCCAGGGCCGCCAAGAAGACCCAAATAAAAAAGTCAGCCATTTGCTCTTCATGGATGACCTCAAACTACATGCAAGTTCAGATGCTGAATTAAGTGAGCTATTACAAATTGAACATACCTTCTCTAAAGATATTGGTATGACATTCGGTCTGGACAAATGTGCCAAGCGCTCCATCAGAACTAGGAAGAAGATGCACATAGAAAGCATACAGCTTGATCAGAGACCTAAAAGAGCAGGAAAAATACAAATATTTTGGCATAGAAAAAGACGATGCAATTCAGCATGGCAGAATGAGAGAAAAAATAGACAAAGAGTATGTGCGCCATGTTAGAAAAATTTGCTAAACAAAACCAAAGTGACTGCCATAATGCATCTATGCCAGTGTTGATTGGCCACAGAAAGACGTTAACAGGCCAGACACTAAAACAAGAAAAATGTTAACATTTACAGAAATTTACATTTGGTCGCTGCTGTTTTGTTTTGAATCTGTATTTTGTACTTTTTATTTTTACGGTTATAGTAAATATTCAATCTGCTAAATCTGATTAAAATTATTAGAAATTCGGGAAACATGTGTAACTAAGCAAACCAAATATTTTTCTTCACATTCAGTATTGAGCACCTTTCCAGGTTTTTTTTTTACCATTTACTCATATACAGAAACCAGCGTCTACGAAGACTGTTTTTACCAAGAGGAGCACTTTGGGTTTGTCAGAGATTAACCATCAACAGCGAGCCACTACGGTGAGCACTGGTCAATATCTGACAAGCTCCCAGAATTCAAACCTTAAAATGGTATATGAACACCAAGAAAAGAGGGCCAGTAGAACAACCTTCATCACAAAACTGGCCAAACATTTTGCACAGAAAACAGGCCTGCAACGAAAATAGCCCAAAAGAGTCAGCAAAAATACACTAAGACATTCCATTGCAGAAAACTGGAAGAATGAACCAACCAGCAGCCAAATATTTCCTGAATGAACTATCACAGGAATATATAGATAAAGAAGGCTCTGTACGAGGGGCGTGCAATAAGTAATGCCCCTGACCCACTTCCAGTTGTCTGATCTAGCTGAAATTTTGCATGTGCAATGATTTATATCTCTACGGGTTATGTGGCAAATTACAGCTCTGAACTAATTGTGGTTTCTGTTTTACAGGTGTTTGAACTGAGTTAGGTGTGAAATAGAGCCTGTTGAATGTCGAGCAGTGATCCGGTTTTTGTATTTTAAAGGACGCACACCATAGGAGACTTTTGATGAAATGAAAGAAACTTATAGTGATAATGCCCCATCATATGATCTTGTAAAACGCTGGCACCGTGAAATCGAACATGGCTGGAAGTCTGTTGAAATAGCTTCCAGACCTGGTCGCCGACCTTCTGCCATTGATGAGGCATCCGTCCGTCAAGTTGAGGCTGCCATTTTGGAAGATCGCTGCATTACTATTCGCCAAATAGCCCAAAATGTCAAGATTAGTACAGGGTCTGTGGAAACTATCATTCATGACCATTTGCATATGCATAAGGTGTCTGCCAGATTGATTCCCAGGTTGCTCACACCATTCCAGAAGCGAGAACACATCGAGTGCTCGAGGATGAATTTGGAGATGTGCCAAGAAGATGAGTGAAAGTTTTTCAAAAGACTGATTACACAGGATGAAAGCTGGGTCCATCACTATGATCCAGAGACCAAAGCCCAGTCAATGCAGTGGAAGCACTTGGACTCACCACCTCCAAAGAAGGCAAGGGTGCAGCCCTCCGCTGGCAAGGTCATGCTCACAGTCTTCTGGGACCAGGACAGAGTAGTGATGACAGATTTCCTGGCAAAGGGTACCATGATTACTGGAGCCTATTATGCTTCACTTTTAAGCAAATTAAGGGAAGCTATCAAAATCAAGAGACGGGGCAAGATCAGCAAAGGTACTCTCGTCCTGCAGGACAACGCTCCGGTCCACAACTCGCATGTCACCAGATCAGAAGCACGGGCATGTGGCTATGAAATCCTTCCCCATCCTCCCTACTCTCCTGACCTTGCACCCTCTGACTTTCACCTCTTCCCAGCCATGAAGTTGTTTTTGAAAGGAAAATGTTTCCCAGATGATGCAGCCTTGATTTCTGAAGTCACGTCGTGGTTGGAAAACCAACCTGGGGTGTTCTACAAAAACGGTCTCCAGAGCTGCATCAAATGATGGGAGTAATGCATAACTCTGGGTGGTTCCTATGTAGAGAAAGACTAATAACTGTGCAAAGTTTCGTTGCTCTACTGCTATGGGAAATTGGTTAGGGGCATTACTTATTGCACGCCCCTCGTAGACTGGCTGAAAAAGGGATTTCTTCGCTATGATCAGGAGAGAATGATAATGGTTGCTCAAGATCAATGCTTGATGAATAACGCTTTAAAAAAGTGGTTTCAGCAATGAAAACAAATGAGTTGTAAAGTCTTGTTGGCGGACGGCTATTATACAATGTGACACTTGAATATTCAATGTAGAACTGGGGAGTTGACAGGGTAATTAAGTTTTTAATTTCTCAGTAATCTAATGGCAAAATTCAATGAGTTATTTTTTATGAAAAAATTCAGAATTCAAACAGTTATTTTTTATAAAAAATTCAAAATTCAAACAGTTATTTTTTATAAAAAATTTAAAAATTTAAACAGTTAAAAAAAAAATTCCAAATTCAATCAGTTAGTTTTTATAAAAAAAATTCAAAATTCAAACAGTTATTTTTTATAAAAAATTTCAAAATTTAAACAGTTAAAAAAAAAATTCCAAATTCAATCAGTCAGTTTTTATAAAAAAAATTACAAATTCAAACAATTATTTTATTATAAAAAATTCCAAATTCAATCGGTTTTTATAAAAATTTCAAAATTTAAACAGTTAAAAAAAAATTCAAAATTCAATCAGTTTTTATAAAAAAAATTCAAAATTCAAACAATTATTTTTTATAAAAAATTCAAAATTCAAAGTTATTTTTTATAAAAAAATTCAAAATCTAAACAATTAAAAAAGTTATTTAAAAATTCACAAATTATGTATATGTGTTATATTTATTTTTGTTTTCATAATAAATTTTGTCTGATATACATTGCATTTCAACTGAGTTACTTCCTCTTTGCTTGTGTCATGTGACCCAATATGTCATGTGACCCAATATGTCTGCCTCAGCATGTAACCTTATCAAAGTATTTTTACCGTTATCGGAACTGTTTTTCACAAATAATTAATTTTTTACCTATTGTTTTCTGTCATTTTTGGATATGTTACTGTTTATGACATGACAATTACGTAGATACCATTTGTTTTACTTGAAGTTCAATAGTTTTTTGTTATTTAAATATAGAAGGACCAAAAATCATATGATCGGTTTGCATGGTCTCTTCAAGTGGTTCCAATATCTATTTAAAGGGTGGAAAGATAAAATTGTCGCCCTAAAGAAAACAACAGAACAGTTTTATTTTAAAACTTTTATTGAAAAAATCAATTCAGGTAACTTGATTATGTAGTAGAGCTGACGTCTATTCAATGTAGCCACCTTCAGCCTCAATGACTGCCTTGATACGGGTCTGGAACTGGGAGCATCTCTTTTCCACAACTTGGTGAATGGCGGCATATAACGGTGATCAGGCTGGCTTTCGTGTTGTGGGAGGTCATGTTGGTGATGTTCTTGACGTATGACCAAGCAAAGTAGACCAGCGGGTTCAGGTCGGTGAAGAGGGGGGGGGAGAAGTGAGAGAAGGGTACAAAGGTATAGCACTCCTAAAGCCAAGCCTGGGTCTCTTTGGACTTGTGGGCCGGCATTGAGTTCTGCTGCCACACCCAGGGTCTGTCGGCAGCTACTTGATTGCACTATGGGATCACCACACTCTTCAGCACATCCAGGTGTTGATTTCCAAGCTAACTTTGAAGATGTGAGGTGGCATGATGTGACCTTTACTTGAAACCACACCTATGCCCTCAAGTGTTGAACCATCCAGATTTGCATTTTGAAGGTGCTGGCAATGGTCCTGTTATCATTACTTGGATCGGTAGAGAGCATGAGTTGTCGAGCGGCACATCTCCAATCTCGCTCGTTGAATATTGTGTTACTTTCAGACATGATAGAAGTCTCCTATCGCTCTTAGAATTTGTACACAACTGGCCAACTAGTAGATGGTCTGCAACAGCAACAAAAAAAAAAAGAACGGTTTTCATCAAACGGAAATGGAATCATATTGTTTTTTCTACAGCGACAATTTTATCGTTCCATCGTGTACTAGAATGTTATATTAGAAACTGAGACCCCCTCTTATAAATGTTTAAATTAAATTGAAAAAAAGACGGAAAGAAGAAAAATGTAAAGGTGAATCATTGATCATACCTTAATTTTCTTCAGTTTTGGTTTATCCGTTATGCTTCTGTATTGCTATGTCTTGTGTGTGTGTGTCTTTGTGTATGTGTCTTTGTGTGTGTTTGTCTTGTGGGTGTGTCTTGTGTGTGTGTGTCTCTTTGTGTATGTGTCTTTGTGTGTGTGTGTGTTTGTCTTGTGTGTGTCTTTGTATGTGTGTCTTGTGAGTGTGTGTCTTGTGAGTGTGTGTCTTGTGTGTGTGTGTCTTGTGTGTGTGTGTGGGTTGTGTGTGTCTTGTGTGTGTCTTGTGTGTGTGTCTTGTGTGTGTGTCTTGTGTGTGCCTTGTGTGTGTCTTGTGTGTGTGTGTGTCTTGTGTGTGTGGGGGTTGTGTGTGTCTTGTGCTTCTTGTGTGTGTGTCTTGTGTGTGTGTGTCTTGTGTGTCTTGTGTGTTTCATGTGTGTGTGCATGCGT
>NC_136504.1:118563940-118598940 GCF_053919585.1 Euprymna scolopes
CGAAGCAATCGTCTATGACTTATCGATGTTGTTATCTATAAATATAAAAGCGAAAATGTATGTATGTATGTATGTATGTATGTATGTATGCTTTTACTCGATGTCCACAAAAGGCTTCTTTCAGAGAAGCGCTCACTCGCTTCACAACTTCTTAAAACTTTTTATATCATCTATAAATTGTAATATCTTGCACTTAACCACAGAGCTTGCCTGTCTATTTAATTTTATTGACTTTCAAATGTTAATTATTCCACATTTCCCGCATCGGCACGCGTTACATTCAGTTTTCGGTATAAACAAAAGGCGAAACTTGACTCTAACCACAGCTCCCGCGCCAACAAGATCAAAGTGTAGCATCTGTGCTTTGACTAGCTGGACGCGCCTGGCGATCACCCTTTTGGGTTTTCGTTCTTTGTTTTTTGGCCAATAAGGACCGACCCCTTCTTTGGGTGTGTGGCCCTTAGGCATTTTACTACTAACTGTTTGCTTTTCCATTCCTTTGCAGATTGTCCAGTGTCCGGAACCGACTTAAGCAGCCGGCAGGACTAGAGGTTACCGACATGCCCTTTTGCGGCGAAGGCCCTCTAGCTTCCAAATCGGCGGGTCGGGGAAGGGCACTGGGCCAACAAACCAGGAGGCAGGCCTCTGCCTCTAGCACCATGGGGGACGCCCCTGGTGTTGTGCCGAGAAGGGGGAGTGTCACATCCGGTGACACCCCAGTGCCGAGAAGGGGGGTGTCACACCCGGTGACACCCCAGTGCCGAGAAGGGGGGGTGTCACATCCGGTGACACCCCAGTGCCGAGAATGGGGGGTGTCACACCCGGTGACACCCCAGTGCCGAGAACGGGGGGTGTCACACCCGGTGACACCCCAGTGCCGATACCTGGCGATATCACCTTCGGGGATATCCCTGTGCCGACGACGGGGGGCACCACACCCGGTGGTGCTCCAATGCAGTGGACGGTTCCGGGGATCGCCACCCCTAGCACGGAAGGGTCGCAATCATCAATACTAGCATCCGGCAGGGTTGCAGACCAGGGGATCGCCACCCAGGAAGGCGCCCCCAGGACGAGCGAAGGGGTCTCTGTGGTCGACATGAATAGGCCATGGATGGCGCCCAGAACGGGAACAGCTAGAAGCTGCGAGGAAGAGATAAAAGCTTGGAGCGATTACCTGTCTCAGACGCCAGGTGGCGAGGAGGTGGCGAAGAAAAGGCGGAGGAGGAGGAGGCCGGTAAAACGTTGGTGGGTGACAATGAAACAGCATCACCGCGCAGACCCAGTCAGAGACAAGCAGCCCCCAAAAGTCGGCCACAGAGACCAGAAGAAGAACTAGATCAGCGGAAGTTTACGTTGTGGATGGGTGCTCCCCGGGGGGGGGGGGGCAAGCAAAAAGTGTGGAGCCAGCAGGAAAGGAGGAGTGGCCAGCTCTCGCAGGTACCGACTCACCACCTATCCCAGAGGAGCAGAGAACACCGCCGGCAACCCCTGCAGCGCCAGGGTGGGCAAGACCAGTACAAGAAAAGCGGAGCTGGGGTCCCCAACCAAAGGAAGCAAGATCACCCCAGTATTATAAGCAGCTCTTCGATGAAAAATACAAGAGCTACATCGAGGGCAACAACATCTCAGTCATCCCGGAGGCCCTCGACAAGATCCGGGAAAGATCGGTATCTCTGTTAACCCTAGACGCCAAGGGCAAGGGATTGAAAGGGGTACAGAAAGACCGGATGATGGTGCTGCTGGGCGAATTGAAAATAAATGCAAAATACGCGGTCAGACGATTTAACGCGATGTGGGAGGTCCTCTTGCCGACGAAAGAAGAGGCCGAGAAGCTGTCAAGAGGAGACGTTGTCTGGCAGGATATCAAGATTCGCCCAGAATATCTCTCCAAGTGAAGAACGATGGTTACAGTAACAGGAGTACCGTGCTTTCTCATCGAAGAGCAGCTGGGGGCCATCCTATCTCAATATGGAGACGTGGAGCAGATTCAACCAATCAAGGGCCCACGTAACATCCATACCGGGGACTACCGGCTCCAGATGCGGGTAACCCGTAAAGAATTCTTCGCGATCCCGGCCCAATTCACCTGCGAGGGCTGGTCTATGGTCGTCATTGTGGAGGGCAGAAGGCCACAATGCTGGGAATGCCAGAAAACGGGCCATGTCGCCAGATTCTGCCCTCAAAAGAAGACTGCGGCCGATACGACCAAAAAGATGGAAGTGGTAGCGGCAGAGAAGAACGAACCTGCTAAGGAGGAACAAGCAGGCACAAGCAAATGGAGTACGGTCGCAGCCAAGAAGAACAAGAAGACTGAGCCGGCTCCACAAACCGTGGTAAGACCCACAGTATCAACAACAAAAAGGAAACTGAGAGGCAGCTCCTCGGGCTCAGAGAACGAGGAGGACCATCAGCAGGAAAAAGGGGAAAGAAAAGAAGAACAACAAGACCAGCGCCCTGAGCTTCCGGATAAAACCACCCCCCAAGAAGAAGTTCAGCCCACCCCTCCCCTGTTCACTACCCAGGATTCCGAGATGGAGCAATTGGGTGCTCCTGAAAATCCAGATAACACCAACGAAGAAGTACCCAAAGAAGCCCAAAAAAGGAAGAACAGACTAAGTCGGCGGCCCCGAGGGAGGAAAGAACCAGAAAACTCCCTTTCTGGCCCGGGAAAAAAATCTGCTCTGCTGACTTAAGCCATACGGTCAGTGACCTCAACGGACGCCAGAGGAAATTTCTAAAGGAACTGGAGGCCCTGAAGATAGTGGATGGGAAGGAGGTCACTGACCCCATGAATTTCAGCGAGGCTCCATCTCTCATTACCTTCGTCCGGGTGAACAGGGGAGGCAGAGCTAAGGCTCTGTGGAAAATGATTGAAGAAGGTAAGAAGGCCTTCAGAGAGATAAAAATAGTAGACGGGGAGCACCCATCACTCGGCAAGTGACCGAACAACAGGTCAGTGTGAAGGGAGGGTCCCACTTTATGTTCACCCTTCATTCTATAGGGCCCTAAAGATGACGTTCCCCCTGGACTTGGGGGGCCTGGCTCGAGACGGACGGCGTACGTCCGACCTGCTCACGGGCAGTCTCGGTCAAGCCTTCGACGTCCTGAAACCCGAGGACTTTAGACTCCTAATAGACGAATACTACTAGGTAGTGGAAACATGGATACAAGCTTAAACCTAGCTAGCTTGAATGCGAGGGGCATGAGATCTCGAAGCAAGGCTGCTCGCGTGCTGAGGGATCTCGTGGCCCTTGAGGTAGATGTAGCCACCATACAAGAGACCCACTTTGTTGGGGCCGGGGACTGCGATGTGCTGGTGAACGATTTTGATGTTTACTCAGCATATTGCAGCCTCCGGAGTCGGGGGGTTTCTATACTAGTAAGTCGCACTCTGTCTGCGACGGTTACACTTGTCCACGCGGATGCTCATGGGAGGCTGGTCGTGGTCGATGTTGCCGTTAAAAACGGCGCGTTTTGGATCGTGGCAGTTTACGTGCCTAATCTCCTCAGCGAGAGGGTTTCCTTTTTTCGGGAGGTGGAGGTGTTTCTCTCTTCGTGTCCGGAGCGGGTAGTTTTAATGGGGGACTGGAATGCCATCCTGGACCCCAGCATAGATAAGGTCGGGGGGGTTGGAGGGTCGGGGGGGTGTGAAAGCAGCCTGTCTGACCTGATGGCCTCGTGCGATCTGGTCGATAGGTTCCGTCTGGATCACCCCGGGAGGGAGATGTGGATGTGGCAATCTAACTCGGCCACCTGTGCAAGTTCATACTTGGACAGGATGTTAATTAGAAGGGGCGATATAGATTTCCTATCTTGTCCCACGTTCCACTGGTTAGGTCATTCGGACCACAAACTTGTGTTGGCCCGTTTGAAATTAGGTAATAGGCCTAGGTTGGCTGGCTACTGGAAGATGAACGCCTCCTTATTGGAGTCAGTCGACTTCCGGGAGCAGCTGACGACACTAATTCAGAGGGAGTTAGTGGGGGCGGTTACCGGGAGTAGATGGTGGGTTAACCTTAAGGCAACCATTAGGCGCTTTTGTGTCCAATACGGCCAACGCCTCGCATTAACTAGGGCTTGGACCAAAAGGCAATTAGATGATAGATTGACCCGGGCGGTGGCAGGGGGGGGATTCCCTAGAACTAGCTCTAGTAAAGGGGGACCTCAATCGCTTGGCTAGCGAGCGATATGAAGGTCAAGTAGTTAGGGCTAGGTTAGAAAGAGTCTCCAACGAAGCCGTGAACGTTGACGCTGTTGAGCGTAGGGCCGCCCTAAGACGCGGCTCGGATGGGTACATTCGGGAGGTGAAAAACCTGGAAGGGCGTTCTCTCGTGTCAGCGCGGGAGATCTGCGATGGGTTTCGGCAACATTTGGAGGAGCGCTTCACCAAACTACCCAGACTCCGAGGCCAGGAGTTTGGCAGCTATTTAGCTGGCTCGCCCCGCCTTACTGCGGCCCGAGCGGCTAGCTGCGAGGGGATGGTTACGGAGCGTGAGGTCATTACTGCGTTGAAGCAGGTTGGCCGCAACAAATCTCCGGGGCTCGATGGTTTACCTTACGAACTGTTCTTGAGGCTGTCGCCCATGTTTGTGCCCCTTCTGACGGGCGTGTTTAACCACTGGTTTGCCCAGGACTCGATCCTGAGGCAGGTAACCAAAGGAGTGGTCACGCTTCTGAAGAAGGGGAACCAACATGGAGGGAGGAATCTAGACGATAGACCCATTACTCTGCTTAACGCAGATTTCAAGATTTTGTCCCGCGTTCTTGCGAACCGACTTGATCGAACCGGATCAGAACTATGCTGTGAAGGGTCGATCGACTCAGAACAATCTGCATTTTATTCGCACGATCTTAGAGGGGTTAGAAGACGACACAGAAGCCGCGCTGATCAATTTAGATCAGTCCAAGGCGTTCGACAGGGTGGACCACGGGTTCCTGAGGGCTGTTGTGGAAACCGACGGCTTTGGTCCGGACTTCCGCAAGTGGATCTCCGCCTTGTATCGTGATCCCACGGTTGTGGTGCAAGTAAATGGTAGGTTGTCGGAGTCCTTTGGGGTCTCCCGGTCGGTGCGGCAGGGTTGCCCGCTGTCGCCTCTGCTTTATGTCCTGGCGTTGGAGCCCTTCCTTCGCAAATTAAGGGACGAGGCGGCGAGACCAGTCCTACGCGGCATAGCTCTGCCTGGTGGCAAATTTGCCAGGGTGTCCGCGTACGCCGATGACGTCACCGTGTTTGTTGCGTGCCGTATCGATATCAAAGCGGTGATAGAGGCGATCGCTGAGTATGAAGTTGTTACAGGGGCCGTGATCAATCGTAGCAAGTCCGTTGGCCTGCGGTTGGGCGCCTGGACCGGGGTAAACTCGCTTCCAGGTGCGTTCAGCTGGACTGATGGCCCGGTAAAGATCCTTGGAGTGTGGTTCGGACTGGACCTCCAGCTGGACAAGAATTGGTCGGAAGTACAGACTAAGGTCGAGTCGTCAGTAAGGACTTGGATTCGGAGGAGATTGTCCTTGAAGGGTCGTGCGGAGGCATGTGCTACGTACGTGTTTCCGCTGATCCTTTACCGTTTATCTGTTCTTCCCCTGCCTGCGGACCGCTGTAAGGCTTTAGAGCGCCTCCTGTTCAAACTTCTTTGGATGGGAGGAAAGCCGTTTGTCCGTAGACAGGTCTGTACACAGAAGCTTAGCGAGGGAGGCTTAGGGATGCTTGATCTGCAAAGTCACAAGCACGCAGAAAGATTGGCGTTCCTGAGTCGGACACTGATGGAGGAAACGCACTGGGTACCAGTCGTGGAACAGGCTTTTCCACGGCTCATGCTCGACCCTGCCGCTGAAGGTCGCAGAAGACCGGCGGGGGAAAGGTGTTTCCTGACCGAATGCCGAGCCGCCCTTAGGGCATTACTGGGGTCCAGTGACCTTGCACGGCCTAGGTGGAGGCTATATGAGGAATTAGTGGTGGGGACTGCAAAAGACCCGCTGGTGGAGCGGGTGCATCTGTCGAGGGGGGGAAGTTCTCTCGCTGTGGAGTTGGGCGCCTGCCAGTAGCCATATTAATAACTCTGAATTTTCACTTATGTGGAGGCTAGTCCGGGACACGCTGCCACTCTTTGGCAAACTAGCCAGGGATGATCGGGATAGTGAATATTATTATCCCCCATGCCCACGCTGCAATGATGATGAGGAGGAGACGAGAGAACACGCGTTCTTTCTTTGCAGCGGGGTGCGGAGTCTCTGGGAGTATGTCGAGGGGGTAACGGCTCACATCGATCCCGAGCGGTCGGTGCCACTTGATTTAGCATACGCTGTTGATAATGTGGACCCGCCGTTTGACAGGGAGAAACGGTTGGTGTTTCTAGCAATCCTAGCGGTGGCTAGGTTAGTGACGTGGGTTTCACGTCTGGACATTGTCCATGAGGAGCGATCTGTTTCTGATCACGATCTGGTTGTTCGTTTTAAGCATCAACTTAAAACGAAAATCAGATGCGATTGGAAAAGATTGCATCGCATGGACTTTGATAGGAGATTGGTGCACAACACTAGTTTGTGCATCCGACGAGGCGCTAGTTTTCAGTTCGTATTTCCACCCTAGCGGTATTAGTCCTAGGGTGCTGAGGTTTCTTTTTTCTCAGAACCCAGCCCTTAAGACATTGTAATATAAGGTTTACCTTATAAGATGGGTAGTTTTTAGGCTAGGTAGGCGTGTAACCACCAAGAGTGCCTTATTCTTATAATGTTTTAAATATACTTTATCCCTGTGGTTAAACTGTTTTGTTGGCATTGTAGAGGTTTGTGTATTGTATTATATGTTTGGGCAGCAGTTTATCAACTACTGATTTTATTCCGTCTAAACATGATTTCAGCTGGGGATCCAGCATCTGGTTTATTCGGATTTTTCATTATCCTATAGACCTGCAGAAATTGCTGGAGGATCTTTTCTGTCGGTGTGCACACACCTTTTTTAAAAGGCACCTGAACCAAATAAGGAAATGTATCTCTGAGAATCAAGAAGAACTACCGCAGGAAGGCAGAGAGGCAATTGATACAGTAGACAATTGTTTTAATGTGGAACCTCAAAGCTATGTCAGAACCAAGATTCTCCGACAGAAAAAAGAAGCACACCAACGTCGTGTACTGTGGATTTTTTGTTTATGGCCGGATCATCATTTTCTCGCTGCTGACTGTCGGTGTGGACACACGCATGGTTTCACAAAAGTACAAATATGAACAAAGAAAGGAAAAATACAAACGCCAATGTTCACATATAAATTGACTATTGACTTGTGAGTGTGTGTGTGTCTTCTTCCCGTTCTATTGATGTTACATTTGTCTATCTGTTTCACAGTCAACTCTAAAATTGTCCATGACTCTGTTTCACAGTCAACTCTATAACTGTTCAACTGTAGTCGTTATCAACTCCCATCTGTTGTCCAGCGCATCTAGATCTCAACTCTCTGTCTCCTCTGTCTTGGTCTCTCAGGTTGCCCACCCAACTCTGGCTACCGGAAGCTGCCCTTCCCTGTTTTATCAGTAGGTTTCTATTGTTATTGTTTGCTATTTCCTATCTATTGTTGATAGTAGGATATTTCCTATTTCTTTGTTTATTCTAAGCTATTTCCTATCTATTGTTGATTTTAGGATATTTCCTATTTCTTTGTTTATTCTAAGCTATTTCCTATCTATTGTTGATTTTAGGATATTTCCGATTTCTTTGTTTATTCTGAGCTATTTCCTCTTCCTTTGTCTATTCCCCCCTCTCAGCACTTAGTGGCTCAAATCCACCCCAGGGCCACTTTATAGTATCACATCGTCCATATAAACTTTACGCATGGCGATCCCAGGCAGGGATCTAATTCCAGAGCGACCCTTGCATGCTCGGTGAATTACCTACACTTTTCATTTGTAAACTTTCTGTTTTTCATGTAGTACATGTTTAAACTGTTCTCCGTTGTTCTGTTCTTCTTTGTGGCTACTTGCGAGCCATAACAATATACTAGTAGGGATACCCAACATTGCGTGGGATTAAATGATGATTAACAAATATTTCTTTTTCTCATATTTTTATCGTCATTTAAATCAGGAAGGAAGCTTCACATGCCTAACTAGTCTTCAATACATTGTAATCTGTATTGCACTGTAGAAAACCTACTGTTGATTTTAGGAAGATATTTTATATAATAGCTTGAATTAAAGTTTGAAATGCAAAAGTTATTATCATTCAATTATGCTTTAAATAGAAACATTCATTTCAAACGCACCCCTGTCATATCAAACAACCTACTGTAGATATTTCATGCCGGGACTTTCTGCTTGCGTGGTAATAAAACTTTTCAAATGCACTTGTGTTAACTTTGGTCACAATCACCTGTTCTTTTTTCATCGGATTTTTCACTAATCGATTATATTCTGATACAAAACCTATCAAAGAACACTGCCAGATACATAAAGTACATCTGTGTGAAAATGCATAAAAATCAGCCCCGCCATTTCAGAGTCCATATGGAACACACACACACACACACACACACACACACACACACACACACACACAAAGTATCTCATATATATAACTAGAGATATATACTATAGATATTCGTTTCAATTTAGAAAATAATAAATTTATACTGAGTATCCATTTTTATTTATGAAATAATTACCTTTATCTCACTATCTGTTTAAATTTAGAAAATAATTGCATTTATCTCAGTATCCGTTTCAATTTCTAAACTAATTACCATTTTTTCAGGATGCTTTAATTTAGAAAATTATTGCTATTTGTCAGTATATATTTTAATAAATATATATGTTTAGTATATGTTTTAATTTAGAAAATAATTACCTTTATCTCAGTATCTGTTTCGTTTTATAAAATAATTACCTTTATCTCAGTATCTGTTTCATTTTATAAAATAATGACTTTTTTCTCAGTATCCGTCTTAATTTTTAAAATAACCTTTATCTCAGTATCCGTTTCATTCATAAAATAATTACTTTTTTCTCAGTATCTATTTCATTTTATAAAATAATTACCTTTATCTCAGGATCCGTTTCAATTTCTAAAATAATCTCTTTTTTCTCAGTATCCGTTTCAATTTCTAAAATAATCACTTTTTTTCTCAGTATCTATTACAATTTATAAAATAATCACCTTTTATCTCCATATCTGTTTAAATATATGAAATAATTACCTTTTTCTCAGTATCCATTTCAATTTATAAAGTAATTACTTTTTTTCTCAGTATCCGTCTCAATTTTTAAAATAACCTTTATCTCAGTATCTGTTTCATTCATAAAATAATTACTTTTTTCTCAGTATCTGTTTCAATTTTTAAAATAATTACCTTTTTCTCGGTATCCGTTTCAGTATATAAAATAATTACCTTTTTCTCAGCATCCCTTTCAATTCATAAAATAATTACTTTTTTCTAAATATCGGTTTAAATCTATAAAATAATTACTTTTTTCTCAGTATCCATTTCAATTTATAAAATAATCACTTTTTTTCAGTGTCCATTTCAATTTATAAAATAATCACTTTTTTTCTCAGTATCTGTTTAAATATATAAAATAATTACCTTTTTCTCCATATCCGTCTCAATTTTTGAAATAATTACCTTTATCTCAGTCTCCTTTTCAATTCTCAGTATCCATTTATAAAGTAATTATTTTTTTTCTCGGTATCCATTTCAATTCATAAAATAATAATTTTTTCTTAGTATCTGTTTCAATTTATAAAATAATGACCTTTTTCTCAGTATATATTTCAATTTATAAAATAATTACCTTTAACTCAATATCCATTTCAATTTTTTAAATAATTGTTTTTATCATTATAAGAATAACGTTTCTTTTTGGGAACAAGGCATGATCTTACGAAGAGTCGGCCATGTTACATACATCATTCAGGGCTCAAAATTTGAACATAAAAGGCACTTGAACCAAATAAGGAAACGTATCTCCGAGAATCAAGAAGAACTACCGCAGGGAGGCAGAGAGGCAATTAATACAGTAGACAATTGTTTTAATGTGGAATCTCAAAGCTATGTCAGAACCAAGATTCTCCGACAGAAAAAGGAAGCACACAGACGCCTTGCCGGTCTTTCCCAAAAAGAAAAGATACTGATTTCACACCTGGAGAAATCAGCTCGGGAGGGGGCTGTTGTGGAGAACCAACCTCCAAATGGACTAATCCATCCTGTAACCCCAAACGTGTGGCTCCCTCGTCAGATCGCCGACTCCCAACGTCGTGTACTGTGGATTTTTTGTTTATGGCCGGATCATCATTTTCTCGCTGGTGACTGTCGGTGGGGACACATAGTCAGTTAATGAGGGCTTAGCCCTAGGAAAGTGGAAAAAAGTATAAATGCATGCGGTGTACAATGGGGCCGTAAGAGGACTTATGGAAGTGGAGGGAAAAACTTGAGCTACTTCCTCTGTAGATTATGACAATGATGAAGATGATGCTCCTAGGAATAAATGTAATGTTTTAATATTATGAAATAATGTGTATGAAATGGCAGTCTAAAGTTAAGTAAAGTAATGGCTAATAGCGTAAACATAATAAATTTGTAGGTGCAATCTGTTGTTGTAAGCCTACAGTGTTTTGGTCCAGAGGGGAAAACTGCACCTCTTGTATTATATACAAGATAATTCAATCAACACAGAGGTGAAGAAGAGAAATATATAGTTAAGAGATGGATGACTTATTCAGTTAATAAAATGTTGTATATTGGTTTATTTAGAAAGATTGAGTGTTTGATTATCAGAGTTTATGTCGTTGTGTGCGTTACATGCATTTGAACATACCTTCTGCCATTTTGTTGGTCAATCTGAAACATCTCGTCTGGGAGGGAGACTGGTACCTGTGTTTTGGGGACGAAGATTTATTTCACTCCAAGACAAAAAATTGGTTCTATAGTTTTTTATTCACCTTCCAGATCGTTCGCAGAAGAATGAAAAGTGAATTTGGGCTGTATTGTTTTTTTCTTCTAGGTCTTATTTCTACCACGTCAGCATTCGCCCCCCCTCCTCCCCCCAGCAAAGGGGAGGACAAAACAACGAAGCCGCCCGCTCTCGTCCAAGTCCCAACCAAATCTCCTCGATTCAGCTAACCTGATCACATGACTCACACGCAATCAAATTAGCTGATCTTGACTTCCGGTCAACGTGTCTACACTATAATTCACACCCTCCCTCCCTCTCTCTCTCTCTCTCTCTCTCTCTAACAAAAATACTGTGCTTGATTAAAACATAATTCTGGTGCTTCTTTATTATTAATCACAACTTTTGAATTTCAAGTAAAAGCACTTTGATGTACTTACTTGTCATGATGAAATGGGCTCATAGTTTCAGTACGAAGTGAACGATTCGACAAACAAAACATATATTGCCCTATAAAAATATAGGCGTCTCTGATTATTTCCAGTTTAAAAACAAGAAAAAATAAATTCATAACTTTTGTTTTCTATTTATGCAATGATGAAAAAAGTATTCTCACAAAAAATAAGTCAGTTATTTAAGCAAGTAAAAATTAACATCAATTTAAAATAAAATTGATTTGTTACTTGTATTTAATAGTAAAAAAGCAACGATTTCTTATGTTCAAACATAGCTCAATCCTAGAAGTAAGGTATATTTCATGTTATGAAAGTATACAGGAAAAAAGCCTTAGGGAAAGACCCCTTTTTCTGCACTGCTCTTATCTATATTTATTGAATTATTTTTTTTCTAGATTTTTCACTTTTAATGTTATGATAAAGTAAATGGTACCATAATTTAAAAAAGAAAAAGATTTGTTAATTAAAAAATATTTTTCTTTCGACAATTTCTTTATTTTCTGCTGGTAATTTTTTCCAATGTTTACAATTTATGTGTATGACAATACACATAAATTGTAAACATTCAAAGTTTGTTGGCAATTGGAAAAAATTACCGCCTGATGTGTTACTGAAATAGAAGACAAATTTTCACATTGTATAACTACAATTGCATGCTTTGAATAAATTAAACTTTTGTCAGGCTGAAATAACAAAAAATTAATAAAAATTACCGAGTAGAGGATAATCTAGAACTTTATATTAAAAATAAACATCAGTTTTATATTTTTTCGATCCACCATTGATAAGAGCGGAAATATGAGAAGTTGCCATAAAACAGGAGATAAGTCAGTCATTTAAGCAAGTAAAAATGAACAAAGGTGCAGAGGGAAACACTGCGACTCTTTTATTATACAGTAGCGTCCAAAAGTTAAGGAACGGGCGATCATTTTTGTTGAGTTGCTTCTAACTTTATCTATGAAAAGGGGAAAAATTTTTTTTCGATAATTTTCCAATGTTTAATAATGGTAGTTAAATAAAAAATAATTTTTTTATTTTTTTATTTTTAATACATATTAATTTTTTACATATAAATAATTTTAATTAAATTACAGGCGTCCAAAAGCAACCATTTCCTGTAGAAAAGTGGCCAGTTGAGGGCGAAGGAATTAATGTTTTGGGCCAATTGTTCAATATTTGTCATCTGAAGGGTCAAGCTTCAAAATCATACTGATCTCGTGAAAATCCTTCGCCTCTGTTGAAAGTTTTGGTGATATATAAAAACATACATACATACATTTATACATACATTTAAACAGACAGGGAAGATTTATATCACAGATTGTACACTTTTCTGTATTCTTTTATTAATAGCTAGCGTTGGGGGGGGGGTCCCCGGCGTTGCCCGGGTATTTGTAGGTGTGTGTATAAGGGGGTAATTAATAATCCTGCTTAAATATTATAAAAAAGACGATGTAAAAAAACAAAAATAACAAAAACAAAACGAAAAAAAAAATGGCATAAATAAACCTGTGTATGGGGGGGGGTAAACAAAAGAATAAGCGAAGTTTAAAAAAAAACGTTTGGTCGGGAGGAGGGATTGAACCCGAAAGCCTTGACGCGGAGGTGGAAAACAATGTCAACTACTTAATGGTCTCGACCACGAGTGAGAGTAATTGATTAGCATGTTAAGTTAAAGCTTATAAAGCTAAAAGAGGTTTGATTGACAGGAAAACGCTAAATGAGGTCATCGCACGATCGTAATTTTTAGTTTCTACTTTCCCCCAGATGACGGTGGGAAGTGGGGGGAAAGCAGCCGAGAACACGTTTTTCACTGTATTTATACTAAAATGCACGACAAACAGAGGACAGAGCAAAATAGCGAGAATCTCATAAAAGTCAACGTAAATAAATCTAGAGACGACCCGCGTTCCCAAATCCTAGGTATTATGATATAGGGGGTATATAAACAGTTTTAAACAATAGTAACGACCCCGGGACCGTGTGCGAAAGAAGCCTTTTGAAGACGTACACGAAATGGTCACACACATTTTGCCTTTTATATATAGAGATTTTACACTTTTCTCTACTCCTGCATTAATCATTACACACTTTTCTGTACTGCTGCATTAATAATTATATACTTTTCTGTACTCCTGCTTCAATAATTATACACATTTCTATACTCCTGCTTCAATAATTATATACTTTTCTGTACTCCTGCTTCAATAATTATATACTTTTCTATACTCCTGCATTAATCATTACACACTTTTCTGTACTGCTGCATTAATAATTATATACTTTTCTGTACTCCTGCTTCAATAATTATATACTTTTCTATACTCCTGCTTCAATAATTATATACTTTTCTGTACTCCTGCTTCAATAATTATATACTTTTCTATACTCCTGCATTAATAATTATACACTTTTATGTACTCCTGCATTAATAATTATACACTTTTCTCTACTCCTGCATTAATAATTGTACACTTTTCTGTACTCCTGCATTAATAATTATACACTTTTCTCTACTCCTGCATTAATAATTATACACTTTTCTCTACTCCTGCATTAATAATTATACACTTTTCTCTACTCCTGCATTAATAATTATACACTTTTCTGTACTCCTGCATTAATAATTATACACTTTTCTCTACTCCTGCATTAATAATTATATACTTTTCTGTACTCCTGCTTGAATAATTATATACTTTTCTATACTCCTGCATTAATAATTATACACTTTTCTGTACTGCTGCATTAATAATTATACACTTTTCTCTACTCCTGCATTAATAATTATACACTTTTCTGTACTCCTGCATTAATAATTATATACTTTTCTGTACTCCTGCTTGAATAATTATATACTTTTCTATACTCCTGCATTAATAATTATACACTTTTCTGTACTGCTGCATTAATAATTATACACTTTTCTGTACTGCTGCATTAATAATTATACACTTTTCTCTACTCCTGCATTAATAATTATACACTTTTCTCTACTCCTGCATTAATAATTATACACTTTTCTGTACTCCTGCATTAATAATTATATACTTTTCTGTACTGCTGCATTAATAATTATACACTTTTCTCTACTCCTGCATTAATAATTATACACTTTTCTGTACTCCTGCATTAATAATTATATACTTTTCTGTACTGCTGCATTAATAATTATACACTTTTCTCTACTCCTGCATTAATAATTATACACTTTTCTCTACTCCTGCATTAATAATTATACACTTTTCTGTACTGCTGCATTAATAATTATACACTTTTCTATACTCCTGCATTAATAATTATACACTTTTCTGTACTCCTGCTTCAATAATTATAAACTTTTCTATACTCCTGCATTAATAATTATACACTTTTCTGTACTGCTGCATTAATAATTATACACTTTTCTGTACTCCTGCATTAATAATTATACACTTTTCTCTACTCCTGCATTAATAATTATACACTTTTCTCTACTCCTGCATTAATAATTATACACTTTTCTCTACTCCTGCATTAATAATTATACACTTTTCTCTACTCCTGCATTAATAATTATACACTTTTCTGTACTGCTGCATTAATAATTATACACTTTTCTCTACTCCTGCTTCAATAATTATACACATTTCTATACTCCTGCTTCAATAATTATATACTTTTCTGTACTCCTGCTTCAATAATTATATACTTTTCTATACTCCTGCATTAATCATTACACACTTTTCTGTACTGCTGCATTAATAATTATATACTTTTCTGTACTGCTGCATTAATAATTATATACTTTTCTCTACTCCTTCATTAATAATTATACACTTTTCTGTACTGCTGCTTCAATAATTATAAACTTTTCTATACTCCTGCATTAATAATTATACACTTTTCTGTACTGCTGCATTAATAATTATACACTTTTCTCTACTCCTGCATTAATAATTATACACTTTTCTCTACTCCTGCATTAATAATTATACACTTTTCTCTACTCCTGCATTAATAATTATACACTTTTCTCTACTCCTGCATTAATAATTATACACTTTTCTCTTCTCCTGCATTAATAATTATACACTTTTCTGTACTGCTGCATTAATAATTATATACTTTTCTGTACTCCTGCTTCAATAATTATACACATTTCTATACTCCTGCTTCAATAATTATATACTTTTCTGTACTCCTGCTTCATAATTATATACTTTTCTATACTCCTGCATTAATCATTACACACTTTTCTGTACTGCTGCATTAATAATTATATACTTTTCTGTACTCCTGCTTCAATAATTATATACTTTTCTATACTCCTGCTTCAATAATTATATACTTTTCTGTACTCCTGCTTCAATAATTATATACTTTTCTATACTCCTGCATTAATAATTATACACTTTTATGTACTCCTGCATTAATAATTATACACTTTTCTCTACTCCTGCATTAATAATTGTACACTTTTCTGTACTCCTGCATTAATAATTATACACTTTTCTCTACTCCTGCATTAATAATTATACACTTTTCTCTACTCCTGCATTAATAATTATACACTTTTCTCTACTCCTGCATTAATAATTATACACTTTTCTGTACTCCTGCATTAATAATTATACACTTTTCTCTACTCCTGCATTAATAATTATATACTTTTCTGTACTCCTGCTTGAATAATTATATACTTTTCTATACTCCTGCATTAATAATTATACACTTTTCTGTACTGCTGCATTAATAATTATACACTTTTCTCTACTCCTGCATTAATAATTATACACTTTTCTCTACTCCTGCATTAATAATTATACACTTTTCTGTACTCCTGCATTAATAATTATATACTTTTCTGTACTCCTGCTTGAATAATTATATACTTTTCTATACTCCTGCATTAATAATTATACACTTTTCTGTACTGCTGCATTAATAATTATACACTTTTCTGTACTGCTGCATTAATAATTATACACTTTTCTCTACTCCTGCATTAATAATTATACACTTTTCTCTACTCCTGCATTAATAATTATACACTTTTCTGTACTCCTGCATTAATAATTATATACTTTTCTGTACTGCTGCATTAATAATTATACACTTTTCTCTACTCCTGCATTAATAATTATACACTTTTCTGTACTCCTGCATTAATAATTATATACTTTTCTGTACTGCTGCATTAATAATTATACACTTTTCTCTACTCCTGCATTAATAATTATACACTTTTCTCTACTCCTGCATTAATAATTATACACTTTTCTGTACTGCTGCATTAATAATTATACACTTTTCTATACTCCTGCATTAATAATTATACACTTTTCTGTACTCCTGCTTCAATAATAATAAACTTTTCTATACTCCTGCATTAATAATTATACACTTTTCTGTACTGCTGCATTAATAATTATACACTTTTCTCTACTCCTGCATTAATAATTATACACTTTTCTCTACTCCTGCATTAATAATTATACACTTTTCTCTACTCCTGCATTAATAATTATACACTTTTCTCTACTCCTGCATTAATAATTATACACTTTTCTCTACTCCTGCATTAATAATTATACACTTTTCTGTACTGCTGCATTAATAATTATACACTTTTCTCTACTCCTGCATTAATAATTATACACTTTTCTCTACTCCTGCATTAATAATTATACACTTTTCTGTTCTCCTGCATTAATAATTATACACTTTTCTCTACTCCTGCATTAATAATTATACACTTTTCTGTACTCCTGCATTAATAATTATACACTTTTCTGTACTGCTGCATTAATAATTATATACTTTTCTCTACTCCTTCATTAATAATTATACACTTTTCTGTACTGCTGCATTAATAATTATACACTTTTCTCTACTCCTGCATTAATAATTATACACTTTTCTCTACTCCTGCATTAATAATTATACACTTTTCTGTACTGCTGCATTAATAATTATACACTTTTCTCTACTCCTGCATTAATAATTATACACTTTTCTATACTCCTGCATTAATAATTATACACTTTTCTGTACTCCTGCTTCAATAATTATACACTTTTCTATACTCCTGCATTAATAATTATACACTTTTCTGTACTGCTGCATTAATAATTATACACTTTTCTGTACTCCTGCATTAATAATTATACACTTTTCTCTACTCCTGCATTAATAATTATACACTTTTCTCTACTCCTGCATTAATAATTATACACTTTTCTCTACTCCTGCATTAATAATTATACACTTTTCTCTACTCCTGCATTAATAATTATACACTTTTCTGTACTGCTGCATTAATAATTATACACTTTTCTGTACTCCTGCATAAATAATTATACACTTTTCTCTACTCCTGCTTCAATAATTATACACTTTTCTCTACTCCTGCATTAATAATTATACACTTTTCTCTACTCCTGCATTAATAATTATACACTTTTCTGTACTGCTGCATTAATAATTATATACTTTTCTGTACTCCTGCATTAATAATTATACACTTTTCTGTACTCCTGCATTAATAATTATATACTTTTCTGTACTCCTGCATTAATAATTATATACTTTTCTGTACTCCTGCATTAATAATTATACACTTTTCTGTACTCCTGCATTAATAATTATACACTTTTCTATACTCCTTCATTAATAATTATACACTTTTCTGTACTGCTGCATTAATAATTATATACTTTTCTGTACTCCTGCTTCAATAATTATATACTTTTCTGTACTCCTGCTTCAATAATTATATACTTTTCTGTACTCCTGCTTCAATAATTATATACTTTTCTATACTCCTGCATTAATAATTATACACTTTTCTCTACTCCTTCATTAATAATTATACACTTTTCTGTACTGCTGCATTAATAATTATACACTTTTCTGTACTCCTGCTTCAATAATTATATACTTTTCTGTACTCCTGCTTCAATAATTATATACTTTTCTGTACTCCTGCTTCAATAATTATATACTTTTCCGTACTCCTGCTTCAATAATTATATACTTTTCTATACTCCTGCATTAATAATTATACACTTTTCTATACTCCTTCATTAATAATTATACACTTTTCTGTACTGCTGCATTAATAATTATATACTTTTCTGTATCCCTGCATTAATAATTATATACTTTTCTGTACTGCTGCATTAATAATTATACACTTTTCTGTATCCCTGCATTAATAATTATATACTTTTCTGTATCCCTGCATTAATAATGTTGGGATTAGAAATCCCTGGAATTAAAGTTCGACTCTCACACATGAGTATGAGGACACATTTCGATAAGTCCTTAATTCGAAATAAGACGAGGCAATGTGCGAAGGAACACAACACAGTAGTTAACAATTTAACAGTTTAATGAGAAAGAAAATATGCACATATATACAAGATGATGGAATATTACAGAACGACCAAAATTAAGTGGATGGAAGAAGAGAAGGTAATTAATAGTTGCGAAAACATATTCCGCTAGACTTATCTGAAGATTAGTCGTGTAACATTATTGTCATGCTCTGCGCTTCCTCGCTCCGTTCATTCTGGCTCCTTTTCGTTGGCGATATCTCGGTTGCAATTCAAACAGGGCTAGCAGATTCCGTCCTGGGTTGACTGCCACTCACGCTGATTGAAAAGCAATTCGAAAACTGGCAGAGCTACCGTCGAGGGTGTGATCCGCAGATCCGGATGAGATGAAAAAGCGGTGAAAAAGAGGCCCCGAAGGGCGCGAGCAGGGGTTTTATCAAGCCCCTCACGTGACTCCCAGAGGAGTGGGGATGGCTTCCCTAATCCACGGGCTGACAGGGGTTAAAGCAAATAATCAGCAGGAGCTGTACACAAATTAATTCCAATACATTCCCGACGTAGGAGAATAATGCTATGAAATTGTTATAGCATTATATTAAGGTGCTTGAAAGTTCAAATAATTGAATGTCAGTTCTTTCAGTTTTTTTTGTTTAAGTTTTGAATTTGATCCACTTAATTTAATAAGAACAATTGTATTAACATTTATAATTTTAGCTAACATCATGAATACAGAAAATGGAAATGAACGTACAATTAGAAAAGCTGAAAATTAAAATCAACAATATTTCTGTAAAGTTCCAATACAAATTGATAAGTGACTTTAGCACATCTTAAAAAAATGTTTACAAAGGAATATGTGATTTGATATGTTCAATCATGTAAGAAAAAACATGCATGTAAAATGTCCAAAATACAATCCGGAACACTCGAAAAATGTCCAGACAATCAGTGAATTAATTTACAGACAGCTTAAAGGTAATGTCCAAAATGTTAAGGTTTACAGTCTGATGCCTGTGTTACATTTATGTAGTGTACATAATAAGTATGTAATTCAAGGGAGGTAAAAATGAATGATAACATTTCCAACTGATCTCCAGTTACCTTTTTTATTTATCTATTTTTATTTTTTTTTGAAAATATATTTAAAAATTAACTGCAATTAAACCGACCTTATACTAATAGTATATGTATGGGTCATCAGGGTTATTTAATCTATTTTTTCGTGTAGTTGTTCCTTTTGGTCGCAGTGTCATCTGCTTGCATTTTATTGTCGCATTGGGGCTATCGTCCATGACCGACTCTTCCGTAGTTGAGCTGGAAATATTTATTTTCTCCTTTTCAGGCAGATCAGGATGGTAGTCATGAGTAAGCGATAATTCCAATGGATACAGATGTTTTATAGAATGATTTTGTATCAATCCATCTCCTCTCTTCACCCGAACTGATCGAATCTTATTATCATCTCCTGGGAAAAGTTCTATTACCCTTCCAAGTTGCCAATAAGGTCTCGGTTTTGCTGGATTCTTTATAAGGATCACATCGTTTAATTTGATCCTATTTGAGAAATTTATTTCATGTAGATCTTTACAGCTTTCTCGGAGGCCGAGTAAGTACTCTTCATACCATAGTTCTCGGAATTTTTCTAAAATTGTTTCACGCTCTTCCAAGGCATTCAGGAGATCAGTCCTTGCTGGTGGATCAGTTCCTACTATTTCTGGAGCCTTAGCTCTTACAACAAGTCCATTGCTGACATTTGGACGAAGGAAACAATTGGGTGTTATTATCTGGAGATCATTGTCCGATGAGCATCTGTAAGTAAGGGGTCTTGAGTTTACAGCATTTTGTATATCCGACAGGGATGTCAGAAGATCAAAGTATTTGATTTGGGCTCGACCAATGGTTTTGTATAGACATGCCTTCACCACACGTATCAAACGCTCCCATGTGCTTCCTACCCAGGGTGAGTACAGTGGTATCTTAATGTGCTTGATCTTGTATCTGCTGAATTCTTTCCCGAACGCCGAAGATTGTACATGATGTTCCACCACATCCCCTCCAAGTGTAGCATTAAATGATCTGGCATTGTCACTATAGATGTAGGCCGGTACGCCATGTATGTTGGTAAACCTGATCAAAGTTTGAACGAATGCGGCCGTAGACATGTCTTCCACCAGCTCTATGTGAATCGCTCTTACATTTAGGCAAGTGAAGATCAATATGTACATTTTTTGCACTTCTCATCTTGTTTGACCCACAAATGACCAGTGTAATCTATGCCCGTTTGTTGAAACGGCTTTATGAAATTAACCCTGTGTTTTGGCAGATTAGTAAGTTTAGGGTATTTGAACGCCAGGTTGTTGAATTTTTTACATGTGAAACATTTTGACAGCACCCTTTTCACTGCCTGCCTAGCTTGGGGCACCCAAAATCCAGACAGCCTTAATTTTGTTAAAGTCGCCCCTATGCCCAAATGCTTGCATTTCTCATGGCAATCACTAATCACTAGTTCAGTTAAGGGGTGATGTTTGCCTAACAAAATCGGATGAATCAATTCATATTCATAAACTGATGTTTGGGCTATCCTCCCATCCGATCTTATTATTCCTTCTGCATCCAAGAACAGGTTGAGATCCTTAACAAGCTCTGGAGGGTTGTCCTTGGGGTCGTTGAGGTAAGCAAATTCCTTCTGGAAGATTTGCTGCTGCATTGTATGAAAGAGATGTATCCTTGCACAGTGATCCGGATCTGATGTTGGAACATTATGTTTCAGTAAGTCTCTGAATTTAAAGACAAATGCTGTAGCCTTTATTAGCTTTGATAACTTTGAGAAACGCTCATAAGGTATAACAGGTTCCACCATTGAATCTGAAACAGTGGTGTGTAGCACCACCGATTGAACTATATCCTTGTTTTGGGAGCTGAAACAGTCCAGACTGCTACTAGGCCAATTGATCGGGTAACTTTTGGGGGGGTTCAAGACAAAATCTACACGAGCTTCAGGACATGACGAATAAGCAGTTACCACTGAGAAGTAATTGTTCTCTGCGACTTTTCTTTTTGTTCTCTCTGAGGTTATTTGTTCTTGGTTGAGGAAATGTCGGGTGTTACCCAAAGGTGATATTCCTGTAGCAAAGGACCATGCTCTACCCCGCATGCATTCAATCAGTCGGGCCTCCTTCATGAACTGGATAATATCCACTCCTATAAGCCCCTGCACATGCACGTTGTCGTCACCATCGTCCAGGAAGGCTAATTTGTATTTTAAGGCTTTCAGGTTATCTTTTACCTTTTTAAAATTCTCGATTTTTACGTTTATGTTGAAGTCGTCGTCCACAAGAACTGGTAAGGGCAGAATGCGATCCTTGTCCAGATGGACCCCCACCATGACTTCATCCAACTTCTTTCTTTTCGTGCCCAAGAATGTATTGACTACATATTCCACAGGTGGCCAAGAATCTTGTGAATATTTTAATTTTTCAACTATTTGTTTTGAAAAGTATGATCTCTGGCTACCCATATCAAACAAACAGTCGAATTTATGTTTTCTTTTCCCTCTGGACACGGAAATAGATATTATGGGCAATATGAAGGGTTGATTCAGTGAGTGTCTGCTGGCACATATGTTCGTGGATGAAGATGGCTTCTCTTTATTCCCTGCCTCCTGGCAAAGAGGACTCACGTGCCCTCTAGAATTGCATAGCGTACATCTAAAGGGTAGTTTGTTACGTTTTCCTGGGCAATCCTTGCTTTTATGACTGGACCCAGTACATGTGATACACAGGTTTAGTTCTCTGCATCTATCTTTCTTCGTCTGGACATCTGGATATTCCCTGCAACGACTAATGTTGTGACCCTCCGTAGAACACAGTTTACAAAATGTGTGAAGTCTGTTTGCCGTTGTGGCAAAGTTTTCTAATGCGGAAGTATTTTTTTCTTCCTTGTGGGAGTCTTTTTTTGTTGTATGCCAGGAACGTGGCTTAGAACTATCCCTATTTGAAGGGAAATGACTATAAGTTTTTTTCATTCCCGTCTTTATCAATGTTTTGATGGCTTCATTATAATTATCGTATATATCGATAAGTGTCAGGTAATTAGTGCCCACTTTGTGGACCAACTCCCTCTGAAGAACGCCTGGTAACTTTGAAAAAACTATGTGGCTCACAAGTTTAAATCCTGGTGTATTTTCTTCGAAAAAATTCAGGTTGTACGATGATCGGGTTCCGACAAGTCAGCCCTCATTTCGGATAAAAACTGCTTCACATTTGTAAAATTTGGGTCATACTTGGGAGATGCGTCCAGTAGTTGCTTAAAAATTTCGTCCACGATATAAGGTACATCCAGAAATTCTTCAGTAAGCAAGTCTATCGCGACTCCATAGTTACTGTCCTCCAAAGTAAGATGCGAAATTAGCTGACCAGCATATCCCGTTAGGTAGCTTTTTAATAGAGACAACTTCGTCTTCTCTGAGGAGACAGAGTTAACACAGTTGTAGAATTGGGAAAGAAAGTTTTTAAATTCGAACTTGTCCGGTTTGTTACCGCTGAATTTGGCACAAGTTAACCGAGGCAGCGACGCGAGCGTCTGGTTGTTAACGTTTAGAGATCCGGCTGCATCTTTATTAACTGCAGTGCTTGACGAAGATATCTGCATTCTCATGGAATCTAGCTGATTATTCACATCGTTGTAATATGCTCGTTCTTGCGTTTCATCTTCCAGAAAACCGCTCGTTTCAAGGTTCAATTCTGCCTTATAGCAACCTTCGTAGATTTTTTGGTTTAAATTTGCAATTTCTGCTAAATTTGCCCCAATACTCTTTTCGTCTCTCTGAAAACGGACCTCCGTAAGGTCCTCTAAGGATTTTAAATCGTTCAAGTCAAGATTGATTTTTCTCTTAAAGTATCTCCGAGAAACAAGCAAATTACTGACACCTTTAACTTTTGAAAACTCCATGATTGTGGTTTTATTTATTTATTTATTTTAAATTTCACGTATTATTATTTCACGTAATATATGGCGATATACGGAGTTATTCCCCCTGTCTATACGCTCTCAGTTGAGACGAACGAGATTCTTGAAGAGCAGAAAGATTTGATATTGCTTGTCTCCCCACGAGGGCAATTAAGTTCTTATATAAATCCCAGAACGAGGGAGCACCACAGTTGGCGTATTCTACCGTTTCGTTTTAAAGGTTATTTCAGTGTTTGCAATAAACGAAGTAAATTTTATTTATTTCAATAATTTCTTCCAGCACGGATATATATATCTGTATTTTTTGGTCGGCGCGTGCTTATGCAGTTGTCAACAGATAACTTTCGGTTATTTCTTTCTCACTCCCCTTTTTTTTTTTATGTGTTTTTACTTCGATACGGAAATATATATTTTTTTGTTCAATATAATTATTTGGAGAACAGTTTTATTATCTTTTCATTTAAAATTCAACCCTTAAATGTGTTTAAATTTCCGATTAATTTTCTTTTTTTTAAAAAAACATCGAAAACTGTTTGAACTAATAGGGTATATGAGAGACTGAAAGAGAGGGTAATTTTAGAAGTCACCATGTGCCTAACAAAAATCTTTTAAACAATCGCATTTAAAAAACAATTGAAATATTTACAATAAATTCCCTAAAACAGGTACATAACAAAGATTGTTCCTTCCAATCTGAAAAGAAGAAAATATGGAAACGTATTTCAACGTTATTATCAATGAGAGTTCCAAGTGATAAAGTTCAATTTGTTGAATTAGAAGTACAGTTCGTTCTTTTCTTTTTTAAGAGGCAAAAATGAAAGGTGTTCTTGTTTGTTAACAATTCAGAGTTTTTTTTTTCTAGTTTTTTTTTTTTAATTTATTTTTTATACGTTTTTTCGGTGACTTTCTCTCTTTTTTGTTTTTACTAAAACCCACGATACCCGGAATTTAAATTTGGGATCGCTTTATATAAATGTAACAATGCATATATTCTTTTTTTTTTTTTTTTTCTCTTTTTTTGTTTATTTTCACTTCACACACCTCGCTAATTCTTATGTTTTCGCAAAATGTTGGGATTAGAATATCCCTGGAATTAAAGTTCGACTCTCACACATGAGTATGAGGACACATATCGATAAGTCCTTAATTCGAAATAAGACGAGGCAATGTGCGAAGGAACACAACACAGTTGTTAACAATTTAACAGTTTAATGAGAAAGAAAATATGCACATATATACAAGATGATGGAATATTACAGAACGACCAAAATTAAGTGGATGGAAGAAGAGAAGGTAATTAATAGTTGCGAAAACATATTCCGCTAGACTTATCTGAAGATGAGTCGTGTAACATTATTGTCATGCTCTGCGCTTCCTCGCTCCGTTCGTTCTGGCTCCTTTTCGTTGGCGATATCTCGGTTGCAATTCAAACAGGGCTAGCAGATTCCGTCCTGGGTTGACTGCCACTCACGCTGATTGAAAAGCAATTCGAAAACTGGCAGAGCTACCGTCGAGGGTGTGATCCGCAGATCCGGATGAGATGAAAAAGCGGTGAAAAAGAGGCCCCGAAGGGCGCGAGCAGGGGTTTTATCAAGCCCCTCAAGTGACTCCCAGAGGAGTGGGGATGGCTTCCCTAATCCACGGGCTGACAGGGGTTAAAGCAAATAATCAGCAGGAGCTGTACACAAATTAATTCCAATAATAATTATATACTTTTCTGTACTGCTGCTTCAATAATTATGCACTTTTCTGTATCCCTGCATTAATAATTATATACTTTTCTGTATCCCTGCATTAATAATTATATACTTTTCTGTATCCCTGCATTAATAATTATATACTTTTCTGTATTCCTTCATTAATAATTATATACTTTTCTGTATTCCTTCATTAATAATTATATACTTTTCTGTATTCCTTCATTAATAATTATATACTTTTCTGTATTCCTGCATTAATAATTATATACTTTTCTGTACTCCTGCATTAATAATTATATACTTTTCTGTATTCCTTCATTAATAATTATATACTTTTCTGTATTCCTTCATTAATAATTATATACTTTTCTGTATTCCTGCATTAATAATTATATACTTTTCTGTACTCCTGCATTAATAATTATATACTTTTCTGTATTCCTTCATTAATAATTATATACTTTTCTGTATTCCTTCATTAATAATTATATACTTTTCTGTACTCCTGCATTAATAATTATATACTTTTCTGTATTCCTTCATTAATAATTATATACTTTTCTATACTCCTGCATTAATAATTATATACTTTTCTGTACTCCTGCATTAATAATTATACACTTTTCTCTACTCCTGCATTAATAATTATATACTTTTCTCTACTCCTGCATAATTAATTATACACTTTTCTCTACTCCTGCATTAATAATTATACACTTTTCTCTACTCCTGCATTAATAATTATATACTTTTCTGTACTCCTGCATTAATAATTATATACTTTTCTGTATTCCTTCATTAATAATTATATACTTTTCTGTATTCCTTCATTAATAATTATATACTTTTCTGTATTCCTTCATTAATAATTATACACTTTTCTGTATCCCTGCATTAATAATTATACACTTTTCTGTATCCCTGCATTAATAATTATACACTTTTCTGTATCCCTGCATTAATAATTATACACTTTTCTGTATCCCTGCATTAATAATTATATACTTTTCTGTATCCCTGCATTAATAATTATATACTTTTCTGTATCCCTGCATTAATAATTATATACTTTTCTGTATTCCTTCATTAATAATTATATACTTTTCTGTATTCCTTCATTAATAATTATATACTTTTCTGTATTCCTTCATTAATAATTATATACTTTTCTGTACTCCTGCATTAATAATTATATACTTTTCTGTATTCCTTCATTAATAATTATACACTTTTCTGTACTCCTGCATTAATAATTATACACTTTTCTGTACTCCTGCATTAATAATTATATACTTTTCTGTACTCCTGCATTAATAATTATACACTTTTCTCTACTCCTGCATTAATAATTATATACTTTTCTGTACTCCTGCATTAATAATTATACACTTTTCTCTACTCCTACATTAATAATTATACACTTTTCTGTACTCCTGCATTAATAATTATACACTTTTCTCTACTCCTGCATTAATAATTATACACTTTTCTCTACTCCTGCATTAATAATTATACACTTTTCTCTACTCCTGCATTAATAATTATACACTTTTCTGTACTCCTGCATTAATAATTATACACTTTTCTGTACTCCTGCTTCAATAATTATATACTTTTCTGTACTCCTGCTTCAATAATTATATACTTTTCTATACTCCTGCATTAATAATTATATACTTTTATGAACTCCTGCATTAATAATTATATACTTTTCTTTATTCCTTCATTAATAATTATATACTTTTCTGTATTCCTTCATTAATAATTATATACTTTTCTGTATTCCTGCATTAATAATTATATACTTTTCTGTATTCCTTCATTAATAATTATATACTTTTCTGTATTCCTTCATTAATAATTATATACTTTTCTGTACTCCTGCATTAATAATTATATACTTTTCTGTATTCCTTCATTAATAATTATATACTTTTCTGTACTCCTTCATTAATAATTATATACTTTTCTGTACTCCTTCATTAATAATTATATACTTTTCTGTACTCCTGCTTCAATAATTATACACTTTTTTTTTTTATACATGTGCATTAGTCATTGTACGTTTTAATGGACTCTAACATTTATTAGTGTCTTTGTTATTTCATAAAATAAAATGATTTTTATCTGATTTATCTTTTGCAGAAGACTTTTTCAGTCAATTCTGATGAAGCAGAAGAACTCTTTTACTTTTACGATCTCATCATGTTGATCCCTGATATTGTTGAGCAGTTGGATTCCAGGCAAAATTTCATTTTGGTTTCTAACAACTCTGCGTCTCAATTTGAAAAATATCTAACTGAATTCAGAACACAGTATAAGATCGACAAATTACCCATCAGTTCTGAGATGAAAATGTCAGAGATTAAACACTATCTGGTGAAGATTCAGCAACAGTATCCAACCATAAAATGTGAAATTACTGCCAATGATGAAAGTGTCCGTTTTCATGGTCCGAATTTTAATCTAATCCAAGCGGCAAAATATCAGTTGGAATGTTTCCTGGGACTCCAAAAAATCATCACCGTTTCGAAAGACCGATTTGCATCTTTTTCTTCAGTGGAAGGCCCAAAAATGGAAGTTTCTGCCAGTGATCCAGCATCAACAGATGGCATGAATGATCTAGTAGATAGACAGAATAGAATTTTGTCCGCTGATGATGAGAATACTGAAGAAACACAAGCAGAGTCTTGTTTTACGATGAAAGATGGTTTCCGTGTTAAGATTTATCAAGGTGATCTTTTGAAAAGTAATGTGGAGGGTATAGTTAATGCTGCTAATAAACTTCTTTCCCATGGTGCTGGAGTTGCTCGCGCTATTATTATAGCTGCTGGCGAGCGTGTCAATAAAGAAGGACAAGATAAACTTTCTAGGCAACCATTGAACGAAGGCAATGTGCTAACGACCGGTGCAGGTAATTTAACACAATATAAATACATTATCCACGCTGTTGGGCCAATGTATCGAACCAATCAAGACGATTATTGCAGAGCAAAAATTGCAGAAACGATATACAATACTTTGACCGAAGCCAACAAATTAAATCTCTTTTCGGTAGCCTTACCGGCAATAAGCTCTGGTAAGTATATTTCAAGTTTTACAAACCATAATTTCTATTAAATATATTTCAAGTTTTACAAACCATAATCTCTATTAAATATATTTCAAGTTTTACCACAAACAAGCCCTGGTAAATATATTTCATGTTTTATTAAAGATTAACTCTGGTGTATATACTTTAAATTTTACCAAAAAACAAGTCTGATAAATATATTTCAAGTTTTAAAAACAATTAGCTCAAGTAAATATATTTAAAGTTTTACCAGCAATAACCTCTGGTAAATATGTTATATCCTGTTTAAATGGTATGTAATAATATGACAAAATATGCCGAGTGGGACGCGTAATAAAAAGAAGGTTTATTAGTTGAATAGTACACAGTCCTTTTAATACGGTAGTTTATCTCTGTTAAGAGATAAAGAATCATTTTCGTTCACCAACTGTTATATCCGGTTCAACGGTTTATAATAATATGACAAAATACGCTGAGTGGGATGCGTAATAAAAAGAAGGTTTATTAGTTGAATAGTACACAGTCCTTTTAATACGGTAGTTTATCTCTGTTAAGAGAAAAAGAATCATTTTCGTTCACCAACTGTTATATCCGGTTCAACAGTTTATAATAATATGACAAAATACGCTGAGTGGGATGCGTAATAAAAAGAAGGTTTATTAGTTGAATAGTACACAGTCCTTTTAATACGGTAGTTTATCTCTGTTAAGAGATAAAGAATCATTTTCGTTCACCAACTGTTATATCCGGTTCAACGGTTTATAATAATATGACAAAATACGCTGAGTGGGATGCGTAATAAAAAGAAGGTTTATTAGTTGATAAGTACACAGTCCTTTTAATACGGTAGTTTATCTCTGTTAAGAGATAAAGAATCATTTTCGTTCACCAACTGTTATATCCGGTTCAACAGTTTATAATAATATGACAAAATACGCTGAGTGGGATGCGTAATAAAAAGAAGGTTTATTAGTTGAATAGTACACAGTCCTTTTAATACGGTAGTTTATCTCTGTTAAGAGATAAAGAATCATTTTCGTTCACCAACTGTTATATCCGGTTCAACGGTTTATAATAATATGACAAAATACGCTGAGTGGGATGCGTAATAAAAAGAAGGTTTATTAGTTGAATAGTACACAGTCCTTTTAATACGGTAGTTTATCTCTGTTAAGAGATAAAGAATCATTTTCGTTCACCAACTGTTATATCCGGTTCAACAGTTTATAATAATATGACAAAATACGCTGAGTGGGATGCGTAATAAAAAGAAGGTTTATTAGTTGAATAGTACACAGTCCTTTTAATACGGTAGTTTATCTCTGTTAAGAGATAAAGAATCATTTTCGTTCACCAACTGTTATATCCGGTTCAACGGTTTATAATAATATGACAAAATACGCTGAGTGGGATGCGTAATAAAAAGAAGGTTTATTAGTTGAATAGTACACAGTCCTTTTAATACGGTAGTTTATCTCTGTTAAGAGATAAAGAATCATTTTTGTTCACCAACTGTTATATCCGGTTCAACGGTTTATAATAATATGACAAAATACGCTGAGTGGGATGCGTAATAAAAAGAAGGTTTATTAGTTGAATAGTACACAGTCCTTTTAATACGGTAGTTTATCTCTGTTAAGAGATAAAGAATCATTTTCGTTCACCAACTGTTATATCCGGTTCAACGGTTTATAATAATATGACAAAATACGCTGAGTGGGATGCGTAATAAAAAGAAGGTTTATTAGTTGAATAGTACACAGTCCTTTTAATACGGTAGTTTATCTCTGTTAAGAAATAAAGAATCATTTTCGTTCACCAACTGTTATATCCGGTTCAACAGTTTATAATAATATGACAAAATACGCTGAGTGGGATGCGTAATAAAAAGAAGGTTTATTAGTTGAATAGTACACAGTCCTTTTAATACGGTAGTTTATCTCTGTTAAGAGATAAAGAATCATTTTCGTTCACCAACTGTTATATCCGGTTCAACAGTTTATAATAATATGACAAAATACGCTGAGTGGGATGCGTAATAAAAAGAAGGTTTATTAGTTGAATAGTACACAGTCCTTTTAATACGGTAGTTTATCTCTGTTAAGAAATAAAGAATCATTTTCGTTCACCAACTGTTATATCCGGTTCAACAGTTTATAATAATATGACAAAATACGCTGAGTGGGATGCGTAATAAAAAGAAGGTTTATTAGTTGAATAGTACACAGTCCTTTTAATACGGTAGTTTATCTCTGTTAAGAGATAAAGAATCATTTTCGTTCACCAACTGTTATATCCGGTTCAACAGTTTATAATAATATGACAAAATACGCTGAGTGGGATGCGTAATAAAAAGAAGGTTTATTAGTTGAATAGTACACAGTCCTTTTAATACGGTAGTTTATCTCTGTTAAGAGATAAAGAATCATTTTCGTTCACCAACTGTTATATCCGGTTCAACAGTTTATAATAATATGACAAAATACGCTGAGTGGGATGCCTAATAAAAAGAAGGTTTATTAGTTGAATAGTACACAGTCCTTTTAATACGGTAGTTTATCTCTGTTAAGAGATAAAGAATCATTTTCGTTCACCAACTGTTATATCCGGTTCAACAGTTTATAATAATATGACAAAATACGCTGAGTGGGATGCGTAATAAAAAGAAGGTTTATTAGTTGAATAGTACACAGTCCTTTTAATACGGTAGTTTATCTCTGTTAAGAAATAAAGAATCATTTTCGTTCACCAACTGTTATATCCGGTTCAACAGTTTATAATAATATGACAAAATACGTTGAGTGGGATGCGTAATAAAAAGAAGGTTTATTAGTTGAATAGTACACAGTCCTTTTAATACGGTAGTTTATCTCTGTTAAGAGATAAAGAATCATTTTCGTTCACCAACTGTTATATCCGGTTCAACAGTTTATAATAATATGACAAAATACGCTGAGTGGGATGCGTAATAAAAAAGGTTTATTAATACTTTGCAATAATACAAATACAAAATGGCTAAGTCATCGTCAAGGTATGCCATTTCAAATTCCAACCCTGTGAGCATCGTATCCATTATCTGTTGGAAGAGAGCAGGGGCGACCTTTAAGCCGAAAGGAAGCATATTTCACTTGAAGATACCCTTATGCGTGTTAATGCACAGGTACTTTGAGCATTCATCATTGACCTTGATTTGCAAGTATGCGTCCGAGAGGTCTATCTTGGAAAAAAAATTTTCTCCGTTTAGTTTTGAGAATAGCTCTTCTACCAATGGAAGGGGATAATTGTGGTCCTTTATACAATCATTCAGGCCCGTTGAGAAATCAGCACAGACTCCGATTTTGTTATTCTTTTTCTTCACATATACAGTCGGGCTGGCCCAATCCGTATGGTCAACTTTTTCAATGACATCTAACTGTTTAAGTCTCTCCAACTTCTTCTCGATTGTGTCCATCGATGAAAAAGATACATTTCTTTTAGGTTTGAACACCGGGGTGGCATCTTTCTTCACTTCAAATTTGGCTTCTATTTTCACGCAAACTCTTGGGAATTCTGCTTTTGCATCATCCAGGAGCCTTCCACTTGGTTCGATTTCTCTGTATTCAACCTATTACAAAAAGAATTAACTGGTCATTCCTATAAGTTAAACAGGACAAACCAATCCACTTCAAACAGACTTGTGTTCCTTCCTGGTACCACGTACACTTTGGACTTGAGTGTCTGACCACCAAATGTCACGTTGCACCTCAGTTCTCCTTTGAATTCCAACTTTTTGCCGCACACACTCTTTGCCATCTTGCTGGTTTCCATTAGTTTAGGTCGACTGATCCTTCTCCAGATATCTTTATCTATGATGCTGATGTCCACAGCACTATCCAGGAGTAATGTTACAGGATGTCTATTTATGTGAACATCGACATACTTACGCCTTTCGCAACTTTTCTCTTTCCTTGTGCGAAGCGCATTCACTTTGTCGGTCCTTCACTTTCTCTTCTGGTCACAATACGTTCCCTTGTGGCCTCTGAATCCACATTCGTAACATATCTTATTCCTGAACCAGCAGGTCTTTTTGGTATGTCTCGTACTTCCGTAACATTCACAATTTTGGCCCTTGTGCATTCTGGGGATCTTTTGTTCTTTGGTCTTGTACGTTCTAGAGCTCCTTTGCCTTTTTACATGTTGTATCTTGTAAACGCATTTTTCTTCAATGCATGTGTTTTCTCTCATGATATTAATGAGACGTTGACATTCCTCAGTAACTTTTTGTAAAGTTATATTTGGGTCCAACTTCATAATTGTCAGGATCCGGGATCTGATATCTTTGTCCCTTGGTGCTGTGAGTCCCTGCACAAAGATTAAACATTTAAATAAATCCGCAGAAATTCCATTTAATTTAAATGATTCACATAAGAAATTTACAGTACAAGCATACTCAAGATAGTCTTCAGATTCCGATTTCTGTTAATTTAAACATTTATATCTAGAGTAGAAAAAGGCTCTTTTATCAAATGTTCTAGATAAAGTATTGATTGTCTCTTCAAAGGTCACTTCTTCCGATTTTTTGGGTAAAATTAAGTTAGCATACTTTGTGTTTTCGTCAGTACCCAGTTTTTGAAGTAACAGTGCAACTTTTTCTTCGTCGGTCCAGTCCGAACACTTCTTTGTAAAAACTGTTTCATACCTTCTATAGTATACTGGAAATGTAACGCCAGTATCGGGAGAGTAGTGAAATTCTGACAAAGTAAATACCCTCTGCAGAAAAATTCGTTTTTTTTCTCAGTTGTCGAGGTTTGAATTAATTTTTCCAAATTCTTTTGTCGAGTCGACATTTAGCATTGAAATATTTTTGTTTGTTCTTGTTGTAAATATGCGTTTTCGCAAATTAGCAACAATACTTCTACAAGTTTTGCAAGAATAAATGTTTCAACAAAGTTCATACAATTTAGCAACAGTAATTCTACAGATTTTGCAAAATAAACTGCTTCAACAACGTAATTTTACACAATAATACTTTTTCAAATTCACACAACAAATAGTTCTAATTAATTTACCTGAGACAATGATGAACAAACTGTTTTTCAACATGAAAAAAAAAATTATAACAATAGTCTCTCTTTTGTTTTGTAAGAGTTCTTTCTTTTCTTTTGAAAAACTCGTAATCCTATGGTGCCGGGTTTGAATTCAGTTTGCGTTTCCCAAATATTTTTTCGTCAAAAATATAAATAAAGTTCACTTTACCTTGAATTTGTTATGACAATATCTTTCAAGTACAATTTTATTACCTTTCCGTGAGTTCTTATCGGAGAAAGCCGTATTTTCCATTACTTTATGTAGGAAAATTCGAATAGTTCTTTGTCGCACGTGATCCTAATGATAGTTCAGTAACAAAATCCTTGTAAATTCTCGTCAAAAAATCATTGAATAGAACACAGTCTTTTTAATATGGTAATTTATCTCTGTTAAGAGATAAAGAATCATCTTTGTTCACAAACTGTTATATCCTGTTTCAACGGTATATAATAATATGACAAAATACGCCGAGTGGGATGCGTAATAAAAAGAAGGTTTATTAGTACTTCGTAATAATACAAATACAAAATGGTTACTTGCTTTTGAAGTTAGATAAATGTAAATGAAGGTAAAGAAAAAGGAACTTAGCGTGTGAGAGCTAAACGGTCGTCCCTGGGAAGCTTGGTTAACTGGAGTACACTTGTAGAGTGTAAAACACGAGATTGATAGGATGCAAGGCTGCAGGGCAAGACTGCATGTCTAAAATGTAAGACTAGACTGCAAACAAGACAAGATGCCCCCTACCATAAAATGGTAGCTCTTTTATATACTGTTTCGTATCCGGTTCGATACGTAGTTATGTCCTGTATAACAATATATTTAAAGTTTTACCAGCAAAAATTTCTGGTAAATATATTTAAAGTTTTACCAGCAATAACCCTTGGTAAATATATTTAAAGCTTTACCAGTAATAATTCTGGTAAAGATATTTAAAGTTTTATCAGCAATAACCTCTGGTTAATATATTCAAAGTTTTACCAATAATAACCTCTGGTAAAGATATTTCAAGGTTTTTTTGTTTTATTTTTACATAGGCGTCACCACTTATCAAGGCCGATAGGCCACTCAAGAATAAGGGTTAAAGAGTGTACAGCAGTCAAAAGGACAATATAGTAATCGATAGTAATGGAAGTTCGGTAAATTTGTAAACTTAAGTGGAACGGCTCATCAGAAACTTGTTCACGTTGGACTTGAAGACAACCATATTATAGACAGCTGGAAAGCAGGAAAATGGAAGACAATTCCACAGGGGTGCAGTTCTAAGAAAGATGCTTTGATCATGGAATCTATGTTTAGGTTTAGGCACAGATAAATGCTGGAGTCCCTCAGGGGTCAATCCTGGGCCCAACTCTCTTCCTGATCTACATCAATGACCTCCCTAAACACATACTTAAATCATTCGTTGACATCTGATGACACGACCATCTACGGCAACATCAAAGGCTGTAAATGACAAAGTTCTCTCTGATTCTCTCTCCTCTGATCTCAAGTGAGTGGTTACTTTTAATGCATCCAAAACCAAACTCCTATCCTTACATCATCA